>NW_024962255.1:15270574-15771493 GCF_019238085.1 Lagopus leucura | reverse complement strand
GGGGGGGAGGCAGGTTGTTGTTTTAAAACAATTCCTTTCACAGCAAGAATCAGGCATGCAAAACTCATGCAGTTCTAGAATGAAACATTACTGTAGCTGGTTTGGTAAGGAAGGTCCAAGAAATAAGGTTAGCACCATCACTCAGGAGACCGTGTGACGTCTACATGGTAAAAAATCATGAAAAACAGAGAAATGACAAACAGTAGGACTCTACTAAGGAAGATACTCAACATAACTTTGTTGCTAGAACACAGATAGCAGGCTACTCTTGCCTTCCTAAAGTAGCAAGCTCCATTGTTTATGAATTCCAAACCCACCTTTTGTATCACCACAACTGTGCTCGTTCTGTAGAAACACAGGCTGGGCCCACAGGGAAACTTAAAAATTAGTTCATCTTTGAAAATCCTCAGTCTAAGGATATCAGCCTCTCTCTTTATCTTACTGCCAACAAAAACAAAGGGCTGATGGCCTAAGAACGTGTGCAGCAGTTTAGGCTGAGATTTTTCAAAACTTCTCATGGAATTTAGATGCACAATTAAAGTTAATGGGGAATAAGCATCTAAACAAAGTGAACGTGGAATTTCTGCATTCTTGCTGCTCCACTGTCATACTGGAATGCTGCAGGCCACTGATCTGTGAAACAGAGCTGAGCATTCAAACAAGAGAGTTTAAGTCAGTACTGAAAATAAATAAATACACAGACTATTACACCTCACACCCACCAGTGTCAATGGAAAGGCCTTACAGGATAAGGTAAGGGGCTGAGGAAGGGCCAGAGCTCAAAGAAGTTATAGTGAGAACTGGCCATCAACAGAAGCAGCATCTACAGTTAATCTAACCTGGAGGGGAGGTAGGGCAAAACAATCCAGTTCTGCTGGATGAACGTGTTCTTCCTCCAAGAATCATTCTGATCAGGCCATGGACAACTCATAAGGACAGAACAGAAGGTTCTTCAGACCAAAGGTCTCTAAAACAGAGACCTAACCTCATTTTGCTGGCTTGGGATAGTATTCCAAGCAATGCAATTTGGGAGAAGGGCGGAGGGAGTTGGAGAGAAGTAGGAGAGATGCATTTGAGCTTAATTTTGATAACTAATGTATGAAGAACCCCTAAAAGAAGGAAGGTGTCAGGTCAAGTCAGGCTTAGGAGTCACAGCTAAGTCATCAAACTGGGTGAGCAAAGAGCACTAAAATTACTGAAGAAAACTGCTCTGCAATCACATGAACAGAGTATGCACAAAAATAAAGTTTCAAAACTCTCATCTCATAAAAATCGTGTAGATCAAAATTTCTACTACTACCTCAGTATTTGGATGCCTGCTGAATTTTCCTAGTGCCTGTAGATAGGCTCCATAAAAATACTTTCACTTTTCACACACTGTTCTCAGCAGTAAAATCCTACTAATTCCAATAGAAACAGAAAGGCCAATGCCGAGAACTTTTTGAAGTATCATCCTCAGTTGTTTTTTTCCTTTCCCCCCAAGGCCCATATGCCTGTTTGGGGCACCTGTTTGACCTCTATAGAGTTGAAGGACAAAGGAAGTGCCATCATAAGAGATGGTTCTGCTGAGCTTCTTGCTTACCCCCATGAGCAAGCATATAAAAAAGCTGGTGGTTTCAAGACTTCCAGTATCTGACCCTCCTTGTACTTTTTGCTTTTTCTGAAACTTCAACTGAGATCTATTTCTCCTCCTTGTTTGGAAGGACTTTTTAATAGAAGGTCATGAGTTTAAAAAGAAAATATCTAAGCCAGGAAGAACACAGTAAAGTTCAAGTTACAATTATTGCAGTACTTTTTTAAAAATTTGAAGAATTCAAAGACAGGCAACTTGGTACTGAAGAGACACTCTGATCCTAACCTATCCCGTAGTGCCTACGGAGTTGGAAAAGTCTCAGCTCAGTAACTGATAGTATTGCTTGTAGGTCATTGGATATCAGCAGCAATCTTACATTGGCTTCAACAGGAATTTCTGTAGATATCATACAGTCTTACTCCAAGTGGAACAGAAAGCCAGCCCTAAGCTTTAACTGGTCTGCTATTATACTTCCAGTGTTGTTCAAACACAATTAACGATGTTATTAAAAGAGCCTGAGGAGATCAGTTAGTTGCAGCTATTCTGTTTACACAGAATTAATTATTAGCAAAGCCTGGTGAAGGCTCCTAAAATGTGCAGCACCTAGCAGAATGGATACAGAAGTAGACAGTCAAATGTTGCACAAGAGAAGTCAATAAAAAGTCCAGAGCTGCACAGGGCAAGCAATATGCATGCACTAGCATAGGATGTAAACAAGGTTTCAGTTGTCATGCTGCTAGCAGGGAGTGAGTCATCACTCCTCTCAAGTTTAGTATGCCAAGAAGAAAGTAATTTTAATCTGGGAATACAAATTTAGGACAAGAGTGAGAAGGGTACTTGGCAAGCTTACTGTACGTGAGATGACTCCAGTGATTTCAGGCTTCAAGCCCCTGTGCAAAGCCCCCGTAACTGGAGGTACAAGTGAAGGTGGTGTTGAGAAGAATGGAAGTTTCGGGTAAACAGAGGGTGATGTGCCAGACGCAGAGGGTGCTTGGTTATGGTGGGAACCCCTCTGGAGATGTGGGGGAATGAAATCATCTAGAGTCGGAAAAGTCAAGGGTGTGCCAGGAGGAAGAGTCTCAGGGAATACGGAGCCTTGCCCAAAAGGAACCAGAGGCGGTGGAGGAGTGCTGGAGCTGCCTTCTTGTTGTCTGTCTGGATTAATCTGGACAAGGGGGACTACTATAACCCCAGGCTGAGTTGTGGTGGCAGTGACATCCTGTAGGAAACAAGGTGTTGTTATGCAAAGGGGAAGATCGGAACTTTAGTCTAACGCAGCCACATAGTGTCATGCAAGGATGCACCCCAAATAGTACAAAGCCCCAAAAGACTTTCCTTCGCTAGAGAAATATCTTTCTTCAGTCTTTCAGCAATGGCCTCTGTAAGCACACACAACTTTTTACCAAAAAAAAAAAGAATAAAATAGCATCTTCCATCCCCTCACCACCCCTCTCTCCTGTCATTTGCAGAGAGGCTAAATCAAACCACAAAACAGTGCTGCACTCACCCATTACTTGAGAAGCACTAACCAACACGTAACAGAGTTTGCTTCTTTTATACCTCCCTAAAATAGCAAGATCTTAGCCGGTCCAACCCAGCCCCCTACAAACAACATGCACACACAAACACACAGATCAACGCTGGGGAGACATGAGGTGTTAAACATCATGGAGTAGAAGACCACAAAGGCTCAGGTGGTGTACCAGATGCTCAGAAATTAGGAAGGATGGAGACAAAGCATTAAGGAAATATTATAATGAATTAAAGAACCATTCAAATGGCTGAAAGAAAACAAGGTTACGTAGAAAACATGTACCATGCTGCGTCCCACTGCCTTGTACGGCGGCTGCCGCTGCTGGGTAAGATAAGGCTCTTTTCTCATTCTGTCCTCTGTGGCAGCTGTGCTCTGGGGCTCTAGCACTCTGTCCCTCAAAGCTTGCGGAGGTGATGACTGTGTCCAAGAGGGCTGGCCCGCATCAGAACTAACTGCGTCTTTATTGAGGACAATGTAAAAGTACGGCCTGGGAGGAATAGGAGGAGGAGGAGGAGCAGGAAGAGCTTTTCCCGTTGCAGAGAAAACAATATCGGTGGCTGGTGCCTGAGTGACCTCAGCTCCCAAACTGGTGCTGGCTGATGGGTCATGTGTGGTGCCAGTGGAATTTTCAGACGTGGCTGAGCAAGTGTTGTTAGATAAACAAGCTACATATAGTTTGCTGACCTTTTTATCCGCCTTCGTCTCATGACTGGAATTCATTCCAGCCTTACTACTGGGATCTGCCCTGTCAGGGTTGCGTTGTAAGGATGATGCATTTGATGAGGAGCTACTTTCCAAGAGTGGCTGCCCAACATGCACCATATCTCTGGGACCTGAAGAAGGAAAATGCCCTGCTGGCAAGCCTTGCTTCCCGCTGGGGACTGCCCCATAGGGGGTGGGTGATGAGAAGTAAGACCGTGCGCTGGCATTTAGTGATGCACGCTGAGCAGAAGGCTTGGGTGCATTCAGGTACACACAATCCATGATGGGCACTGGCAGCAGGTTGGTTGCTTTAGTGTCAGTGCGAGGACGCCATGCAAAGCTTTCCTCCTTGGGGAGAGGAGGACGGGGAGGAGGAAGGGCCTGCCCAGGCAGAGTCAAGAAGCAAGAGAGGGAGAGAGGAAGCATTACAAAATGAAAGGAAAAAGGAGGGAAAAATAAATTGGAAGAATGAATTTGGTCATTAGATTTGGGTTAAGCAGGTTTTAATACAGCAAGAACAAAAAGTAAATACAGTATCTGGAAGGCCAGTATAGAACTCACTCACATCATCTCACAGAGTCTCTCCCAGCACTCCTCACTGCAGCACACAAACATTACCCAGCTCTAAGTCCCTGCCTACACATTTCCATATTAAGATTTAATATCCTGCCTAACTAAACCCAGGCATATGTCAGTGTAACCAAATACTTCCCAGCACAGGGTTCATCTGAACTGCAAAGCCAAATTCAGAGCTCTGAGCCACCTCCACTGCACATAAATGCACTGCCAAAAGATGAACATGAAGAAGTTTTGCCAGTGCTAATGAAAACAGATGTGAATACAATAGGTTGCAGTTGACCAAGTAAGAAGTCAGCATTTATTGCTACTGAAAAGCTGGTCCTTGAATTTTTTTCATGATTTTTTCAGTCCTAAAAATGCTTTTGACAAAATCAGAATAATTGAAGTTTCCTGAGGAATTGAGTTAATAAGATTTTGCCTTCAAAATTAAGATCGCTACAGAGAAGTTCTCTTTCCAGTGAATTTTAAAGGAGTGGGAGAGCTGGAAACAAAAATAAGCAGCAGACAGCATTACTGGTTTTGGTACTTTGCAACTAATTGCAGCTCCAATTCCAATCACAGTCAATTTCTGCTGAAAGTCAGATTGTTTTGAAGAAAAATAACTGCAGTGGAGAGATTTTGCTTTTTACTTGGTTGCCAGTTGCCAAAAATGATAAGCTGCTGAAAAGAATAAAACACCAGCCTACCGAACAGCAGCTCCCTGCATTCTTGCTAATTAACCCTCTGGAAACTATAGCTGTATGTTTCATACATATATACCACTGCTTATCTTTATGGGCAAAGAGTGGCTAAATCACTTCTGAAATAGTCAAAATCAGAATATTCCCTAACAGCTCACAACAATCAAACATGAAAAAGTACCACCTGTAAAATACATCCACACATGACAGGTTGGGGTCAGCACCTATTCTTGTTAGATGGATACATATCTAAACTATTTTCATAAAATTACAGCTACTCCTGTCCTTGTGCTGCTCCTCTTTCACCTTCATCCCCAATGAGGGAAGATTGCAGAAGTGCATTGGAAAGTGCTTCTTCTGAAGGGCTTCTGGTTTTGGAACAGGAACATCCTCTTTTGGTTCCTTATAGAAAGTAGTTTTAATGCAAAGAAGTCAGCTCCACAGAACTTTCCTGTATTAGGCTCACTTTATCACTGTATTGCTATACGGTGAAAAATGAGAAAATTATGAGAAAATACAAATTATCTACTCGCAATTGCCTTTTCTCATTTTGTTCATTTCACCTTAGTTTGGACAGTAGCCCTGGCTACTTCTGTAAGGAGTACTACGTGCCTAAGTCTTCTCTCTGTTCATCAGTAAGATCAGCAAGTGACTACAGGACCAACTGGAAATGTCAGGCAGAAAATAGGTCTCTCCTTTAGGATGCTGCTCCTTCCCAAGTCTTCATCTGAGCTGTGCCATCTTCCACTTAAAAATTTTAGGAACAGTGTCTGCTCTGTGGCATTACTACAGGTTGCTGATGATAGGAGCAGTCACCCCGACAGGGGACAGGGTTTTCAGGGGCTATCCATTTCACATAAGAACACATTATCTAACAAAGGGCTTACTTATGAGCATTCAGACCACCTCTGTGCAGACCAGTCACTCAAAAGGATGAAGTTACACCTTCTTTTAATTGATTCATTTCACAATTTATCCCAAGGTACAAATATAATCTTTCCCTTGACAGCCTTAAAAGGCTTGTATCAGTTACAGTATTAAAACTAAAAGGCATTTCCCCAGTAAAGTCAGGCCCATCCTAAACAACTTATTTCAGCCTGCTCAACCTCTAGAAAATACACCAACACAGAAGACAAACTAACGGATGGCTACTTCACCTTTTTGTTGCAAGCAAATAGCATTGTTGTCCTTCTTCGTCCACCAAGGAAACACTGTGGTCCCTCTGAACACAAAAGCTCCACAGCATTCTGCTGACATCAGTGTTGTTCCCATTTCACAGGAAGGAAAAGCTGATGCACAGTAACTTACCCAAGTCTGCAGCAAAATCTGGAGTTCAACCCGGGACTTCTGCCCATGAATCCAGTGCTTGAACCCAGAAGATCACCCTGAGAGTCGCAGAAGAAAGGCTTACCTGTGGCTTGCTGTCCGAGGAAAGGTTCGGACGCACACTCCTATAACCCTTGGCAGCCAGAGAAGATGGTTGGGCATCCCCGTTGGCATCAGTGTTGGGTGATGATCTCCAATCATCTAGAAGGGAAAGAAGAAAAGCAATTCAGATGACAGAGGATTCCCTCCAGCTACAAAATTAGTGAAGGGAAGGGATTTTTCTTCCTCCAGACAAAAAGAAATACTTCCAAGAAAGCAGCAGAAGTAACAATGTAAGTAGTCAATGTTTGTACCTGTTTCTGTGTTTTCTGGCTCCAGACCTAAGCATTTCACAGAAAAGAGGGACAGAAGGGATGGGAGTAGAGGGCAGGCATAAAGGAAAAGGAAGGGAAAAAAATAAAAATAAACTGTTACATTTACAGACAACATGTACCTATTGGAGTAAAGAGTTGAGTTACTTCACTTCAAACATAAAATGCTCTCTGACTGGGCTGCCTAATTACCATAGAGACCAGCCCCAAACACAATGCCCTCCTCCTTTCTGACCTTTGTAAACACAAGGCAATTCATTCAGAGCAATGAAGAAACAATTGTTCATTGACATTCTTATTTCAGAGGCAAAAAGGCAGCCCAGCTAGCTACTTTCTAAAGCTGCAGCTTCATGTCCGAACACCATACACTACTGGGAACACAGGGACTCCATATTCAGCTCTGATAAAGCTGATGAAGACATTTCTACCCTTGTCACTGCTACTACATATGATTAACTGGGACAGAGGACTGTCAACAAACAGATCAGGTTTGGCACACTAAGTTCATGCACGTGAAAGGAATTTAAAAACAAAACAATGTCATTTTACAATCAAGTCCCTGCATATAGATACATTGGTTTCATCATCTCTTTACCCACCTTCCACTGGGCTCCTCCCCACTACCTCTCCCCTGCTAGTCATTTTGTTTTTAGATGCAAAAAGCTCTTCCAGCTCCAAAGTACATTTCATAAAGTGATTGAGAGAATAAGCAAAGGAAGTATTAACAACCTCATTTCCATAGTAATGGGCTCACTGCCATTCAGGCTGCTGGAAATTTATGAAGCCATCAGCAGTGAGAGGCAATGATGGGGGGCAGGAACATGAAAAGAGGGAAGGTCAAGGGTAAAGCAGAAAGGGAGGAGAAGATGGAGCAGAAAGTGGCACATTGGGGCTGGAATTAATGGAATCACCCTTCTTATAACAATACATCCAGAAATGATGTGTACTTTGCTTTCAGGAGCAAGTTTGACCCCCCATTCCCCTTAACAGCATCTTGCCTGTGGGAGTTCATCCTCTCTGCCAGACCCATTACACTGGCCAGGTTTATTATGCTTTGCCTGTCTCCTACAATTAAGTAATTACACTTCTGCTATTGAATGATGGCAAAGCTCTGTGGCGACAGTGTATGTCTGGGATGCCACTCCTGCTCCCTTGACAACCCAAGTGAATGCTGTGGTAGCAAGCAGCACTGTCGAGCCTTTTTCTGGTTCATCTTGGCTGGGATAAAAGTCTGCCAGAACAGACAAAACAAAACAACCAACAAATCACCACAGTAACAACTAGATGAGAATTCTTGGTGCTGCTGGTAGCAAAAGGGAGCTGTAAACAAATTTAAGTCGATGAGAGAGCTGTCATGCACTGGAAGAGAATAGGAGTCCATTTCTCCCCTTGGAGATGTAGAACTGGTCTGGCTTTTAAAAAGAGATTTCCAGCAGCTATAGGACCTCAGGCTTTAAATTTTAGTTTAAAAATCAAATAACAACAAAAAACACAGCCCAAGACCCTGAACTGACCTCACACAATGTTACTACAAGGCAACATTTTCCAGATAACTTTGCAGCCACTTCACTTACTTTCAGGTTTCTCAGCATCCTGAGGACATGGCGAAGAGATTTTCTGATTCTCTTCAGAGGTTGAAGATACCCAGAGGGTCACAGCTCCTTTTCCACTGCAGACTTTAGTGGGATCTGTTTCTACAGGAAATGTACATGCACAGAAAAGACACATTGAACGAGATGATACAAAGCTATTAGGAACCATCAGAGCTCTGTGGAGTAACTTTAGCATGGCTGTCTCTGAGTGAATCAATCTAGTAATGTTTATGTTGATGAAGATTAGCTCTGGATTTAAAGCATTGAGAATTCAAAGCAGTTTTGTATTCAAGTAACTGATGAATGTAGAAACAAGTTCCGTGCCAATGTAATAGAGCTAAGAAAGCAGGAAAAAAGGATGATTGGTTGAACCAAATTTCATGGGTCCATTTGCTTCATTTGGCCTGCTCTGCGTGTAAATATTGTATCAGCAGGACAGCAGTACACCTGTGTCTCTTCTGTTGGATATCCCAGTGGTATACAGCAGCATGATTTGTGTGCTTAAAAATGCCTTTTGTGCAGGCAAAAAAAAGGTCTTATGTTTACTGGAGCACAAAACCTTGTAACTGTGAATATGATCTGCCTCCTTGCCAGGTTCCCCCATTCCATGATGGTGTTGTATCTTTTCAATGTAGGAACCCAAATGCCATAAAGTATAAAGAAATTTAACAGATGACTCTGCGAGCCAAACACCAGGTCATGTCAGCTTCCTTGCTAAGGCTCATTCAGGACAACTTCTGTCCAGGTTTACCCTTGTGCACTTCAGTCTGTGGATTTGGGTTCTTTCCTCCTGTCCCCTTATTCAGCAAGTACAACACAGAACTTCAAGGCCATCTTCCTGCCTTATTTAAAATCTTTCCGGAGAGTTGTTTCCTCTAAGATATACGTAGAAACAATATGCCTAAAGAGACTCTTACTTATCCAACCTACTTCCACAGGAAAACATATCACCTCCCTTTCTTACGCACTACCTATTACTGCCCTGCAGCTGCCATCAGCCTTTTCACTTTGACCTACCTCAGGAGAAGTGCTAGTCCTTCCACGACAATGCACAGGGAGCCTGAAGGGGATCTGAGGATGTGCCATGTTGCACAAGTGACAACATGATTATTTTTTATATTTACAGGTAAGGATCAAGTTCCCTCTGTACCAGAGGGATGGAGCTCCTCTTTGAGATCTGTTATCATAATGACAGTTACGCCTCCAGACAGAAAGGAAGGGGTAGAAGCTGCTGCTCACTGCCCAGATAACAGCTTGTGTTTGTGCAGATCAGCATCCACTGCCTAATTCCAGTAAGACACCATTCATTACATCTACACCCAGACAGTGCGTACAGACCACGACAATGCCTCAGCCAAGGTTGCAAAACACTGCCACAACATAACGAAGCATCAAGAGTGGCAGATGGATAAGAGCAGTAAGCAGGAAGACTCACTGCACATCAAGCATTTGGTTCATACTGGAAACCCTCAATGCTGAATCTCCATGGTTCACACTTTTACTTGGGCTTACAAAACTTTAAGACATTCCCAAAAAAGATTGTTTCAGGTAGCACATCCACATGTATCAAATGCTGCTTAAACTTAAACGTACTAACTTCACAATCACATCACACAACAGATCATGCCTTAGAGTCACCCATGCGGCTCCTGAAATAGAAGCTGATTTCTCTGACTGAGAAGCATTTGGTATGTCTGTGTGATAGTCCTTCCCCTCCTAGAGGTTGCTTCAATGCTGCAAATTAAGTAAAGACAGAATTGATGGAAAAAAACATCTGACTCCCTATGTATTCCACCTCTTCTCCAATACTAAGGGTGGATCTGCTACCTGAAGCTACTCTTTGCGAGAAAGCCCTAAAGCACTTGATGCAGAGTAGGGTTAGATTATCTTGTCCAGGGCTATTACTGGCTGCCACTTACATCCACACTACACAACACGCAGCCTCAGGACTCTACAGATTCATGTGCAAACCAACAAAGTTTACATTTTGAGACTCCAGTTTCAAGAGTACTGTAACTATGAAGCATAGACATCTTGTTGGGAGTTATCAGGACCGAGTGAACGGTTGCCATTCTTCTATACTCACAAAAACATCCAGAGCTCACAGCAGAAATGCTTCTATTATACAAGAGGAGGAAGGTCCTGGAACTGTTCATCGCTCTCCATGGACTGTTGGAGTCCAACATCCAGATTAAAAGTAGTTTTTCGAGACAAATCTTATGCTAAGTCTTAGGCTAAGGTTCAAGAGACATTAAAGTCCTTCACAGAGGCCGGATCTTAATAACATTTTTGAAGCTTAGGAAAAGCATATCAGCATCTTCATGAATGAAGGCTCTAGAGATTGCAATACGGCTGGTTCTTTTTTACTCCACAGCCTCTTCTTGCTCCCAGGCTATCGCAAAGTGGGCAAGTGGAGAAAACTTCAGCACTTTCAGCTAACATTCTCCTTACTAAACACTTCTGTTCATTCTTTTCCCTCCTCTCCCTTCCAGTTAACATTTTGATTCTTGGTCATTAAGCAGATGAGCAAGTGAAAAAGTATTTCCTAATCATTTCGGCAAAAATAAACAGTGCACCTGGAATAGAGTGAGAGCATGCAGCCTGGAAGAATAAGGCCCAGAATTAACAGAGATGGCTCTAAATGCTGCAATACAGCAAAGCAGACACCTTGCATTGCACACTGACATAACTCACTTCCGAATTAGGGATACATGAAATAATAAGAGGAAAAAAACTGTACGTGCTCTGTGCCTGACTGCTCGTGTGCTCCATTTTAGACGCACAGGTTTGGGTGGCAGAACCCTTAATGATACAGGAAAGTCTTGGGACTGACACCTCTGCAGAGATGTACGCCAAGAAACAGAGAACTTTCCTTACCAAAGCAGTTTACTTTCATACAACTTATTCCAAACATAAGCCAAATCAAAACAGTAGGACTCACTGAAAAAATGTTTTGAACTCAATAAAATCAGAACACTTAGAAAAGGGTTGAAAATAAAACTGACAATGACAAATGCCCTCATAAATTTAGTCAAAAGAGAGAAAACAAAGATCCAAATTTCTCATTAGAGGGATCCAGCAGATTGGTACCAAACACAATGTCATAAGTTCCTTACTTAGTGCCCGTGTGTGACAGATTAGAAGAGACGAGCAGTATCAGCTAGCCTGGTACGACTGCCCAAATCCAGCAAAGAACAAAAATAATCTTGTAATTCTAGCAGGAAAACACGTTAGTGGGAGAGGGTAACAGAGAGCCTGACATCCTTATTTATCTACATAAAGTTTCTCTAGTGTCAGCATATGCACTGAATAACAAAACCACCCCATGGATGCTGAACTATGCTTGAACCTGTAAAATAGCACCTCTGATGTCTATTTACTTTCATAAAGACTAAAGATACGCAGGAAGCATTCTCTGGTTCATCAGGAGTTTGGTTCAAAATGAGGCTGTAATAACAGCAACATTCATAACCAAGCACTAGAAGAGCTTGCAATGATTCCAGATTCAAGCAGACACAATTATGTCTGCAGAGAAACAGCATAATTGAGAACAGTGCACTGTGCCATCAGGACCTAACTTTATTACTTACTGATGAAATCTACGGCTCTGGAAACAGTGAGAATGATGAAGCTGAAAGCCAGCCAAAGCACGTGGGTGAAGCAGAGAGAAAGAAAGAGAGAAAGAGGGAGAATGATGGCAACTAATGCACAGCAGGGGGAGTAAGAAAAAGATACCTGTAGGCAGCACTAGGTGAGGAGAACTTTTCACTTTCTTCACAGGGATTATTGTAACGGCAGAAATAGAGCGTGTGTATAAAGGGACGTCAACAGCTGCAAACACAAAAGTGTAAATGGCACATCCAAAAGGGAAGAACAGAGTTTGGAATCATGCCACTAAATTTTCTAATGTACTCAGAGACACAATAGCAGGAAATTTCAAACACAAAAGCAGTCCAGAGAGCAGTGATGCAACCACTAAAAATATCCCTGCGCTTGTCCTAATCCAGGATACGTCTGCTTTAGAGCACGCACAGAACTGCTTACTGAGTCAACTAACTGCTGACCACCACTATGCTGCAGGGGTAACAAACCTGGAAGCATTAGTTTTTAGAAGCCATAATTTTTTTTTAGTGTGACCATTCAGATGCGATACACTACATGCAAAAATAAAAATGTTAAGTCAATTTTACAGTGGCTCAGTTAAAGTGAAAAAACAGGCAGAGGTTCAGAGAGAAACACCAAAAACTACCCATACTACAGGAATTCTGGATTTTAGGGCACATTTTATAAGTTCAGCAATAAAACAGTACAGAAATATTAAACACTCCTGAAAAGCAGTTCCACGCTGAAGTGAAGCATCAAACATCTGGTCCAGAAAAATACACCTATCAAAGCAGTAAATTAAAGATTTCTCCTGCACACCATTACTTAGCATAGTACTTACAGTATACATATAAAATGTAATGTTTCATATAATTATATATATATATATATATACATATATATACATATACATACATATACATATAAATGTAATAAAATTACATATTAAAATAATGTAGGGAAAAATCATAGGTAGCACAGTGCAAAATTCTACCAGTGGTTACAAAACTCTCCAAAACTGTTGCTACTTCCTTTCCATTTCTTTATTGCTGCTAATGGGGAACTCTATTACAGATGAAAATAAAAAAGGTGAAACTACATATAGGTTATACTCAATAGGATCTGCCAAGATTAACACCACAGAGTCAAAGCTCCACTAGAGTAATGACACAGTAATAACACAACATAGTGAGTTGTGCTGTTAATTTCTGCAAAGCCAAGATTTTCTCCTTTAGAATCTATTAGATTTCTGCATGGAAATATTAGCCAGAAAGTGGCAGGTGTCCTCTACACTCCACCTCCTTCAGGCCTGAAAAATCAGGAGTAAGAGGAACCACATCCCTAACACATTTCACACCACATCTGAGCACTGGGTGAGAGTGAGAGAGGTACTGACCTCAGAGCACCGTGCACATCACCTGGTGGCAGATCCTTCTGGCCCCTGGCAGAACTGGGAAGCAAAGACTTCCATCTGGCAAAGGGCTCTCAAGCAAGAGGCTAGAGGAAGAGCTCAACAAATTTTTTCAAACCACAGATAGCTGTTGATTTTTTGGATTTGATTGAATGGATTGAAAGCCATTTCCTTAGAGCAAACCAAATCAAACTCTGTTCTCCACGCATCTCCCTGAGCATCCTGAATTCAACAGATCTCTCAACTCCAAAGAGTCTGCGGTTTAGGAAACAACTCTAAGGCTGTTCTGCTTTGCAACCGACTGAATTCAGCCACCCACAATGCAGTCAAAATACTAACCACTGTAAAAAGGCATCGAAAGAAAAGAAAGGAAATGAACCCTGCAGACAACCAACCCATACAAGCACATACTTTCACCCTGCCAAAATACACACCATCACTATATAATACTGAATGCTATTTAATGCTTCAAATCTGTTGATGTTAACACGAAGGCTGGTTTGTTCAGATAAATTGGGGCTTAAAACCCTGGTTGCTAATGACACATTTCTTTATTACATAATCAGTTCCAGCTCTTTAATTCTGGCTCAGAACTTCACCTCTCACTGAAGTTAACAGGGTTCACACACAGGCATCCAAAAGTCCATGCTGCTTAAACACATCAAGATACCGATACACAGGTGCTCGCAAGTACTAGAAGTAGTGTACTGCTTTCTTCAAAACAGCACAAAAAATATGCAAAAATGCAAATCCAGCCTGCCACCTTTTGTTGCTTAAAAGACAAAGAGCGCTTGTTCAGCTAAAAAATGCTGCTGCTGGCATGCCGCAGCACAAGGCCTTTCTTGTATCAGTCGCCAGGCAAACTAAATTTGGAAACACTGCTGTGGTGCCCAGGGAAACCAACCACATTACTCAGCTGACACACAGGGGGAGCTGCAGAGGTGGCTCTGAAGCTCTCAACCCACCTTTTTCTTGTCCATTGCTGCTCAGCCCATTGACAACAGTTTTTGCAACATCAACTTCTTCACGTTCTGCAAGAAAACCAAGAAGCAGATTACTTTACAAGTATTTGCAACTGAATTTCACATCTGAATATGAGGGTGTGCTATGGGTCTGAGCTACTTGATTCTGGAGATCGGAAGTACTCCTACCATCTCTAGAAATGTTGCTTGGAGACATAAATCTCCCTTGGATGACACCTAGGTCTCTCTTTGTCCTTTGTGGATTGCAGCCACTTTAAAAGCAGGGACTGTCTCTATACGTATAGATGGCACTCAGCTCAATGCTGTTTTCATTTTTGGAGGGACATGAATACCCTAGTTTGGGAAAAATAAATGCTCTTTGCTACCATGTTAGCCAGATGTGAGTACAAACTCAAAGATAAGAGAGCTGGCCCACACTCCCTATTTTTTCAGCTATGTGCTGTGTTAGCATGAATCAAATTGAGTTTTGTGAGTTTAAAGAAACAAGACAGCACTGGAAAGGATCTCCAATGGTCATCTGAAGCCATGTTCCTGACCCACAACAGGGACATACGTATCTATCTTTGTAATTACTGACATATGCTTGCCTAACTGGTTTTTACAGTATCACCCTAGAGCAGTTTATTCCAGTGCTTTAAAACATCGAAGTTTTTGCAACTTTTAAGTCAAATTCCCAGTTCATGCTTCTGGTTATTCTTTTGGTATTTCTCTGTACGATCTCCAAATGGTTCTGTTTTTTCTCAAAATGCGGTGCTAAAAACTGGACACAATACTCCAGCTGAGACATGATAAAGTGCTAAAATCAAGTGGGAATGTTATTCCATGGGTTCTACATATGGTACTTTAGCATGGTATCTACTTTAATTTTTTCAGTCTTGCCTTATTACCCAGACAAACCCAACACTTGTCCTTTCCCCAACTATCTCCATTTCCTTTACCCTCACTTTTCTTTGAAGAGCTAATTTTTCCTATCCAGATGTCAAACTTTGCACTCACCTCCATTAAAACAGATCTAAGTCTTTCAGAACTCATTCCAGACTACAACAAGCTAAAGTGACCAACTTTGGCTCAAGATGTCAGAGCTTTATAGACCAATTTGAAAGAAGAGAAGTCTAGCCAGGACACTACTACAAAGTCATTCCACTCTGTCTCCAAAAGTTAGCATCCCTGAGCCTTTCCTCAGAGGGCTGGAGCAACTGTGAAGAGGAGATAAGGGAGTTGGGGTCATTCAGTCTGGAGAAGAGATGGCTCCAGGGAGATCTTATAACACTTAAGGGGAGCCAAGAGGAAATCTATGGAAGGACACCTTATCAGGAAGTATAGCGATAGGACAGGGAATAGTGATTTTAAACTGGAAGGGGGTAGGTAGGTTTAGACTAGGTATTATAAAGAAATTCTTCCCTATGAGGGTGGTGAGGCGCTGGACCAGGTTGCCCAGAGAAACTGTGATGTTCAGTCTCTGGAGGCGTTTAAGGCCAGGTTGGATAGGGCTTTGAGCAACCTAGTGTAGTGGGAGGTATCCCTGCCAATGGCAGGGGTATTCGAGGGATTTTTAGGTCCCTTCCAACCCAAACCATTCTGCAATGCCAGGGCTTTGCCTGAGAACCAGGATGTAAAAGAGTCAGAAAAAAAAAAAAAGTAATTGGATCAAAAACTATTAGGAATAAGTCCAGCAATAGAAAGGTAGGTTAATGAGGACAAGCAGAAAATAACACAGACTTACCAGAGCTCATTGTGGCAGAAGGAATTGCCTTTTTCACTTCTGGATTTTGTTTATCTCTGTTTAAAGTGAAAGGTAGAGTGGTTATTTTGTTTAAAATCTGCTTAGACAGCAGCGTATCTAATGCTGAACAATCATCAAAAAAACCAAGGTAAGAACTGCAAGAATTTTCTCAAGAAACTGAGTTTCAAAATCAAGATGTATTTATGTCAGCAGTTACCATTTTTGTTGGTAATTATCAGAAATTAAATTTTCACATAATATACATACAACTTTCCAACCTAAGGATCATACCAAATAAAGCATGAGAGTTTCTATACAGCACACTACAAATCTGGATAAGCTTCTAATATATGAAAAGCCCATCATCTTTGATTAAAAAAAAGAAAAAATCTTAGTGAGACCATCCATTTTTAAGCTAAAACTCTCAAGCTTAGATCACTGCCACATTTCAAGGTTATCTGCTACTCCTACTAACACCAGCCTCCCTGGTGGAAGATGTTAGAATGAAGAATAAGTATTTGTAGAAATGTTTATTAACTTCTGCACCAACCATTTCCAGTCCTGTTCCTGGTATCATCAGGAACAGGCTGCAACAGGTGAAACTTCAAATTAGAAGCTTTAATGCTCCTGGGATCAAAGGCAATGAAGTTACCAATCTGCGATAAAAAATCTCCGATTGTGAACAGAGATGAAAAAAAAAAATTTTCACAGTCATGAGAAACTATGTAGGACAACTGCAGTGCCTATTCCTGGTCAAGACTTGGTACTACAAACAGTTTTCAATGTCACTGCAGATGTTGGTCTGAAAAGAAAAAGAGCAGCATTTCTACAAAACAGTCTATGTTTGCCAGGACTTCTTAACTCTCCCGAGGTCTAGGTTGATAAAAACTCTTTAATTTCACGTCTCATTCTCCCTCTCACTTCCCCAAAAAAATTAGTACTAAATAGAGCATGAGTGATTCCAGCTAATTAAATGCTTTTCAGGGCACAAATAGGAGTAAGTATCACAAATTGTGCAATTGTGCATAAACAAACACCCTTATCTGAAGGAATACAACCCCTTCCCTTACTTCCAGGCTGCTTGGAGAAACAAGGTGGCAGAGGAGACATTTTTTGTTTTCTTGTTTTCCTGTTAGAAGAAGCAGAAGCAGTAGTGGGACCATCTAAGAGGTGGAAATTGTCTTCAGGGAGTTCAGTTTGCCTCCTTGCCTGAAGCATCCCCATTCTCAAGCAGCATTCATTCCATACCAATCAGAATATAATGAGCACATTTCATAGACAGTCAAAAGGAAAGTAAAGAAAATTAAGCTGGCAAATAAAACAATGGATTCACCTGTAAAACTAGCTGATATCTGGGCCTTTCAGGCATGTCACACCAGCAACAGCTGCCAACACTTAGTTATTTTATTCATTAAAATGCCCACAAAAGGTACTTCATTATGGGCCGGAGAAGGCTCGGCAGGGCACAGCCTAACTCCAAACTGATCCCAGAAAAGGAGCAGCAGGCACAAAATAAAGCAACTCAACAAAAGCCGAACACAACCAAAAGGCCTGCCAACACAGCACCCGCTTTTTGTTCCTACCATTTCGTATTAGAAGCAAGAGCCCTGAAATAGTAATGGTTGACAGCCTGAGAATTTGGCCAAATGTATTTATTAATAATGATCTTTCTGATCTCTGTAAGCTTCAATTACAGAAAGTAATTACCTTAGTTGAGGTAAAGGATAAATAAATGAGCTAAAATTACAGATTATCAAGGCGAAGTAAGAAGCAATATCACATTCGTCTAGCTATGGAAAACTATTATCAGTTAAACTTACTGGAAAAATACAAGTTCCTTCATAGAGCAGGGAGAAAACCACTGCAGTTAAGTCTCAATTCAGCTTTAGAAATAAAAACATTGTGAAACTGAGGGAGGCTGCTAGTACTCAGAAGTACTAGCACAACACTGGCCCTCTCCTTGGGATATGTACAGGTCAATAGGACATTTCCTCTACACTGAGTATCCCCAAAAGGTTGCATGTCTTCCTCTGCTATTTAAGATTTTTAAAAGGCCCAACAAACTCCAGCATGCTACCCTTCTGGCAGGATACACTAAGCTCACACACCTGGCAAAGGCCAGGTTCTCAGCAATATGGTGGTAGAGCACATTTCTCAGTAGCAGTATCTGAGCAAGTACTTCTCTGACCCCGTGCCTTACTCATTTTGAAGCGTCTCTTCTCCACTTAGAATGTGACATCACAACTGCCAGGAAACTGATTTCAATGGTTTCTTTTGTATTTGAGAGTCATGACACTGCTTACAGAATAAAGCACTTGCTTCACCGTGCTAAGAAAGGCATTCAGCAAAGAACTCACACACAAAAAAAGCTCAATTATTTGGCCTTAAAAGAACAAATTACTTTTCCACAAGAAGCGATTTGAGATCAGAAACTCAGTTGTAATTAAAGGAATAAGTTTCCTAAATTAAATGAAGGTGGTGTACAAACTCATTAGAACTAGATCTAGAAAAACGACTACACCCATATACTCACACTTAGTTGCAATTACAGAATCCAATTAAAACAACAACCATTCAGCGTTCATTAACCGTGAAACTAACCAGTATTATTTAAGCACTCATGAACATACACTTAATATAGGTTCCCATAAAAAGAATGGGTTTGGTGTGCTGAGGGTTAATGTATGCAATCTAGAGCACTCCAACTACTGTAACTCTGGAGGTTCCATTTTAAAGTTGATTTAGGTCATTTGAGGGTCTGTGTGCAGACTCACTGCAGCCTGGTACAAAAACAATCTGCTGCTTAGATTGAGAAAATTACAGAGCATGTTTGAAGTTGAGAATGTGCCTTGGTGCCTTTTGCACCCTGTTTCCCATAGGCTTCACCTAAACCATTCACTGAAGTCCTGTTATGCTTGTATTTTGTCTAGTCTAAGGCTGCTCTCAGGGCCAGATTCTGTTTAGTCCAACAGCACACCTGGCCTGGTGCCCCCTGCATTGCCCTCTGTAACATTTGGGAAGATATGTGCTGTAAGTCAGCACACTGTCTGTGCTTGCGAGAGCATCCTCAGGCAGAGCAGCCCTGCCAGATTGGTTGGACAGGCTGCACATGGGCTGCAGAGGCAGGTGAATCTGGGAACATCTGCTGCTCTCAGTTCCTCCTTCCTGTAGAAATGATCACACAGACCCCACAGACATGTGCAGAACGCACAGTCATATTTCAGGACTGAATCTTTTGAAGGAAATCAAAGGTTGGATCCCTTGTGCCAGTCTTAGAAACTGAAAAACAGTACCATCAAATCAGGCAAAACAAAAACCGATCTCCCACACAAAACCACCACAGTGTCTCCTAGGTCCCTGCTGTAAGGAGCAGATCACTGTCTCCTTGCCAGGTCTGAATTTATGCCTTTCCTGAAATATGACAGACATAGCAACAAAGCTGCAGACATTCAAAACACAACGAAAGGTGATGAATTCCTAAGGGCATAAGCCAGCAGTTGTAATGCTGAAGATGCCAACGCCTGTATGTAACGTCCAGCAGCTCCTTGCCAGCTCTGTACCTCTAGACGGGTGTTCAGCACTCCTTCCTCCCTCTCACCCCCAGCACATCTCTCCCAGGGCCACAGCTCCTTCCCTACTTGGTGTGGAAACGGAGCACAGTGGATTTAGAGCCCTATTTAGGAGGAATGCAGATAAGTAGTGACTACTGCTGCGCAGCATGTCTCTGGATTATCTCACATGCTCTAAACATTCAAGTGCTCCCCCTGCAACGGTCAGGGTAACAAACAGCTCATTAATTGTCCCGAGTAAGGACGCACGCTCTGCAGTCACCGGTATCTCTGCCGGGAGTCGTGGGTGGTGGTTATTTTTGGTGGTCTAATGTACGTGTGGGGAAAAGTCATTTCCTCTGGTTTCTTCTCTTGCTGTTACTGATAGCCCCGATGACTTACTCAGAATTTAAGAGCTGTTGCTAATGATAAGCATTCAAAACTCATCAGGCAGGCCTTAAATTCATTACTCAGATTCCCCGCTTTAGCTCCTCAGTTCTGAGCTTTCACATTTGCAAAAGTGTTTCTTCACACACAAGAACACTGAGTGTTTTGTAGCATGCAAATGAAAAATCAAAGTCTTGTTTATATAATAGTCTAGCTATTAAGGCTTTTAGAAGAAAATTGGAGATTTTTAGATTTAAGAGATGATGAGCATTCACAAATGCTATTTTTCACTTGATCAGCCCTTGAACATTACTCTGGCACCCACTTGTGTAGCCCTTGGCTCAGCCCCTCTCTCAATGCCACCAGTGTTCCTGCCCCAGATGCTCCACTCAGCCAGCAGGGCCACCACCATGTGATCCCAGTGATCCCAGAGCTGGACAGGGGGCAAAGGGCTGCACTGCTGCCAGCGTCTACTACTAAGAGGTTCCTCTGCTTAAAGCAAGCCACTGGAGAACACAGCTGTACTTCTCATGCTGTACCACATAAAAGGGAGCAAGAGAAAGTAACTTGGGAATATAAGAGGCACAGCTCTGGGTTAATCCAGTCAATCAGCTCTCTTCTCCAAGTATCATTACTCTCTTGTCCTGAAATACTGACGGAAATATGTTGCCTGTCAGTTTTATTTTAACGGTTAAAGAACGTCCTGTTATTCCATCAGAAGACATGATGCTCCTAAGAATAAATGTCAGGAAAGGACTGTGAAGAATCATAGAATGGCCTGGATTGAAAAGGACCATAATGATCATCTAGTTTCAGACCTCCTGCCATGGGCAGGGTTGCCAGCCACCAGACCAGGCTGCCCAGAGCCACATCCAGCCTGGAGTCCTACCAGCTCCAAGCAGCCTCCTCCCCACACACACTTCAGCAAAGGTTCAGACAGCACTGAGCAATGAGGGCTCAGCTAAATTCAACAAATGACAGCGCTGCACACAAGCTGGAATAGCATGTCCTTTTAAATAATTGAGCTTACAGCTGTTGGAACAAACAAACATAGCACACTGCATATACAGTACTGTTGTCTTTTTTATTTTTTAAATATGGTGCATGTTTGCTTCCTTTCTAATGAGCTTATCTGGGGTATGTGTGCCAGTCTGGGTATAATTTAACAGTAACATGCCAGCCCATCAAACAAGAAATGTAAACCAGGAGATGTGACTTTAAGAGCTCAGAGATGCCTTCAGAATGAAGTTATCCTTCAGTCACCAACTTCAGAGCAAACAACTCTTACCAGCAACCTAAGTTAACTCAGTTCAAGGTCACCACTTTCGAACACTGCCAAGAAGGATCTGTGGGGTCATCAAGCTTACTCCCATGCTATTGCAGGCAGCTGTGTCATACAATCCTGAGCAGGAACATTTCAAGTCCCAGCTTGAAACCCGTAAGGTTTCTTGCCTCTACAGCTCCTCCTTGAAGCCAACTCCTTCCTTCTTATGAGTAGAACATTGTTTCTGACTTGCAGCCTGAATTTAACTGGTGAACAGCTAGCACCAAACTGTTTTGTACCAACATCGTTTTTCTGTTTACATAGGCACCATTCATTTCCAGAAAGCAATCACAACTCTGAGTGTGGAAAGGACCTGTTTGCAAACCTGTAAACAAACGTTTCCAAAGCCATTGGTCTACGTGCTGTCATCCGTCTCTGAAATCCAGCAAGCAAACAGCATATCTTTAAGGCTGGACATACAAATCACAGAATCACAGAATTGTAGGGGTTGGAAGGGACCTCCAGAGATCATCGAGTCCAACCCCCCTGCCAAAGCAGGTTCCCTACACCAGGTCGCACAGGTAGGCATCCAGGCAGGTCTTGAACATCTCCAGAGAAGGAGACTCCACCACCTCCCTGCGCAGCCTGTTCCAGTGCTCCGTCACCTCACTGTAAAGAAGTACTTGCGCATGTTTGTGCAGAACTTCCTATGCTGAAGTTTCCAGCCGTTTCCCCTTGTCCTGTCTCCACTCACCACTGAAAAGAGTCTGGCCTCGCCATTCTGCCCCCCACACCTTAGATATTTATAGACCTGGATCAGGTCCCCTCTCAGTCTTCTTTTCTCAAGGCTGAACAGACCCAGTTCACTCAGCCTTTCTTCATAGGGGAGATGCTCCAGGCCCTTCACCATCTTCGTGGCCCTCCGCTGGACTCTTTCCAAGAGATCCCTGTCTTTTTTGTACTGGGGAGCCCAGAACTGGACGCAGTACTCCAGATGAGGTCTTACCAGGGCAGAGTAGAGGGGGAGGATCACCTCCCTCTACCTGCTGGCCACCCTCTTTTTAATGCACCCCAGTAAGCCATTGGCCTTTTTGGCCACAAGGGCACACTGCTGGCTCATGGCCAACCTGTCGTCCACCAGGACACCCAGGTCCCTCTCTGCAGAGCTCCCCTCCAGCAGCTCATCCCCCAACCTGTACTGGTGCATGCAATTATTCCTCCCCAGATACAAGACTCTACACTTGCTTTTGTTAAACCTCATCCGGTTTTTTTCTGCCCAGCTCTCCAGCCTATCCAGGTCTTGCTGAATGGCAACACAGCCTTCAGGCATGTCAGCCAATCCTCCCAACTTCGTATCATTAGCAAACTTGCTGAGGGTGGCCACTATCGCCTCATCAAGGTCATCAATGAAGATGTTGAAAAAAAAAAAAAAGCTTTAACTCTGGTCAGCATTACAGAACCAGAGAGCAAAGCCTGAAGGTGAGATGCCCAAGAGCTGAAAAGCAAGGTTCAAAAGGCAAAGCAGCTTCTCTGGCCTGTTCTAACACTGGCCTGTCTTTGAGAAACAATTCCATGGTCATGGAACTTCAGAAAATGATTTGATGTCCACAGGGATCTCCCATGCAAAGAAATAGACTGGAATACTGTCATCAGCCACTGAGTTCTCGTGATGATGACTCAGACATGTAGGGTTGTGGTGCTGGAGATGTCTCCTGCTCAAGCCATCAGCACCCTGCTCTGCCACAGGCACAGGGCTGGGAAAGCAACAGCTTGGCACAGGGCAGGAAGGAAAGTGACTACACATGTGGTGGCTCCCTGCTTCCCACGGGATGAGTTAACTACTCTTATCAGTAACTTTCCAGTCAAAAAATAGATAATAGATTTTAAATGCACTGTAACTGGGCTTTGACTTCCTCCTGAGTCCGCTGTGACTGCCTTCTGTTTTTGTATTTGATGGCTGAGATCATGGTGACATTGGCTGTGCCCCATGTATCATGTGTCTGCTAGAGAAACAATTGCCTTTGTGCGACACCTATACACCCAAGCAGCTCACGTTGTAAAGGTTCAGAAACTTCTAGAGTATTTTGAATAAAATCCTATATTCAGTCGCAGCACCTGAGAGCATTAGAGGGGGGAGGTGACAATTTCTTCTCAGCTTTATCTGCAATACGTATGCTAACACCTCACAGACAGAAGCACTCTACAGACAAGTGACAGTGCAGCCCATGCAAGGCAATTCCCAGAGCACAGCTCTCAGACTGTAGCTCTAAAGGAAAGCAGTAAACAATTTAGCAGCCCACCACTACCTGGGACAATTCAGGATGCTTAACTGAGACTTACATAAGAATTCAAGCAGGACTCACACAACTACTGAAATTGCCATTTACGTACAGTGAAGGGGCAATGAATTCAACACTGTCAAATTTACCTTTTTGCAGATTTACCTTTTTGGGGCCAAACAGTAGCAATCTCACCTAGCCTAGAGCATGCTGGTTTTATACTTCAACTGGAACAAGCAGAAGATTCATTTAGTTCAAGCTGTTTTGGGACTATCTGTACCATCTGCGCAGCTGGGGTGCTCTGTGTGTTGCACTCAGCTGCATACACCTCTGACACTTGTGTCTGCAGAAGAATTGCTGTAAATTAACAGACCCAAATTCCAGAAGCCCTAATTACATATAACAATGGATCCGTTCAGCTGACAGGACAGAGGGACATGCACAAACACTACACTGCATTTAATACAGTGAATGGCATTCTGTAAATACAATCAATTAGATCATCTAAACAACATCCAGCAGCTTCTCTTGCATGATTTTGTACAGCACAGACTATAAAGGCTGCCTTCACTGCTGTCATACGCTCTCAAATAGCAAAGCAGTAAATAAGTGGAAGTTTTATTAAGTAGAAATACCAATTAACAATTGACTAGTGTCACAAAGTTCAGATTCCAAATAACCTAATTTTTGTGAAATAATTGTAGAGGAAAGATTCTTGTGCACCTCTAACACCATAAATAAATACCTTAATACTACAGATCACCTTCTACCATCTCAGACACATCCTGAGACTCCTAGCTTTGCAAGGCAGAGGAGTTGCTCTGGTATTGAATCATCACTCTGGCAATTGTATCAGACAGCTGTTAATCATGACCTCTGTTAGCGCCGTTTCAACCTCTTCACAAACACTCAGTAAGCAACATTTGGCATAGAGATGGAAGATTCAAACCTCTGCTCTATGTATTGTCTGAAATTAACTAAGCCAGAACAGGGTAAACAAGGCGTGTATGTCAGTCTTTGAGTGTTTTATGATGCCTTCAGAATAATCTAAGCCATTTCGAAAGTTGTTCTCATTATAAACACAACTGCAATGATCTCCAGGAGATCACAGAACAAGGTAAATCTAGCCTGTGTATGAAGGAAGTAAGCCATACCCCTTCTTCCAACACACCTCTGACAAGGCTGAGGATGTACGGGGAAGTTGGACAGGATTGTTCTCCTTAGCCTTTGGCACTACTCTAAAGAAACTTCCCTGGAACCAATTCATCTGCCTGAATACAGGCACAAAAAGGCCCCTGCAAAACCCAGAAGGCTGGCTCCCGTAATACGTCCAAGGCCAGACAGCAAAGCCACACCTGCCAGGAATTCAGGCTAAAGTCCTGGCCACTCACCTTGCTGCCTCTAAAGCTACTTACATGCTGGAATGAAGAACACAGCAATTGCTCCTCTGCTTGGTACTGAAAACATTCTGAGAAAACTGAACTTCTGGGTTAACAATGGTTTGACATTTGAAACATCTCCAGAAATTGCAGAATGCCAAATTTCAGAAACCAAATCTCATCTTCGCTTCCCTCTGACTCCTCAAGAATCAAGTGACATATTGCTGAGAACTCCACATCCACTCTCCTCACTTTCATTTTAGCAATAGATTTGGACTCAGCTCTCAGGAATAAGTCTCAACCACTCCTTCACATAAAGTTAGTCAGAAGAATGATGCAGTAATTTGGGTACAGATGCTAGGACCTGCTCAGTTCCCTTATCCAGGACACAAGCTCACAAAATGACTATTCTAGATATCTCCTCTCTTTTCAAGCAGCAATTGGAAATACCCACTCATGTGAATCAAACAATTTCAAAGTCAGTGAGTGTAGCCCAGCAGACCTACCCACTCATTGCACATTAGCAGGTGCCAGTGCCATGTGAACTGATCTCCCAGGGCTTTATAACAGCTCCAGGAAGGCTAGCTTTGACTAACTAGGAAAAAAACACAGCAGTGTTCTTACCTTGATTCAGACTTTTCAGTTAATGGTGCCATTTTCTTAGCCCCTTAATTTCATCCCATATGAGCATAAGAGTTAAGGAAGCCTTTCACTGTGTTGCCCAGTCACTTGGCTGCTGAAGTGTACCAAAAAAATTGTGGAAACCTTTCTCTCTCTCCCTGGCACCCTTAAATACTTTGCTCCTCCTCCTCCTGTGCTTTTATTAGCCAGCGGGTTCTTAGTCACACCATGCTGTCACTAGGCTTGCTCATCATCAGCCACCCCCACCCAGCCTGCTTGTCACTCGCCTGCCACTGTCATCAGGCCCAATGCTGGCTCTTCCTGCAGCTCTGGAGCTGGGGAAGAGAGGGAAAGTTGGGAGATGACTCTGTGGTAGCAGGGAGATGAGACGCACTACAGAAGGGAAGCAACAAGCAAGCCTTGTAGAAATACTTGATTAAAGCATACAGGAAGTACTTGAAAAAGAGCTTTTTCCTCTTTCTTTTTCATAACCGGAGAGTATCTGCCTATCAAGGGAGGAATGTTTTCATTAGCAGTAGACATGGTAGATCCTATTTCAATGGGTAGGAGCTGAAGGGTCACAGCTAAAGTTTCTGCACTTGGCAGCTGAGATTCCTCACATAAATCCTCATGTGTCACACAGGGAAACAAACCACTTTAATGATTACTAGATGTTACATGATGCGCACGCCATGGGTTTCGTAGCTCGCATGAAGGGATGTTTTAAGTCACAAGACATACTACAGTGTCCCACACCCTAGCACTTCCACCACTCCATAGGCTTGCACTGGGGTGGAAGTGGTGCATTCAGGATGGCAAGGGGTGTTGTTTGCCCGCAGCCTGATTCTGGATTGTGATGCCTCAAATACTCACATATGGTCACTGATCTGCTGTCAAACCAGGGGACTGAAAAAATGTACTGATAATTATTGCAAGTCAAGCATCTCCTAGCAAGTGAGGCCCAGAAAGCAACACAGGTGTCCTGAGCTGCTGATTGCAGAGGGCACAGAGCGAAGGTTAGTAAGTGGGTCAACACTTATGCTAACGTCATACTCTCCATAAAACATTAGCAAAGGACAGAACAAACAACTCCAAATGCTACATATGTAAATACACACCAATGCACTGTGAAATTCCGATTTACAGCATGCCCCCGTTTTATTTCCTGCCAAATATACATTCAGCACCCCGATATTTATCTCTCATCAAGTGTTTAAGTCTTGGCCAATAAAGGCACAATTCTGACTTGGCACACTGACTAAAGGGGCCAGAAGTGGCTGGAAAATTCTGCTTCAAAAAGACCAATCCCCATTCCTAAACATGTACTTTGCAGTATCTGATTACACTAAACAAAGGGTTCCCATGCCCACAATTAAAGACTATTCTGCAGAGGGCTCAGATTTGGAGTTTTGGATTCTTCTACCCCAGTAAGTATCAGAGGTACTCACAACATTCAGGTTAGGATTCAGGTTCTAGCCCCTGAAAAGTCAGGTGTACAAAACTCCTAATAAAACAGCAAACCAGGAAAGATAAGGAAAAATAAAGAAACCAAAAAAAAATCCCACACAACACTGTCCAATGTAAACTGTGCAATCATCACCTTCAATTACTTGAAACACACTAGTTTAGACAACAGTACAAAACAGGAGAACTCTCTCACCACCCAAAGAAAACCTCCTTTATCTCCTTCTCAAGTGTGCTCTGGAGCCTGATCACAGAGTTTTTTGGGCAGAAACCATACGACAAAAATATCAGCTAATGAATGAGAGAATAGCACCTATGCAGAGACAAAGTAGGGAAGGATCCAAAATAATCTGCACAACAAAGGAAGCATTTGGGATAACTGTGACAGATCCAGCTCTAGGACATTCCAGACCACTGCCCTAGCCCGTGGAAAACCTACCCTCATCATATCTGTTTTGCTGTCAAATCCATACACAGACTCTCTCACAGGAGGGAGCAGGCTACTTTCACTATAAGCTACTCCACAAATCATGCTGCACAATCAACAGGGGTGTTTGTTTGTTTTAATAAATACCACACTGCCACACAAGTTCTTTTATGCCTCTCCAATATGCCATAGGACAGTGAAATGCAGCCTAAAAAAATAAGGTTCTTCTGGAATATCTGGGAGATTCTAAGTAAAAGCTATGAAGTTTCTGCAGAATGAGGAAGGTGGCAAGCGTACTTGCATCATGCTTGTGTTTTTACCTCAGTTTCCTCTGAGTACTGGGGTTTGACTCACAAAACAAAACTCAGCCAAAATAACATGCTGCTGCTAGAGTTACACCCAACACCATGATTGAGAAAACTCACTCACCCAGGATCCTGGTCCTGCTGGGCTGGAGCGTCTGCTTTGTTACAAAACAGCCACCCCAGTTCTGGTTGGGATACTTCTACAGCACACTTGTGCTCAGAGATGAGCCCTAGCTTGCCACAAACCTCCAACTCCCTGATTCTCTGGGATGTTTGAGACTTGAGCACAAACCCCACAGCACAGTTCTCCACAGCTGAGAGCTACAGGAACCAGTGTCACTGCAGAGTGCAGCACTGCAGCTAGCCCCTGCTGCTTGCCAGGCAGTGCAGTGCAACTGCACAAGGACTCGAGAAGCGCTCACACTGATCCCTGTGGTGTGAAAGGGCTCAAACTGTCACCAGAGACTGAGGAAGACTCAATTTAAAGATGCATACAAGCCTTTTAACAACTCTGGATAAGCACATAATCTCATAGTAGGAGCAAATCCATAGGACTAATTAAGGGCTAGCAAGAGACCCTTGTAACAAGCAGACAGCCTGTTAAGTGGGGAGAGAGAAAGAGAGAAGTGTAGGCTACAAGACAAACAGCTAGAAATCGTTCTTAAACTGCTGAGAAAAGCAAAAGCATGATTTGGCTTCCTTATTGAATTGAGGAACTCTCCCAGTGTCCCTTCTGGAAATAAGAGATACTCTATAGGCTGTTGATCTATCATTTAAAACAACCAAAATTACTACCTGGTAGGGTTATAATTGATCAGGATCTGAGGTCAACATCTTCAGAGACTTCAGGCAGAGACATAGGTTTCCATTGAACTAACAAGTGAGCAGGAGCTGGGAAGCAATGCCTCATGCTGACAGAGGCTGGGAGCAATCAGCTGTTCAGCAGCCTCCTGAGCAGCAGTTCTCCCCAGCTGCTAGCTCATCTAAACTCTCAGACTTGAGCTGTTAGCCCATTTACACTCTCACACATAACAAAAAGTGTAGCCTTGCCCTACCTTGAACAGTTGCTGTCTATGGTCCAGGAAATTCTGTAAAATTAAGGGCCTGCTAAATAATACTGCAGGAGGAAAAACTTAGGACTGTCATGCTTATCCAAGTCCTAACGAAACTACTGGTAGTTACACCATGCAGTCAAGGAAACATACATCCTCACCTGCACACCAGCAACTCTACCCCTTTGCACCCAGCATTGCCACTTATACTCAGGTAAAACAGAAGTAAAGCCTGCACAGTGTGATTCCTGGATTAGGTTCATCAATCTCCTGGTGCACACTGTCTAGTAACTGCACGATCTGCTCCACTAATACAGAAAACAACAGATGACAATTCTTAAAACAAGCTTAGCTTACCAATATCTGATCCTTAGTGATCCAATCAGTCTGTAATTCAGTGAAAGGCACTCCTGGCAGTGAAAGTAACTGAATAAACCTAATCAATATAAAAGCTTTGTAATGGCATTAGCTGTTTACCAGCGTTTTACCAACTATTATCAACAGTTACCAACTTTTGTGCTGTAGAGGCTTGAATTAACCTTAAGGTACAATCAGGAGAAAATCATGCAAATAAGCTGGTTTTTGGTAAAATTCACTCACTTTTTTAAATGCTCAAAATACTAAATATTTGTCAGTCTCTGGGCAAGCAGTTGAGCTTACTAGCTATTCTAATAACAGTGGCTTAAGAAGAGATAAGAGAGCAGTAAAGAAGGGAATTAGGAGAAGCAGCCACAAAGAAAATTCAGACTGTGCTGTCTATTCATCTCAGTATTTTCCTGCAATGCACCTCTCTGCACCCTTGCTAAAGACAAGCCAATATAGAATCACAGAATCCTTAGAGTTAGAAGGGACCTTTAATGGCCATCTAGCCCAAATCCCCTGCAGTGAAGAGGGACACCTGCAGCTTGATCAGGTTACTCACAGTGTGGTCCAGCCTGGTCTTCAATGACTACAGGTACGAAGCTTCCACCACATCTCGGGGCAACCTGTTCCAGTGTATCACCACTCTCACTATAAAAGACTTTTTCCTTACATCCAACCTAAATCTACCCCCTTTAAGCCTGAAACCATTTCTCCTTATTCTATCACCGCAGATCCTCCTAAAGAGTCTGTTCCCCTCTTTCCTGTATCTCCCTTTTAAATACTAAAAGGATCTAATATAAAATCAGACTGCTCTCTGGTCCTCTGTCCTCCAGGAACAAGCTATAAGCCAAGAGGTAACATGTTTTCCAGCAGAGAAGTTTGTGCATTCACAGAAATAAAGTCCCAGCAGTCCTGCTTGCAGCACTTACTGTATATGCAATTAATAAATATCCAGACTCGAAACATCAGGCAGAGGAGAAATGTGGATTTGACTAACTCAGCCAGCTGTCTGGGATTATCAACCAGATACATTTGTAACTATGAAAGCTAATGAAAAGGTAATCAGATCTTACAGCAAGTCATTGCATTTGGGAGTGAAGAAAGGTTTAACAATCCCATCTCACCCATTCCTCTCCCACCAGCTCTGGCTTCCACAATGATTTGAAGGCATCACTAAAGTTACATATGTCCTCTATGGGCAACACCCAAATATATGTTCAATGCAAGGAAATTTACTTAAACATCTCCAAGAAGACTAGAAGAAAAGCCAATCTTTCCTCACATCCTCTCCACCACACCAATATCTCTTGTCAGAGAGAGAAACAGTAACTGGATGACTAAGGAATGATAATGACTGCTGGTAGGTGCACTGCTCAGCTCTGATTCCTCTTGGCTTCTGAATAAATTAAAAAAAAAAAACAAAAAACAAAAAAACAACCATTGGTTATTTAGAGAGGCAGGACTGGCCTGTTAGTGTCAGTACAGGACTCTGTCAAGACACTCTAGAGTTGTCATCATTCTCCAGGAAGTTTAGACCCTTCACTGTAATAACTTGGAACGAAGTAAGAAAAGATCTTGCCCATCAGGCCATGAGCTGCTCCCACAATCCTGTATGTCAGAAGTCTCTTAGGTGAAAAACAACAACCCAACAGCCTCTAGTGAGCACCTACCTCTGGAGACCTGGGGGAACTGAAGTTTTCGTGTCTTACACTAACTCCCCTGTAGCAAATAAGCAAGAGCTATGAATCTACGAACAGATTGGGAAGAAATTAAGGAAAAAATTTGAAACACACTGTCCCTTCCAGCATCTCTGCCTCATCAACTCTCCATCTGTTTCCAAAAGTTCAACAGAAAAAAATAAAACTGTTTTCCTGCTTTCTACAAACTCATTCTCACTGTTCTGGTTTATGTGCAGTACTACACTGTTTCAACCTATTTTATAGTCCACAATGGGCAGGTGGTGTGACCAGCTGAAGCCAAAACAATGTTTTGTGCAACACCTTCCTCTAGGAGTCACCCTGCTCTGTCTCCAGGCAAAGGAGTGAAAGGACTAGATGCACCTTACAGCAGCCCATCTGGGTAACCTTCACCTTTCACTTGAAGCAGTGAATTAGAGAACTGGGAGGACAGCAACTACTGACCCACAAGCCCTGGGAAACACAGCCGCTAGTGAGCACAGGAATCTTTAGCAATCTCTACAGCACTTCTCTGCATGCAGTATGGGTAATTTCTCTCCTTTTAGAGAGAAACGAATGGATCAGCTAGACAGCCTTGGACTCAGTAGCATTTCCATACCTAGGTCCTCCACTAAGAAAGCAAAAGATATAGTCAGGATTTCCTCACTGTTCCCTTAGACTTACTTTGCTTCCTGATGGCCTGGCTAGATAAATATTTTCATACAGCTGTGCTGAGGTAGAGATCTCTCACCCATTAGCATCCAACACCCTCATAAACTATTCACATCATTTATATATGTACTTTTTCCTCTTTCTGCCTTTGGTCCAACTCGTCAGGGCTGCAATTGTGTCTCAGCCAGACGTCTAAGCTAAAGGTCTCAATTGAACAGTTGATCTGCATAGTACATAGCAGTTAAAAAATAACATGGTGTCCTAATTAGATCCTAAAAAACAAACACAACATAGCACGGTGTACAAGTACTTCTCTTCATTCCCGTAAGCTTCTGGCAAAAGGAAGACTCAGACTACAAAAAAGCAAGTATTTTCTCTCACATAAAAGGATAAGAAAAAAAGCTATTAAAAGCTCCATGTAACCAGGAACTGAGGTTAGATTAAACCATCCTCCTCCAAATCTCTATGTGGATTAACCAAGTATAAGTACTGAATGCTGTGGTGCTCATTGAAGCACAGGTGTGCTATGCCTTAAATATCACTTAATGGCCATAGGACTGAGCATAGAGGGAAGCTCTGTGGCTCCCCGCGATATCTGTGACAATCCAGGCTTCTTAGAGATGCTTTTTTCCAGACAAATGCCTGACAACATAGTGCATATTTCCACCTGGAGGAAAACTCAGTACGGAGTTCCCTTCTCTTAAAGCAAAAACATAAAGGGGAGACAGCCCTTTGGCAGCCAAAGGACAGGATCAAATTCAGATTTGGTGTAAAATGGCTCAGCTCTACAAGAATAACATATATTCTTGTTGCTAGTAATTGTGTCAGTTCAACAGCAGGGTGCTGCAATTTTGCTTTGAGGCAGTAGGAGGAAAATTACAGAAAACTCAGTTTGATACATTCTAAAAGGTTCTCTAGCTTTCTTTTCAATAGCACAGGCTTTCATCCCTCAGAGAGCACTAGGTCTTAAAAGAAATAGCACAGTCAGGCTGACAACAGCCTCTGCATGTTCAGTAGAGGCTTATGCAAACTCCTTTCCTCCCCTGTAACTGGAGGGGCTCTGTATCACTGAAGGAAAGAGACAGTACAGTGTTATGTGGGAAGGAATTGAGATGTCATACAGAGCTGAAATTTGAGATGCCTGCAGCACCCATATAGACAAAAAGAGAAGGAGAGACAGAAGAGACTGCCCTCTGATGCTCTTAGTCTTTTTAGAAAAGAAAAAAAAAAAAAAAGAAAAAGAAAACAGCCTCAAAGAACTGTATTTGCCACTTCTTGGATACCAGAGATTCAGTCTTCTAAAACTGCTGCTTTGGCCTTTGCCTTTCTGACCACAAATAGGATCCATATCAGAATAACTAAGGGGAAATAACTAAGTGGAATGAGACCAATGGTCTTATGCTTGACATGTGAGCCTCAGCCTTAACTGCATCTGGAACTTCTACTTCAATACAGAGCTTTCAAAGACTGAGTTGCTTTAGCCTTGAGCAAATAAAAAATTCAAAACCCTATCTCAGCACTGTCAAGCCTCAACCAATCCTGCACATTATCTTAGAGAAAATAGTAATCAAACTATCTCTTCTAAGAAAAGCAAGATCATCTTCACCGGTATTTGTAGCTGTCCTGTCGGTAATAACCCCAAATCTAGCCCAGTAGCCCCTGGGGGACCTCATCTTATGTCACCAACACAATAATTTGTCCTGATCCCTGATCCCAGCCCAACAGCTTATGTCTGCTCCAAATCAACACAAAGCCGTGTTATGAATCTTGATATTCTCTTAAACCTAGCCCAGTGTCTTACAGATGAAGCAATTAATCCAGCCCAATATTGCCACAACCCAAAGCTATCCTCTAATTCAATGCATGGTAGCCATGACCAAGTCTAAAGCTTGCACACATGCACTGCTACTAAATTTAGATTAATAACCCATTCAAGGCCAATTACTAAACTCTGGACCTTACCCTAAGCCCTAACTCTCAATGCAGTTCCAAAATTTAACTTGTACCATGTGTTCCTGACATAGACTAAGGCACAAAGTACTTACTGGTATCAACATCAAAACCAACAGCAAAGGACATCACAAATGCAGACAGGAAATGAGAAAGATATCCAAAGATTAAAAAAAAAAAATTAAAATATTTTTGCCCCAGCAAGGATCAAATGCATCCATGAGTTACCACAAAGTAGCACTCGGAGCTCGATGCTTTTCCAAGCACTAGATATTTTGACGGTGACAAGATCCTTCCCCTCCTGCAGGTTGCTCACCGCAGTCAGCTGAACTCTTCAGGCGCAGCTGAAAAGTGCAAGATCCTCTGCCAGTGACTTCCACTCCAGCTTTTCTTCACATACAACTGTTCTGTCACAGCACATACCTACAAAAGGCAAATGGGGAGAAAACACTTTTAGTGCCACTGGTCCTGCTGTCCAATACATCTACAGAGAGATCTGTCCCAAAGCCATCAGCTGTTCACAGAAGTACTGTTACATATAGAAGAACTAATTCCCTTTGCTTACCATGCGGGAAACAGAGTTAGTACAAACATCAGGCTGTGCAGATCCACATCAAAGCATCCCCTGTGTAAGAGCCAATCCTTAGGGTTGTCTCCAGTGAAGGCTGAAGCACATCCGTTTTCATGCCTTTCTGCTAGAGATCCCCCCAAGCAGCAAGGACAGCTGAATAGCACAAATACTCACGCCTCCACCCAACCTACAGCCTGTTTGCTAATGTAAATTGCTGCTGATTTCAGCTTAATTTAAAATACTGGTTTGCAAAATGCAGAGAAATAAGTGAACGCACATCTTATTCAGCTATCGCTAATGCATGAATAGACTTGTCTGACACAAAGCCTAGTCTGGGAGCTAAGAGTAGTAACCATCACATGATGGGAACTCCCCACTGCCAGGAGTTCCCCTAAGAAATATATCAGTTTCTCTTTGGACAAATTCTTTAGTTAGAATACGCAGCTAGACAGCCACAGAGGCTGAATTTGCAAAGTGTTGCAAATTCTGTGCAAACTCTGAGTGTTGATGGTTACTAAGTGTGACTATTTAACTCCAGTCCAGTATTAAATCTAAATAGTTATATTTGACATTGATTCAATAGACGGCTTTACTGTTTTACCCAATAACACAGCATCCTGGCTTTAGCAAGCCATCTTTTCATGTCAAAGAATAAGGTAAGTATTGATACCACTCAAATTTAATCATGTCGTTTATCAGGCTTAACTAGATGTCATTTGATGGGCTGAATTAGTCAGATAGCTTTCCTAGGCTTCTTCTGCACTGAGTGGAAGTGTGGATTCTCTAGAGGGCAATCTGCCCTCCTGGCATTTGCCTGTATGTAGTAAGATCAGAAAGACCCTGAGGAGATCAGCGGTTCAAGTTACACACCTACACTGGTTGACTAACAAACCCCAACTGTGCTTTATTCGGGCTCTGAGAGGAATGAGGTTACCTCTTCTGACAAGCAATGTCAGTCCAGAACCTCCAAGGGCAACACCAGTGGGGCAGCCAATGTGTCTCAGAGGTTGGATGTGCTAAGGAAGTACAGCTTGTAAACATGGCATGGCGGAAAGGTGATGATCAGGGGTGAAACTCTCAGACAATATCAGAGACCTTGCCTGTGAGCCATCTCAGAACATGCCCACAGACCACCTGTAATAGCAGGTTCCTTTCTGTTTTTTAAAGCCTCAAGTTTTCTTTCAGGACTCATTGATGTCATGAACAATGAGCTTAAATGAACCAGTACGGATTTTTAATAGAACTGAAATAGTCCTTGGAAGACACAAGATGAAAAAAATCAGTTTTCTGTCTAGTACAGTCTAGTAGTTTCCTCATCTCCAACAGGTAGAAATGAATAGATGGAAGCACACAAATAGCCTTGTATGTTAGACAGTACACTTGAAAGGATCATTTGCCAGTTATGCGAAGACAAATCTTATAGCAGGTTGTCTGCAGCATGTGTCAAGATGATGTTAAGATTCCAGTTGCAGGCCAAGCCCTGGTTTTGCAGCTGGACAAGAAGCTGACATGTTGGCATTATCCATGGTTTGTTTGCTCTCCCAACCTTCAAGCAAAAGGCTGAAGCTGGCCACAGCCACAGCTACCAAAAGCACCTCAAAGAAGAAAACATGTTGCTCATCGCAAGGACTAACAGCTAGGCTGAAAGGGGAAGGATAGAACAAATGGATGCAAGGAGCCCTGGTGGTGACCTTGCTCTGAGAAGGTTCTCATCTGGCCCCTGGCCAGGGAGCACAGAAGGATGTGGGAAAACATGCAGACCATGGCTGGCTGTATTCCTATCCAGAAGAGACAGCTAATCATTCAGCCTTTCCTCTTAGAAATACATCCCTGAAGAACCATAGGAAGTTACTTTTGGTAAAAAGCAATGCAGGAGTAACAAAAGGATTCAGCTTTAACAAACTTTACACCCACTACTGTTAGTGACAGAACTTCCCTTCCTGCCAGTGGCAGCAAAACGAAGGAATCTGATAGTGCCAGAGATGAAGAATATTGCTGAAAAGGTTTTCAACATTTAAATTCTTATTTTATTAGCCTTCAGCTGTGTTCTTGTTTTATCTGCTGTTACAGCTTGATTTCCATTGTAACAGAAAAGTCCACTTGAAGGAGTTAGTAGGATGACAATTGGATTAAATGATTCTAGCAGTCTTTTTCAACCTTAATGCTTCTATGATTATAAGATGCTCTTCAGGAAGACATTCCACCAAGTAGTGCAGAAAGAACCTGGGCATATCCTGCACAACTGGGCAGCTTGCCAGGCCTGTGCTCAGCTGGCCACAATTAGCAGCATATGGGAGCAGATAACCTGTGCTCCTGCTCCAGCACTTATTTCTTAACAGCATCTGTTCAGAGTGAGTGTTGAAATCGAGCAAACTGAGGAAAAACTATAAATAAAAAATAAAAATAAATAAAATTCCAACACCAATGGTAAGGTGTAAACATTCCTTGAGATTCCCAAAATTCAGATTCTCTGTCCAGTAAGGCATTGTTGCACATGACAAGCTGTGGTTTGCATTGCTTTGATGCATCAAGCCTCAACCTCAGTCTGTCCAGGCACCCAGATCTGATTAAGGAGCATTTTAGAGTGCCAGGGGAAGGGAATATTAGGAACAAGGTGCGAATTACAAAAATCACAAGGTCCACATTTTTCCTGGTGTTTATTAAGACTGAGTGTTTCCTGGTGTTTCTCTTTATTCTGAATGCTGATACAATGCCTGACAACATCACAGTAGCACACTACAACAAGGTACCCAGCTCCTTTTCCCTTTCTCATATCAACAACCAGTAACCTGGCACTTCTTTAAAAGACTGGACACAGGCCATGTTCACTCAAACCACATCCCAGTGGAGAAAGCAACACTGCCAATAGCAAAAAGGAGATGCAGAAAACAAGAAAAAACTTTTTCTCACGGACAGTGGCCAAGCATGATCCAGCAAGACAAGTCTATGTGTACACCTGAGAGCACAGGCAATGCCTAATGCAGGCATGGACACCTGCTCAGTACACTGCAGTTTGTGCATTGATTTTGCACACTTCACAGTGCAATTCCACCCAATGATCCAGCAGACAGCACAGCTCCTGTGCCCCCACTGGCAGCAGTGGAAAACTGTGTAAGTGAGCTCCCACCTGAAGGTGGTGGGACAGCAGCAGAGCCACACAGCCTCCAGCTCTAGAATTGGAGGTGCCACGCCAAAGAAACACAGGAGTTTCACATTGCTTTCGAGATAAAAAGAGAAAGGAGCTGACCTGCTTGACTTCATCACGTTGTTTGTACAGGACCCTGTGCTTTGTGCACTGAGCTGCAAAATTAAAGCAAGTGCAATGACAATGAAATCATAATCAAATACATCAGTGTGGGGCCAGCTTTGGTGTGGAAAAGCAAAAGGTTGGGAAGAAAAAACAAAAACTCTAAACAATACTCAGATCTGAAGGTCAGTTCTTCAGCCATTTAGAAAAAGAGCCACTTTAAATTGTTAAGATTAGCAGGATAACAATATTATTATTTTGCTGCTGTCCATGTAAGAACGGGGAGTCCATTTTTCAAGGAATCTAAATGGAAAAGATGAATGAAGGAGGAACGCGTAGAGATGAGGAGTGACTTGACCCTGGATCACATAACACCAGGATCAGGGCCAGGAAGAAACCATGGTTCCACTCCTGGCACAATGCTCTTTTCACTAGTCCGTACTTCTTCTAAGTCTGGAAGCAGACACTTATATTTATCTAGAGGGACTGAGGGTGTTGCCATTGCAAACTGTCGGTCACCATCCCATCAGCTGGAGGCTATCAGAGTATTTCAGCACACTGTGCAAATGGGAAAGCTGTGAGCAAATCCAGCAAGAAGCATGAGCAGGTAGGGAACATGAGAGCAATGTCTTGAACAACAGCAACTGCTTCTTATCCTTGGTCTGAGATATGGCAATATTCCTGAATCCTGGAAGTCATAAGACTAGTTGTTCAGATAAGAAAAGCTATCAATTAATCTTATAAAAATGTCTTATCTGAACCATTCCATCCTGACCATTCTATTTCAGTATCACACACAACACCACCATCCTCAGTCAGAGCAGCAAAGATGAGATTCTGAAAACCCTTTAGCTCATTACAATTAATAACAATATTGTGAATCAGTCTGTTATTGATAATAGTAACATTGCAGATGGCTTAACTTTTTGATCGTTTACTAGATTTTAACAAACTATTCCTATGTGATGTATATGGACTGCTTATGGACAGATGGCCAGTGTTCAGTTTGTGTCTATGGAGTGAACAACTCATAAAAACTGCTTTGGGACAGTGAGAAGAGGGATCAGTGATACTACTAAGAGCCTGCATGCAAGTCCAAACCCTGTAAAAGTATACCACTGAATTCAACAAGAGAGGAACAAACGCATTCCCAACTTGATCTCATTCTAAAAAGCTGTCTTAGCTCTTCTCCATTATAAGACTGAATTCCTCTAATGGATGACTCTTTTATCTTAGTGAGTTTACTTAAAGCACTGGCTTTGCTCACCCACTGCTCAACAAACATGACCTATATGGTATGTGATCTCCAAACAGAAATTCCTTACACGGGCTACTCAGGATTCAACTGTATTGAAAAAACATAGCACATAACACATGAGCTCAAGTCTTCTGAGAAGAAGCTCCTCTTGGCTGCTGCTGTAATTCCTCTTCCAGGTTTGGTGAGTCCAATGTCTGACAGCTTGCTTTTGCCTGCCTAAAGAAGCCAGCAACATCTACCTTCAGCTCTTCCCCAACAGTGTGGTCAGCACAGTTTCTGGTCAGCAGTGTCAGCCCAGCACAAAAGGACCCTCCCTGTTCAGGTGTGACAGTCTTTTTGGTTGGGTAAACCAGTAGGTGAGCCTCACAGATAGAAATTGCTCAGAGGCAGCTAATATGTACCAGTAAGGCATCCCATAATGCAGCCTTCCCAACAAGAGCATAGGCACACAGGTCACAGATGGTCAGTGGCAGCTTTCAGTCCAATGCAGTTTAAGAACACGTCTGCACACAAAGGGAGAAGAGAAGGGGATATCAATGGAGCAGACTTAACACTGCTTTTCAAGGAAGTTTTCATTGATCAGGAAACCATATTAGAATAAGAAAATAAACTCCTGTGCCTGCATCCAAGACACTGTCAGTACTGATTCAAGTTTAGTCCTCAGCGATGCACAACTGCCTATTTCCATAATCCAGTGGTTCTCCTTTGAAAGGGAAGAAGTGTCAGCATCATGAAGAGGGGAAACAAAGAACAACACTGCAGTGATGCCAGAGCTTAAGGCACATTCTCATTTTGTCTCCATTTTCCATTAACTAACGTTGTCAGGTCCACAGAGGCGACATATGACTTACTGCAGGGTAATACCATTTAGATACAGACATTACTCTTTCCTGACCCCAACCTACATGAGATTAGAATCACCCCCTCCCACCCTCACCTCTTTCAGCACTTCTATATTTAACTGCAGATTAACTCATTTCCTCTTTGCACGTGAGATTAGAGTGTCCCAAGCGCAGTCAGCTCAAGCAGAGCCTCAGTGCATCCCCGTGTAAATCACCACTCATTACACATACTAAAGCATGTCAAGGAGGAGAATGAGTCACTCTCTTCATACTCAAACTAAACACTTGCTTCTCAAGAAGTAAAACTGGCAGGCAGCCCAGGCCCCAAAATAGTAGGAGATACCTCCAGTACTAATCTTCCCCCATCTGTTATATAAATATCTCAAAAACACAAGAGGTGCCACTATTTACCAAAGTGTTTGAATGAAATGTAGGTCGGTGACCAAGGCAAAGGGTTGAACACACTGTGACTTGGCCTCTGGACATGGCATTGATTGCATTTCTCTAGGAGGAAATAATTGCCCCTCATACCAGGGAGGGGAGGGAAAAAAAAAAAAAAAGAAAAAATCTCACTAAGGTCATGCTCACCACTCTTGGTTCAAAAAAGCTGTGAGCCATAAAATTGCTGGGAGGGAGTAGCAGGGAATGGGGAAGAGAACTTCTGCTTGCACACAACCCTCCTTTCCATCTTGACAGGACTGTGCAAGACAGACTGTGTTTATGTATCTAGCTGACTGCCCCACAAAACACTTGCAGCCCTAGGGCATAAGAACTTTCGTTGCTGCTTGAGACAGACACTGAGAGGCTGTACATTAAGCTGGGACTTTAACTCCAGCCACATGAGTTAACTTCACAGTGAATATAATTCTTCATAGCTAACAATGATGGCAGTGAATTTCACCTCAACAAGCACAGAAAGGATGAAGCATACAAAACTCAGAACGGGAATAAGGTTTTTGGCCTTTGCTTTTATATCAAAAGTCCTTTAAAGTACAAGCACTTATTTTCCTCATCCCCATAATGGTAAAACCTCTCTTGTTCTAACACTTCAAGAGAAGAGGCCCCCTTAATTTTAAGTGGCTGTAATAATAGGCCTCAGTATTTCTGCCAAGAATAACAGAAAATCAATGCGAACCGAGAGCAGGGAGACACGCAGGAGAGCTACTGGCATTTGCTTCAGCACAACAGCTGGAATAAGTTGTCAATTCTTCTTACTGTATCTTCCAACTACACTGCCTGGCTAAGGGAGCTATTGAAGGAAACAAAACGGTCACGACAAGCTTATGACACAGCTCAGAAGCAATAGCAGTCTCTTCGTGATTCAAAAAACTACGGAATGACAAACAGATGGAAATAAGAAATAGAGCTGTGGAATGACACAGGAGGGCTCTGTTGTGGATTGCTGGAGCAATGGGGCATGGCAGGCAGATGTACAGTTGCCAGTGCAGAATCTGTCGGATCTAATTCAGTGACTGCATTGCCTACAAATGAAATCACAACATGCTAAACAGACAACTGTTATAATTTGGTGCTCTTGCGCATATACTAAGAAATGGATGAACATATCCTTTACTGTCTGTATTTCAGTGTGAAGTGGCTGAATTATCCCAGGAAGGCAAGGATCTGCTCTGCAGAGATCAATACCCACTATGGCAGTGGTGAATCTCTTTCAGCTGCAGTATTCCCAGAGGATTATAAATAAATTGCAATGGTAGCAGACATCTTTCTTTTCTTTAAAGGTAGATTGAAGGTCCTGAAATAGTTGTTTGTTTTTTTTTCCTGGCAGTATGAGGTCGCTGCATGAAATACACAGCAAACAGAGAACACATCTCAAAATCAATAGCATGCTTCCAGTGATTTGAGAGTCTGAAATGACGAACAGATGGAGATGGGAAAAGAAACAGTGCACTCCATGAGGTGACTCAGAAAAGCTAGCACAAATACACTATGCACGAGCTGTGTACTTATAGGAAATGCTCCCCTGATCCCTCTGTACATGAGTTACATGTTGCGATGAAATTGCAAGCATATCTTACGGCAATAAGACTCACTCCTTGCTTCCATTCCACCTGGGCATGTGCTCACACACTCTTATTTACCTTTGTTTGTACACTTTTTTTTTTCTTTTTCTTTTTTTTTTTTTTTCACCAAGACTTAGTAAATAGGGTTATTTTTCAGTTTGTTCTCCTAATTGAGAAATTAGACCCTGAGAAACATGATCTACTCCTGGCAAAACGAAGGGTAAATGCTAAGAGACTACATCAGGACTACAAGAAACAAGAAAGTGCTTCCTGCTCTAAGGAAAAGGTTCACATTTCATATTTCTTTAAGCCCCATGTTGTTTAGATGTTTTTATACAGAACAGGGGAAAATTGATTGTAATCATTATGAGAAATTCTCAGGAGATTCCTTGTCAACTCTGCACCTTCTGCTTGTACACTGCAAGTAACAAAGTGGATGGCAAGGTTACACCAGGTGTGAGTGCAGTTACACTGACAGTAAGGCATCCTCAGAATGGGTGATAACAACTCACTAAGAAACACTTTCTGCTGAGAATGCCTCTCAAGAAGCCTAAAAGGAGACTGCAGAGCAGCTCTCATAGGATCACTTTTTGGCCAGAGCATGCTGAGCTGCAGATCCAACATACTGCAGGGGATAATGAAGAAATCTCAGTGACACTGTGATTGCTGCTGCACTATGGAGCTCCCTGCTGCCCCACAAACATGCTTTAAGATAATTTCTGTTTGACACAAGCACAAACTGTGAGAAATGGAAGATCAGGTTCACTACAGCAAAGTCTGGAGCAGCTACAAGGAACATGTTGGAGAGCTGGGATCATATCCCTACCTGGGCTGGGATTCGCAGTGCTTCAGGAGAGAGCAGCAGGAGGACCAGGCAGACTTTTGGAGCAGCCAGCCAAAAAATCTGACTCGCTAACAAATGTATAACAAAATAATACTGAGGGACCTCAAAAAATTAGACAGCTGAGTCAAATTAACGCTCAAGAGGCAAACATACATTGAAGTTACAGGAAAAGACTAGAGGAATATTTAGCTGGAAAAAGATGGAAGCAAAGAAGAAGAGATGATTGACTGCAGACTACAAGTGAAGCAATGCATTAATAACTGTGAAGCAAGATTGGGAAGTGCCGATTTATTCTGTTTCATGCTATAAAAAGGCAGTAAAAAGTAACAGATATTCTTTTACAATAATAATAAAAAACGCAGCATATCACTCTGAGAAATTTATGACCACAGGCAAGGAGGGAGTACTATAACTGTACTGGCTTTCAAAAAAGATTAGACAACTGCATTAACATAATATCTACAGCTGGGAAAGCCACATGTAAAGTCACACAGATCATCAGCCCAATGGCATTGTTCTCAATTTCATTTGCAGTTTTTCACTTGCATCTCCAGGCAGGGTCTGCATTTTCCAAGTCTTAACTGGATTCAGAAGGACTGTAAAATTCCTGTTCGGCCCTTAAAGGGTTTAGTGTGAGATGGACGCTCAGGCCCTGTGGGAGCACTGATTTAAGTTCTCAAAGATTCTGTATTTTGCCACTGCCAAGGAGAAAGCTTACAGTTCTCTCTGGTACAGCAACTGCTATTTCTACTCCTGCAATCTGGAAAGCTAACAAGCAGTGTAGCAAATTGCATAAAATCAACAATCTTTCCCCTCCTAGAGCCTACCCTAGCTATGACTCAATCTGCTGCTACAAATGAAGATGAGGACCAAGAAATTCCATCTTTGGTCTCTATGCTCAGACCACCATAAAGTGCAAAGCCTTTGATGGAGATTCATGTCTCAAAACGACTTTAAAAGCCAGCTTGCCTTCAGCAAAGCCCTGGTGCTAAAATACGAGCCCAGATTAACTTCCCCTGTTTTAATAACAGAAGTAGTTCCAAAGAGTCACTCCAAAAACAGTGAAGTCTTCTCACATAGCTCTGACATTCAGTCTTTAGCCAAAGAATCTCCTTGGGAATCTCTTAAGCTTGAACGTTTCCAGAAATACCCAAAAGTAGTTATGGAGCTGCTCTAAAACTTTCCTAATCTCCTGGTCAGGAAAGGGCACAGTATGAAGTGTCATCTCCCAGTATAATACACCCTTGAGCACTGCACATCTAGAATGACACTGTCAGATCCGTGATGTTTTCATAAAGCCTCACCTGCTGGAAACAGCAGACAGACAAGAATCTCAGCTTTCAACTAAAATAAACAGAAAAAACAACTTTCCAGAACAAAAACAGTGAGTTACTGACATGGTGAAGGTAAAGACTTGAATATCCAGAATGTATTAGAAACCAAGTGGCAAATAAAAGTCATTCTAACATGTATTCACACGTGACAAACAAAACACATTAAGTGAAATCCCTTAACCTGAGGCAGGGTTAAGCCACATGATGATTCAAGAACACCTGAAGGGGCAGCACCAGAGACAGCAGATAACTTCACACCATCCTACAGGCATTATCTCTTGAGAAGCACAGTTCCTATTTTAACATAAAGACCTCTGATATCAAAGGACAAGGCAGGGGAGTGTCAAAACAAGAAGCTGAAATGCTGCCAATGAGAATAATTGTCAGAATACTTGGTGACATTTGTCAGAAGCCACTGGTTCCCTTTGATTGCTGCTCCAGTGTGCTGCCATGGCTGGGCTGGGCTAGGAACCTCCGCTGAGCTCCATCATTCCCCATGAGCAGAAAGCGCCTCAGACTGCTTCTGCGTCCTGCCAGGTGTCAGGCACTGCTTTAAGAAAGGCAAACTTGAATGAAATCAGAAGTTTTCTTCAGTCTCTTGGCATGGAAGCCTAACATGCCCAGTAACTGCACAAGCTCAAGAAAAGAGAGAGTTAACATTCACAGAGGAGGTTGTTTTCTCATCTGTCTTCCATGAGTGTTTAACAGGTAGTTCTGTCCTTTTCTTCTGATGCCAGGAAAACGTGCCTTGCTTTGGTGTGACCTGAGAAACATGAGAAGAGTGTAACGAGCTCCACGAAAAAGCAGTATGAGAGTCTGAGCAGTAGCTTCCCTTGGGTCCAACTCCTTTCACAGTTTACACTGCAGTGGGCACAACACAGAATTTAATCCCATCTCCTGGGGGTGGGTGCTTTTCCCTGTGAAGTCAGAGGACTTCACTAACAAAGTTGCAAGTCAGATGTTAATTCACTACAGAAGGTCCAATCATGACAACTCTTGTGCTTTAACTGTACTTCTTATGACAGCTGGGTTTTTCTGTAAAATCTGAGCTGCTGTATCTTGTGCAATAACCAGGAATTTTAGATTTCAGCTTAATAAATTTCTAGGAACATCACTCAGCACAACACAGGGCAAGATGTGAGCATGCCCTGAGATAGCTGCCACACAGCTATGTTTGCCCTGTGCTCCAGAGTGAAAAACAGAATGCTGTAGGTTCCAAGGTGAGATCAATTAAGTGTTCATGTAGGTATTTCCAATGTAAATATACATGAGGCCTAGTCAATGCTTACTTCTCACATTCCTAAAGATCTGCTTCCCTTTAGAGATGCTATTTCTCACCTTTGAAGGTTTAGGCTGCCAGCATCACCCCCCAGAGCTGACAACCAACTACATTTTGCTTAGAGAACATTGTAGTTCCACTGCAGAGAAGCACAGTAATGCTACCATCACCCGGCAGAGTAGATGCAGCCATTGCAGCCATTCATGAGCTGCTTTTTTTTTTTCCCTTTTCTTTGCCTTTTTGGTTTCTAATTTGCAAAACAACAACATGAATATGCAACAGCCTCTGTTTTCTTTGTGATACAGAAAATAAACTGGGGAAAGAAAACAAAATGTTGTAGAAAGATCCTGATACACTTTTTAAAAATTCGTAGCGGATTAATCATGACAATACTGTTAATCCACTGAAGGTGTTCCTATTAATTGGGATTCTACAAAAATGCAAGGGCAGATACATTTCACAGCTAAATATCTCACAGAAAGGGAGATGCAGTGACAATCCAGCTAAGAATAGAGCACACCTGTTCAGGTTGTGCCACACATGTCATAGAATTTCTCTATATACAGGTAGAATGCTATAATTACAACAGTAATTCTTCCTCATCCACTACACTACTACCTGACATTTCAGGGGTGTCAATTGGAACAGTGAAAAAATAGTAAAACAATATGATCTTTACACATCTGGATACCTTCTCCTAGCAGTCACTCATCAGAATAGATGGTATCCATGAACCTAAATAAATGTACGTTCCTCATATTACCCATGAGATTATATTAAAGTACTCACGTGAATAAGCCAAGATCTGACCACTCTCATCTTGTTTATAGCTTTGCATAAGATACAAGCCATCAAGTGAAGTTGTTTTACAAACTCACTAAGCATGCTAAACTTTCAGAACAAATCCCATAAACTATATTCTCTGGGTCTTCAGACCTTCCCTAATATGGTCTCTAAATATCTGAGACATGAGGACACCTCGCAAATTACTCAGATGAACTATAAACTTTTCAGACTTATCATTAAAAAAAAAAAAAGTCAGAGACAAAAAGATATGCCAGATTACAAATTGGAGCCAAGAGACAACTAAACCATGTGCTTGACAAGAGTGTTAGAAATGCCTAGTATAGCTCAGACAAAACAGTCAAATATGGTTGCAGAATTTTAAAAAAAGGAGGAAGGATATCATTGTAGAGCTAAGAGACAACTATCCAGTACTCTTGTGATTTGTAAAATTGAGATGTTTTTCCACTTTAAAAACTAGAAAATCACTAAAGATCTGAGAAGTAAATGTGAGTCTAACTTTTCTGGCATCAAACATTAAGATCAAACTCAGCTTATTCAGTTCCGTGTAAAATTTTACTACTCTTATTGATGTCTTTACGAATGTTTATACATTTAATCCAAGTCAATATTTTGAGTCTCAGACAGTGCTGCCATTTATGAGAGCACATCTTGGTTGGATTAATTCACTATTAATTCTATTACAGAGTTTGTCCAGACCATTTTCCCCTTCTTCACAACTAAGGAAGTTTATACCTAGCAATTACTTTGACTTCATGGACATTCACCAGCTAGACCACATCAGCTCTGTGCAGAAACACTAGCAGAAATACTAAAAGAGAAAGGACAAACTCTTCTCACTCCTTTCATCCATCCCTCTTCAATCCTACCTACACTGCTTTTTGCAAAGGGAATTAATTAAGCAGACACTCTCCATATAAGCAGCTCGCCCCAGCCCAGAGGTTGATAAGCAGAACCTAGCCATTCATTCAAGAGCAGAGAATGCTTTGGCCCAAGCAGACAATTTTCTCTGAATAGTAGGGGCTGACAGACCTTTTGAATATGACTTATTAAAAACAGCCTATGATCCAGAAGACTTGTAACTCAACTGCTTTATATCTGGCTTATAACGTGATGAGAAATATCTTTTGCCTTCCATCCATTCAGATAATAGAGAGCTTGGCTTTACTATAGTACAGCTGGGCTAGTTACAATTACACCGGGCCAAAACATTTTCAACAAGTTGTTCAAATGTTATTAATTTTGTCCTAAAAAGAGCAAGGTACTCATTTGCTTGGGGCTTACTAACCAAACAGATGTTCAAACACTAAAGGCACGCAGTGTCCGTTAGCTGAACTACCAGGGTCTTGGGAACTTGCACTGCATTGTACTTCTGTTCTCAGCAGGTGTTCTCCAGCACTGCTCTACCGCATTTCCCTGTATTCAGAGCAAACAGAGCTGCTCCAGCATAACAAGATTGGAATGAGTTAGGATATTCCCATTCCAAAGATCAGTATCATCAGACAAACAGCATTAGAGAGGAAGTTCTTTGTTACTCAGGTGCTAGAATCTTCAGGGTCTGTAAGCATCAAAAGTGACTGTGCTTAACTGCTACACATTCATTTTTAACATGGGCCGATGGTTAACATATTATATCTGAAACACTTTCAGACTTTAGAAGAACTATTTCATTCTAAACTCTCCAAAGCTCACGGTACAGAAACTCCAAGCTATGTCATGCACCAAGAGAAGCTGAATACACTTTCACAATAGTTGCTAATTTTTTTCTCCCTCTTTCCCACATTTTACCAAGTCAGACATATCTTATTCTTTGTTGTTGTGTCTTGTTCCCACCTCCCCTCCCCACCACCCCTTTCCAAATCAGGGCTCAATAAAACAGGTCAAAGGAGGCTCTTTAACAGTTTGAAACAACATGTACTACTTTGACCACCAAGGCACATTCATCTCATGGAAGTAATTGTATGAACAGCCTCTGCCTATTTAAGGCATCTCTTACCCTAGTCACCTCTTACTGGAAGAATTAACAAGCCAGGTCCACCATTTCTCACAGTCCCCTTGAGGCAGTGCTTGCCACGCTTCTTTAACGTAACCGTAGCATCAGCAAGCTTTCTATGTTCAAAATTCAAACCTACACACTCTAAGGCAAAGCATCCTTTGATTTCCAGATAAGTACAGCTGCAGATCCTTAAGGCTTCATTGTAACAAAACATTCAGGCACATGTATATAAATTATTTCAGGCCTCATGTCAAAGGCAATAACGAATAAGCTCTTTCTTTTAACAGGAATGAGACTTGGACTCTTGAAAAGCAAGGGAGTTAATGAAGGGAAAATATATTGCCAGCAACGCTGATATGACCAACTACATCAATCTTGTGTCAGTGCAGTTACGTCCATGCACTGGGATCCTGCTGTTTCTTTTTAGAGTGAGAACTGGAGCACCTAGAAGACGCAACTCTTCCCATAACTTATATTCACAGTGTACACATCTCTGTCACTGTAACAGTTATAGGTTATTCGTGCGAACCTGGCTTTTTGTACAAGCTAATCCCCTCTTGCTTTGCTATCAGAAAGTTGTCATGTAGGAACAAGGAAAGAGGAATGCTACATGCGCTCAGTGAAGAGGTCGGTGACTAAACATGTTTTAATGCAGTTTAGACTACATATCTGAGAGTGAATTATCTCAGCGTTACAGGATGAGATCTTCCAGAGAAGACAGACTGATTTGCTGAGGTCACTGGAATAAGCATTTCCTGGAAGGAAACTCTGAAATTCACTCCAGTAATTTCTGTGAACCAAATTTGGAAGTATACTGGCTTGTTTTATTTGCCTTGTCATTTGTATAAGGCATGAGAACGTATTCAGCAAGCCTAGGCCCAGATAAGTAAAAGGACAAATTCTAACTTACAGCTTTCAGAAGATAAAAGTCCATATATAGATAATGATACAACAGATTTAATAGTGGTAACTAAATAGTGTCTGCAGTTAATTAACTTGCAATGTTTGAGATGTTTCCTGTAATAGCTTTAAGGAAACGAGCCCAGAACAGTTGACATTTTATCCTTACGCATAACTAAATTGTATCACAAATTAGAACTCTCCCTACCAGAGGAAAAGCAGCAACAAGCCCTAGCTGCGTCAGAAGGTTCCAATGGCCTCTGCCTTTGAACAAAACACTAAAGGGACTATTCTGTGACTGGAGTCTGAACTCTCATCTTCACATGAACTTCATCTTTCCACTGCATGACCTACACAGCTGTTCTAGGGGTTCAGTTCAGAGGCAGTGCTCTCATGGTCACAGGCTGGCCTCCAGCAGGCAAGAGACAAGGCTTCTCCTTGGGATGCTGCAGCTTTTCCAATCTCTACTTGCCATCCAGTCTCTGCAATTCGCTAGCCCCAGGGTTGCTCCCGAGCCCAGACTGAGTGGGATGTATTTCACATCTTAGCTGAAGTAAATCACACAAACACTTTGCATATTTGGCAAGCAATAGCCTTCCCCAGTCTTTTCTACAACTAGATGCCAAGTCATGCTGTTTTACTGACTCAACTGCAACAAATCAGAACGGCACTTTCTTTTGCTCCAAGACCACAGTTACAGGGGCTAGAGATTGTGGCTTTTATTCTGAAAACACAACGAAGTCAAGACATTTTTGGGTATCAGTGCCCCTAAAGCACATTGTCACACATCCTCCCCTGAAGCGTAAGTCATCCCTTGCTTCTGCTCCCATATGGAGGAAACAAAGGATGACTTCTGCAGGCCAGAGGTAGCCATGTCTTGCAGAAAGTTGCCTTCCATCAACACTCTTCAGGCAAAAGTCAGAACAAGACTGTTGTTTACTGAAAGTGGTATGTAACAGCATATCTTATAGCACACATAGTAATTGCCCAGAGTTGCAGAGAGGCAATATTTGATTACTAATTGTTAGTGACAGGTGACAGTGCTGTTAGCAATTAGTCCGAACTGCTATACAAATTGCTAGCAGCCACTTATTACCAGATATAGACCTATTAGGGGAATCACTGTGAGAACAGACCGAGTGCGCTGTTACCTCCAGGGCTGGCTGCCAGCTCCAAATGTCAGGGCTGTACTACTGCAAGCCTCACAGTCCTGTCCACCATACAAGCTACCTGACATCTTAATAGGTTTGCCAAAATAAGAGGGGTTAGCAATTCAAGTCCCTGTGTCTCTTGCATCAAGAAGTCATTTGTATTTTAAACATTGCTAACGGCACTTACTGACTACGCAGCAGGGCGATCAACACTCAGGAAAGCAGCCTTGCTTCTGTCAATGCCAGCATGATAAGTAAGGTGAAGAGGAAACAGAACGAAAATATTTAAGCCTTATTTAGTCTCAGCAAAACCTTGGGTAGTTCAACCTAATCAACTGCCAACCCACTGCATCTGGATTTGGTTTCTGATGAAAGCATCTACAGAAACAAAGTGATATAATCCAGTCCTAAATTATGAGCAAAGCTTAGAAATAGTCTGCCATGACAAATGGAAACTATGCTCTTACAAACAGCAAGAACTTGCTATGTGATGTAGTAAGAGAACTGCTATCGGCACAAAAGTCCTGGCATGCTCTTTATAATGAGAAGTGTGAGGGGAATGGCAATGCTGCATTTCCATTAGAAAAAAAAAGTAATGCATTTCTATAGCATGTCATCTGAACTTCAGAGCTATTCTAAGCTGACAAGTCCCTGTTGCTGTGACAATGCAAGCATTGCTCCCACTCTGCTGATGCAAAAGCTGAAGCACAGACAGGATATAATTTTTCTGAAGTCCCCATGGAAGTCACAGGCTGCCAGATGAACTGAGTCCACAGTGCAATCAGTTGCCAACAGACTCCCAAAATGACAAAGGGAATCCTTAATAACAGAGCAAGCCCTTTCCTGGCTTTGTTGCACTAAATAACCAATGTGATTTGGGGTTTCATGTCTACAATCCAAATGCTGTTAATTAATAAGATTGGCGAAGTGTTGACACTCTTCAACAGATGCATTCCCCACAAGAGTCTAGATAAGAGCGTACACATCTAACGAAGAAGCTGGATGCCTCAGAACAGAGCCGCTCTATGTGAGAGCCAGCCCACTAGAACATGATCTTGAAACTAGTCTAGAAGTGAGCAAAAGTATCCCCAAGCTGAGCTGCCCAGTGCCTTACAATCAGGCTCATCACAAACACAAAGGCACCTTCTGTTCAAACCTGGGCTACCAAGAAATGGCTCAAGTCACATCTTAGGGAACAGCTCAGTAGATGGCTAAATGGAATCTCACATAATTTCTACCTGTGGTACATGAGGCCCTTGAATAAAGGAATTCAGAGTGTTTGGCAATCAAGCTTTTTTTTTTAATCAATCCAAAAGGAGAAGACATGCACAGACAGTATCTTACTACACCTCTTTCCTACCACCCTTGACAGGATGAAAACAAACAGAATGCCAGCCCCCAGGCCAAAACAAAACCTGAATCTTTTCTACACAATGTTTGATAAGGAATCCCTTAAAGAAAACAAACAAATAGAAAGCCACCCTACAAAACTAGGATTTATCCCTGCAGTCATTTATCTCCCTGCACGCTGATCACCATCAATAAACTGAGTTGTGTATTGCCATAACATTTAAGCAAGTAAACAACTGCAGATGTGGATGGCTTCTGAGGCTGCAAACAACTTATGCAAGTGCCAACCTCTGCTAAACAGATTCAGCTTCACACCTAACTTCCTCCAGATACTTCTGTTCTTTGTTAGAGCACAGCTACACATTGTGCTTTCATCTTCACACTCACTCAGCTTTAATCTTCACACAGATCTGTAGTTCTCCTTTTCAATCCACAAAGTATTTACTGAACACAAAGACCAGTAGGTAAATCTGAAGAGTCTTCCCCCTTGCTCGGTGTTAAGATACACAGGGGAAAAAAAACAACAACACACCAGAAAAATAGTTAAGGCAACTTTTGTTTTAGCACTATCTTTCAGCAAAGGCATTATTTGTGCAGCACCTTATGCAATGAGCACATTATCACCTACTCCAATGGCTGCTGTAACACATTTATTAAGTAGTTATACTAACATCACTAGGATTCTCTATAAAATGTTGGGATACTTTATTTATGAGATAGTTAAGAGTCGCATGGAATAAGGTAATGCAGTGACAGAATAATAGGGACCTCCGACAAGGTTGTGTCAGTTTTTGCAATTATGTGACAGGTTCAGAGCAAAACTGTCCATTCCCAGTAAATAACCTCACACATGCAAAAAGTTCTCATCCCATTTGGCTCTAAGCAAACATCAAACACACCATGTGTCTGAAACATTTGTAGCGTAAGACTCTCAGCTTTTCAATTTTACAGAAATTTTTGATCCTACAGACTGCTGCAGGTGTAATTATCTGTTTGTGACCCTCTATTTTCTGTCTGTTTCCTATCCTGTGCTTGTTAGCAGTGGAATCTTCCCCCATTCCCAAAAGACACTACCAAAGTGTGACTTGCAAACCAGTATGTGCATGCAGAAACTTTGTCAAACATAATCCTCACTCAAGATAACAATTAGAGTTGCCATTGATTCTAAGCATGGACATCTCCACAAAACAAACAGTAAGGACAAGATCAATTTCAGCTGGGGAGAGTTAACTAAACATCAGGCATTTAGACCATTACCTCTACAGTACATGGTGAGCGACATGGGCCTCCCGAGGACACATCATTCTGTCCTAGAATGGGCACATAAGCTGGAATGAATTGCCACATGGCAGTGCTTTTCTTTCTCTACTATGGGAAGAGCATGGAGCCTTGTTTTTTAAAAGATTTAAAGGCTGGATGTTGTGTTGAGGGACGTGGTTTAGTGGGAGCTACTGGGAATAGGTGAACGGTTGGACTGGATGATCTTGAAGGTCTTTTCCAACCTTGGTGATTCTATGATTCTATGATTTACCTCACCTTTGTAAGTACAGCAATAAGCCCTCTGTTACAGGCTCAGGTGGTAACAGTTGAGATGACAGCATCCCCTCCTGTGGGTCTTCCCTCACCCCCTGCTACACACAGATGTTTAATCCTTTACAAAACAATTAGGAAAAGAAAGAATCGGTGTTGAAAAGACAAGCAGATTTCTTACTAAGAACACTAATATGAAGTTAGGTAGTGTCAGCTTGTAACAAATTTCAAGTTGTGGGTTTTAAGGTTGTGGTTTGTGTTTTGGCAGAGATGTCATTTGGATCCAAACACACTTCATGCAAATACCACAGCTGAAGGTGTCAATTTCAGACTGAAAATGGGATTGTGCTTAAAACATAGATCAGTCTATGGCAGAACACTTAAGATCCCAGGATATCAACATCACTAATCAGAAGTCAGATGGCATAGCTCACGGTGAAAGCACTAAGACTTGAACACAACAGCAGTGTTATAACACTGTCACCCTTTCACCTTCCTAAAGTCTCACACAGGTTGTGGTGTCAAGTACTCAAGCAGACCTGGAAGCCTCAACACTTCTCTCTGCTCTGACACAGATGAAGTCAGGACTCTTAAGAGGAGGATTTGGGTCTAAGAGAAATCTGCACCTATTTTAAAGACGACTGTTCATCACTGTTGGCCTATGAATACACTCCCTTGAAGATCAGGACAACTGTATCAATTATAAAATACTGTAGCTGATGAAACCATATATTTAGACGGGAGATGCTTAACATATGCTGCAGTGGACATCAAGAGTCTTCTCAGCTCTCTGCACAGTTAGTGGAAAAGTATTGACCTACACATTTTCAGCTTGCTTTACAACTCCTGTACTAAGGAAACACAGTAACCTTTTCTAGTTGTAAGGTAGTTCACATTCCAGAAACAGTCAACAGTGTTAGCTTATTTAATAATCTGTTCTGGTGGATCCTGCTTATTTTGATGCTGACAGAGATGACACATACAAGAAAGGAAATATAGATTAAGTTCATAAAAGATTTACGTATATTATTGATTGTGTAAATCCAGAGCCAGCATTAAAGAATGGAAATGGAATGAGACATTTTCTGAAGTAACAGACCATAATCAATTTTGCACTATACTGATTTATTTAAAGAGAAGACAGAAGTCCTACACCTCAGGACAGCCCCCTCTCCACTTCCACAGAAAAAAAGTCCATGGTGCTTTCTGTATTTAGGATCTGATTTTGCATCACCTTACACAGCCAGCTGTGAGCAGCCCCGCAGACTGCAAGGCAGCTGCTCATGGAAGTGAGGATTGTCCTTGCATTCATGGGGACTGCAAGGCATCCATTAGCGTGCATTTGTACAGCAATCTGCGTTCATATTAAATCAACACTTAATATAGTGATTCCTTAATTTACCTCACAACTACCTCAGATCATGTAACAAGGATGCCCTAAAATACGGTTTTATTAATTTCTGCTAGTGCTTTAATATAAATTGAGCAATGTTATCCAGAACTACAGGGCACAGTATTAATTTGAGCTTCAGAATGTCAATGAGAGAAAAGGCAGTTCATTTCAGTAACAAAACGCTTTTATTATCTATCTACAAAATACACGTGACATTTAGAAGACAGTGATCTTCATATCCTTGTGAACTTTAGCAAAGATCCGTTACAAAATGCCATGAGCAACTGATACATTGCTGTAGCGTTACGACAAAGAAATTGGCTTTCATTAGCAGTCTTGTGACATGCAACAGCTAGCACAGAACAGAAACACTGCACATCACAAACTCAGATCACACTTGGACCTCTTTGATTCATAATCAACACTTTGGTTTTTATTAAGAAAATCAGATTACTTGAATTTGGGGGTGTTTCTCAGTGAAATGTAGAAATGCCATATGCACTTTTCACCGATTAGCAGACAAGTCAGCTCAAGTTGGTGTTGCTGGCTGACACTCGCATGGCACCAGACTTCTTCAAATGCCCAAGCCAGATGGGCATTTGCACAGGGTCCCTTTATACCTCTCTGCCAGAGGGAAAAGCCTAGTTTAAGGATCCTGACCTTGCCATGTCATAAAATAAAGCTGCAATGGAAGAAATAGGCCTCCACTAGCCTGAATGGGAACAGATTTTACTGCACTGTACACTTCTGAGAAACGTATCCAAAACACCTAGATGATGTGACCAATATAACCAACAGGCTTGCAACAGAGAAAATACAACAAGTCTGTCTGACAAAAGTGAGCACCAGGCCAAAACAGCTCCTCTGAATATGTTCCTCGCTTTGAAGAGGGCTTAGCAAGCCCCACAAAATCTTTCATTATTTTAGTGGATATTTTAGAAATGAAAATGGGTACAAAACATTTGACCTGATAGTTCTGCTGACCATCCATTATCAACCTGCTAAGAAGTTTGAAGGTGTGCACTGTTAGAAGGAGATGACATTAAAATTATTTCATTAACATGCGAGTAAAAGATGGAGACGAAGACAGAAATACAATGTCAGAAAAGGCTTCTTGCTCAGGAGGATTGAAGCTAGATACCCTTTTTGTATGCGAACAGATGGCATTTGCTGTACTTATTTCCATTAGCTTCCATAATGACTGGGGCTGGGAGGTGCTCTGTATGTGAACATACATATATGACCTTGAGAGGACCAAAATGCTGTTTTAAGAAAGCCACTCAAGTTTGTTTAAAACTATCAGTTCAGTGAGTTGTTCCCTCCATTCTCCCCCTCCACCCCCAACCAGTGCTTACACTTTATCCATGTATGGAAGAGATTTCAGAGGTCTGAGTCATTAAAACCTACAGAGAATAAAAAAACTTGGCAAATATGAAAGCAAGGCATTTTAAAAGGCTCTGAGGAGACAGCCTGCTCCCCCTTGCTACTGAAGATGTGATAGATGAGTTGCCATTTATGTGTAGGAGCTGACAATCTGAGGATTTGGGCAAGCCTATGAACTTAATTACATACAGTGCGTCCCAAAACAGCTTAAATAGATATACATGCCAAAAGCTGAGAGAGAACCTTTTGATCCTACTAAGAAAAAAAAAACAAACAAAAAAAGAAACCAACATTTAAAGTAGCAGCCTTGTGTGTTATCTGCAGACAAACTTCCTGCCAAATATTATTGTCTCTGCCAAGAACTATGGTATTTTTGGATAGTTTCTTATTTACAACCCCTCCTTGTGCATGAAACAGTGATGTTTTGCCATTTTTAGGTGTGGCTGATTATATAAAAAGCTCAAAAAATTTCAAGCAAGAATCTCTTCTCAGAGGACTTGTCTTACTGGAGAGAGCATTACAACAAACTTCAGCTTCCCTATAAAAAACACTAACAACAAAATCCAGAAAAAACAACCCATTTAACCAAACCAGGTATTCCAAGGGAAAAAAACAACAACAAACATGCTGAGGAAAGGTTCAAGAGATGTTTGTTGTTGTGGTACCTTAGACAACCATATGACATTCTCTGTAAGCATATGGGATTTATGAGGGATGATACCCTGCTCTTGGTAATACTACAGTAAGCAAACAGAATCAGTGGTATTACCTTTTTTCCTCCCCATCCTGATTTTTGGATGTGTATCCATGCGTCTTCCAGATCTGGCTTTATGAAAAGCAGACTTTCTGATGACATTCAGCTTCCAAGCCCTTAGTACCCACTCAGAGAGTTGCTAAGAAATCACAGTTCAGCATGACGTTTCCTCCCTCAAGACAATTCAGCAGGGCTCAGATTCTCAGAGGTCACTGAGGATCTGGGACTCAGGAAATCTGAGCTCTGTTCCCAGCCTTCTGCTATCACTGCACAACAGTGCAGTGCCTCATTTTCTCAAATTAAAAAAAAAAAAAAAAAAAAAAGGGGCTAAAACCACCAGCCTCCTTTTCAAGAACTTTAAAAAAAAAAAAAAATTAAAAGAAAAAGTATCAATACTACTGTGCACTTATCACTCAATCCTCACATCCCCCCCACAAACCTCACAGGATTTTAACGTTTACTGGCCACAAGCTCCTGCAATATTCCAGGTAACATTTATACCAATTCAAACACAGCAGCATTTCTCAAGAACAGAGACTTCTCTTTCTCCCACGTCTACCCAGAGTAACTTATCTCAAATACATTTACACAGGATTTCGGTTCTATAGCTGTAAATCCAACCTAAGCTCCTCACTATGGCATCAGATCCACACCAGTACTTGCAGCCACGCAGATCCCTGTGAGATGGGCTGTATTTTCCCAATTACCAAAAACATTTAAGATGAATATCACAGACAGGGTCATTTGATTTCCATTGGCATCGTTAATGATTACTTCACTACTAAGAAACACACCTCCTCCTTCCCCATCATTTCTTCATTCATAACCTGAATAAGTTAAGAATGAGAATACTTGAGTACAAAAAAATCCAAAAAAACTTTGGGGATAACAATCCTTCTATGCATACTATCTGCAAGAAGAATGCATCATTAAAGACAAGTAATACTCTATTCCTCATAAAATACATTCATTTCATATAATCTTTAGAGTCTCCAAGCTCATACAGAAAAATTATACTTAAAATACGTATTTTCAAATCTTTCCCCCTTTCTCATTAACAGGGACTAAAACTTGTTCTGTTTCTTTTCTTCATCCTTTTCCTTTTTTCTCAACATCATACTCAATGGAATTCAAAGCAATTATGAAGTCGCAGAGAAAACATCAGGACACCGAGTGAGAATGAAAACCCTGAATAGGTACCTGAGAGTGAGCTGCAAAACAGGTTAGCACAGATTTGAGTGCCAAAAGATTTTCATGAATGCGGTGAGATGATGAGAGGTAAACAAGAAGAAATAGGCTTCACAGTCCATTCTCTGCAAAACTTATGTAAGTCTTTTAAGAGTCTGGAGCGATCAGAACACAATTTCTGTAACTCAGAAACTAATCACGTCAAAAGCTGCACGGGATTTCTCATACAACAGGACACCCTTTAGTTATGCAGTCTTGGCCCTGGGGAATCCTACCACTCACAGAAGGAGCCAGCAAATTTCAGTAGAATCTAAAAATAACGTAGAATGCTACATTAAAAGATATTAATGTGCTAAACATTACTGCAGCTTGCCTAGCAGGGACGAGTCAATGCATAAATCTGTGCTTGCCTCCACTTGGATATTACCAGAACTTAAAACCAAAAATAGGAGCCCAAGATCTTACTTTATGGATTAACTGGAATAAATTGAAGTCAAACAGACATGCTCTGTGTGACAGATGTGACCCTTTCCCAATAAAGCTTTCAGCAGATCTTCAGTTCAACAAATGCTTTCTATACGAATAAATTCAGATGCAGTTACCTCAAAAATCTGTTTTCACATTTCAGCATTTTTATTGCAGTGGTATCTAATGGTTCAATCAAATCCCATCCCTAAAGCTCTAGGTGCATGTAGGACTGCACTTCTTATCAGACTAGTTTAGAGCTGATAGAATCCACACAAACAAATAAAGCGTTATTACATGCACAGTGGAGGAAACATAACGCAAATAGATCAAATAACATGGCAGAGATCACACTGTGTGCAGCAGAGTTACACATTCAGCAAGTGAGCCCTAGCTCACTGCCAAAACCTATTTCCAGGCTGAGCTCCCCAGGCTGCTGGGCCCACTTGTGCCCAGGTGCAGTCATTCCCTTTCTTCTTGGCCAAGAACTAATGACTGTACAGGACAGTGAGCTACTGCACTGGTTGCAATAGAGATTGCATTTTTTATAAATGGGAGACCATTCAGTCACCTGAAAGGAGCCTTAACAGAGGAGCCCTTCTGCAGAGCAGACTGAAGCTCTATACAAGGTGGCTTAATATCTGTTAATAACCATGCTCTGGGTTTCAGTTATTCTTCTAGACATCTGCCTTGATGTCTAGAAAGCTCTGGAAAAGCAAACTTTGGATTTTAATCTCAAGGAAACCACCTGGGAAAATCCAACAGGAGCACGAAGCACTGTGTTAGTCTTTGCTCAGCATCCTGAGCTCGGGCCCTGGCAGCCACCCCAGGCAGGGATAGAAGGAGCAGGAGAGCCCTCAGAACGATGCTGGTAAACAGGACTCCACCTCAGAACAGCAGCAGGCAGCAGTGCTCCCAGTGTCACATAACACAGCTCCAGCCTTTAAAATGACCACAAGTTACTAAGCAAGAAGCTGAAACACACCTAATGGAAACATGAGAATGGTTACATCTTCAGCTATCACCCACATCTACCTAAATCAAAAAGTGCTCACAGACTTCAGCTGAATCCAAATAAAAATCAAACTATCTGCAATTTTCATCTCTCAGACCAAAGCCTATGGAAGATCTCTGGTACCCAAGAGCAACTGCTGAGCAGCTGCGCACAGCACAAGCTGCCTGGGGCCATAGGAGCGCCCAGTCTGCAGGCATACCCTGTTTTGGGGAAGCAGGGGCTGCATCTCCCATGCAAAAATCAAGTGAGGTGACGAGGACAGACACAGGTCATTACATGAACAGAATAGAACTAGAAAATGGAACTGAAGATCCAGCACAGATATTAGCCACTGTGCTTGCCTTAAAGTCCAAATGACCACACCCAACTTCAAAGTATATTCCAACCTGAGCAATTCTATGATTCTCTACTCGCACAGACTTCTAAAACAAAAGGAATTCTCTCATATTTGTCAGCAGAACCAAGAAAGAAGTCTAGCATTAGGTCTCATTTAAAATGTTTTAACTACGCTACAAATTATTGAGTCAATTCATCAAGTTTGAGGCTGGCTCTAAACGGTTCCAGCTGCCGCACAAAAACCTAGAACCAAACACAAACCAAATTTCTAAGGCTTCATGTCAGCTTCAATTTTCTGTTACATTAAAAGAATAATTTTAGCCCTAAGTTAACAGTTATTAAGAAGTGCTGAAGTTGAGCCCATTTAACTCTCAGTTTTAGTTAACAATGCTTCAAGATGAACTTGCAGTCAGACACATCGCATCTCTTTTGTTTCGGGATGTTCATTTGGGGAAATTTAACAGGCAAGAGATGCCTATCTGAGAATGGAATCAATCAGGAATGCAGTTACAACAGAAAGAATTTCAGCAGACCATAAAAGAGAGAGAGAAAAAAGAAAACCCCACTATAAGAATAGTCCGTCAAAACGCAACTGTAGCGAGTTTGGGCAGCTTCCCAGTGCTCCAGAGGGAATTCTGCTATTTGCTGAGTTTAGTGAATGTAATCGAGTACCGAAGGAAAACCAGCAAAAAAAAAGTACTGCTGCTTACACCATTTTCTCAGTCCTGCTCAGTGTGAGAAAGCATACGGAAAACAGAGAAATTATTGTACTGCTGCGAAAGCAGATGTTCACAGCACAGATAAGAGTGACTGATTACACATAGAATAAAACTACACAATCAGGTTTTTTTTTGTTTTTTTTTGTTTTGTTTTTTTTTAATAAAAGTCACTCAGCTGGCAGAGAGGAATAAAGAAAAAGAAGACTCAGAAAGTACTTTGGGAACATCTGCAGAGATAAGTCCTGCTCAGTTCCACAGTAAAAAGGAGCTAGTATTTTCCCTCGCAGATCATATGCAACATCATCTGAGCTACTTTCCTCCAAGAATCTGAGTGAACAACATTAGGCAGGAAATTCTAACTCATTCAGAAGAGATGCAAACAGTTAACAGGAAACATAACATGAAATAATTCAAGCAATCTCCTTCCAAAGGCAACAGATAGTCCACAAGTTATTTATAGAGGAAAATGCAGAAGAGACTGGAAAGCACTTAAAACTTCTGAGGTTTTAAATACTCACTTCTTGCAGCCAAAATCACATCAGATGAACATCCAGGAAAATTTTTAAAAGCTCACGTTAAGGAGCTTAACCAGCTGAGAACATGATGTAGCCCTTCCTCTGGGCCGTCCAGCCATACGCATTTACTCATTCAACAGAAGCACAGAGCGTGATATTGTAGTGCAGCCTTTTACGTAGGGATGCCAGGAGAGGGGGAGGAGAGGAAAGCCCTTCCCAAAGGCTTTAGTTCAGCCCACTCATTAAAATACAGAGTGGAAACAGCTGCCATGGAAAGGAAGAGGATGTCCTGGCAGTTTCTTGGGTGTAAAATGATTTAGTTCTGGAACCTTAACAAGAAAGATTTTTTTCTGAATTTTATTCTTACTCTGCATTTCTCTTAAAAATAAATAAAACAGTAATTAAAAAACAAAACAGATAACTCTGTCTCTAACTCAGCTCAGAAATTCATATAACATACTAGATAGTTATCCATCCATTTTCAAAATTAGTACATCTTATTAGGGGAAATAAATCCCCAAAAGATCCTATTTCTCCTCCTTGCGAGGACAACTGCGAGTTCACTTGCGCTTTCTAAGGCTTAAATCTTCATGTAATGTAATACCAAATTCATTCAGAATGCCTGCTCACCAAGAAGTTCCAAGAAGATAATAAATACTAGTTCATTAGTAGCAACATTTATGACTGACAGCATCTCTCATATATATTAGCACCTCAAAGTTAAGACTAGATAGGGAAGAAAGATAGGTGGTAACAACAGTGAAAGCCCCAGGAACATTTCTTCAAGGAGACACTGAAAAAAAATGAGGATTCTTCAGTCTGAGAAGGTGTTGACAGAGGGGAAATGAGAGCTTTATTAAATCTTGAAAGGCATCAAAACCACAAATCTGGGAATGGTGGCTCGTTCCTTCTGGTAACACAAGCACTGAATGAAATCTTCTCAGGCTACTTCAAGCTTCAGAACAAACGAAAACCAGTACGTTTTTACAGAATATATAATTGGATTGCAAACCTCATTGCCACAGGATCCTGCGGTGTTCTGCTGTGTAAACTAGTTCAAAAATTAAATGCTAAAGCTCATACCTTGGGAAGTTGTTAACCACAAGTTACTAGAAGGTACAGATACTTTGGTGAACTAGCACTTTGCATTTGGCCTCCACATTAACCCCTTCCCTAAGGCTGTGACACTGGCTCCCGCCAGAGATAGCAGACTGGATTAGGAGGAGCATCTTTGTGCCACACCTATTGCTTTGTATTATCAGTGTTGGTACGTCTGTTCCACAAACAGAGAATTAACTATGTACATTAAGAGACAAGCATCAAAGCTATTTTGAATTTCTGACTACAGCCCAAAATAAGACATTGGGACATAACCATTACTGGCCTGAAGTAAATTTGCACTTCCTCAAAGGCAGCACCCAAAGCATCCCCCGAGACTCCAGTCCAACTACTTCATGACTTCACGACTTCTCACCACCAGTCTTTCCACAACAGATTTCAGCAGCTATTTCTCCTATTTTCTGCTTTATGCATTCTGATCGTGAAACCTGATATTTAATATCAAAGCTATTTTAAGTGCATGTATTTCTTTTTTTATATATCGTCAGCTGGCATTTTTCAATTTTCAACTGGGTAACAGCCACAGCAGCAAGTAGCAAATAGTTGTACAATGAGAGACATACCTTAAAAACAGCCTTGCAGTGCTCAAGCGCTCACTGCATAGCAAAAGGCGTAACTGCCCACTAGCTCTGCTGCTTCAACAGCTGGTCTTAATTAATATTCAGAAACAAGACACTTCTATGCAAAATTAACCAACTGACTTCAGAGACTGGGTCTAAGAAAAGCAGTCACAAACTCTGCTTCTCTACTCCGCTTAATTTTAAGCTGGGACTTAACAGCTGTTTGTCTGTCTTTGCATGTTTAATGTTTCCTGTAGGTCTGCAAAAGCATGCAAAATATTTTAGTTCAAGGCCTCTATACGGTTGTAATAGGAAATGGCTGTCTCCCTTAAAGAGCTGGGTTAGTATAGAAACAGGGATTGTCTGTCTGACAGTGAAGTCTTTAGTGTATATCTCAAAGGGAAGGAAAAGACACATAAATATTTACTGCCTTCTGTACACACCACAGAATTCAAACGCTGCCTATTTTTGGTTACTTCTTCTCTAAACAATCCAGGCTAAGGTCTGGTATTGTTGTTCTCATTGTTGTTTTTTTTTTTTCCTATCAATAGAAAGTTCTGCTCCCACCTTTGCCAGACAGTTCCTCTAAGCTGCAAAACAGCATCACAGAGAGAAAGCTGCTATATGAATCCTAGGCTGGCCAAGACTACTTGCTTGTGCAAGAAGTGTGATCATGTCACAGATCCCTTAGTCTATCTGAGAGCATGCATGCTTCCTGTGTGAGGCTTCACACCCATGTTGAAACAGCCTTCTAGTGTTTCAGCATGAGGCATGGTGAAGATATATACATAAGCAAGGTTCTGCTTCCTAGTTCTGTCCTCTTTCACTTCACCTATGCTGAAGAGCACACAACATTCCCTCCACAGAAAGTGCATGGGATGAAGCAGCAGAAACAGATGTTCCCTTTCCTTCGGCATAACCCCTAATGAACAGCCTTCAGATCTGATCTTTGACCCATTTACAGCTTCAAATTGTGGTCCTTAGCCTCCTTCACCACTGTGCTCCAACAGGTCCATCCTTTCTTTTTCGCATCACAATATATGTACTGCTAGAGGACCAGCAGCACTGAAAATCACTTTCATTTCCTACATGCATCCTTACCGTACCTGCCCTTCTTTAAGGCTCGACTAAAACTGCAATCTTCACCTCCACCCCTTTGTTTCTCTCTTTTATTTAAGAGCCATGTGGTAAATAGAGAGGAACTTAAAGGATTCGCACTTCCTTCATGTGGTTGTAACTACACCTTGAGTCATGAAATGCTGAGGAAGTTACTGATGGAGTAACTCATGTAAATACATAGCAGAGAAAACTTGCTTATCCAAAAAAACAGCCAAAGTGCAACCAGATACTCTGATCAGTAGACAGGAGCTCAGCTCACTGATGGGAATATGTTTCAGGATGCTCAATGAAACTAATGAAAATTTCCTACAAAACGCAAATTTGCAACAATTCAAGAACTGGATAGGAGGTCCTGCAGGTCTGAGAGAAGATGAGGGTTCAGTGAATAATAATTTTCCTTCAAATGATACCTTAGCACAAAGCCTTCTAATGTGGGCTTGTACAAATCAGAAGAGTCACTACAGTGCATGAGGATCCAGCCTTGATATGCTTAGTTAAAAAGAGTTACACCTGCAGTACGATCTGAAGCAGTTTAACAGAATTGATTGCAGGAACTGCACCCCAATAAGATTTTCTGTGCATTTCATCTGAGTTTTCTTGTCTCTCCCTTTTTTTTTTTTTCCTTTTATGTAATAAATCTGGTTTGGGATGCCACTGAGTTTCTACCAGTTCAGTCCACTTCTTGCCTCATTTCCACTGACCAGCACTACAAAATGAAAAGAAAATGAGAGCAAAGGTACTTAGGCAAGGGAAGCGGAATGGACAGAATGATTTTCACGAAAAAGATGGATCAGTGCAATCTTTTAAAAAAAAACCAACAAAACAAGCATTCTTAACAGAGACAAGTACACACACAGCATTTTTCTTGACCATGGGAGATGCACATGGAAGTCCAATGGGATATTTTAGTATGCATTCTGAGCACAGAAGGCTGAAGTGTCTCTGGATGCATTCAAAAAAATGCACCCACTTCATGGAACCAGAGATTGATTTAGAAATCTGGTGGGCTGAGGCAATTCAACCAAGCATCAGGGATGCGGAACAGTGTGAATCTGTTCTTTGGATCACAAAGCCTCTCCCTTCCAGCTAACTTCCCCACCCACTCTGAAAGCATTCTGCTTTGGGAGTGGCTCTTCTCATACAGGAAACAAAATTTTCTTTTACTGTGGTTCACGGAAAATTTTCTCATTTTTCTTTCTGCAGCCCACCTAGACTGGAAAAAAAAAAACATTAGCCTCATCCAAAACCCAGGGTTAACAATTCTGCCTATCTGTGGATAGTTCTTTTCAACTAGCAAGGAAGCAATCCCACAACTGCCTTTCATATGGCTCATTATGGGAATGGCGGTGCAGCACAACCACAAAAAGAGTTGTACTGGATTAATTTGAGAAGTTATTGTAGAGCACTTTGATGTACTTCCATCTGAAAAAAGGCTTATGAAAACAGGGATTAGATCAATTCTAGGGCAACTGTGGTCTTTAAGTGTACGAGGGCTTCCCATAAATTTGAATGGTAATAAGAGACAACTGGATACACAGATTTTATTCCAACTTGTTACAGATCATGAGATATAAAGATTGAGTCATGGAGTATCAATAATACAATCCTCAGGTACAATAACTGAATTTATTACCAATCCAAAGTCTGTTATCAGTAACACGAATCCTATTATTGCCTTCAGCAGGATTTGGATCAGTCTCCCAAGAGCAATTTGGGAAAAAAAAAAAAAATAGAGAAATAAAAGCATTTTAATTTTAGCAATGTATAGAAAAAATATATATATTTTTCCTTTCCATAGAAAAAAAAAAAAAAAAAAAGGACTTGGATGAAGCTACAGTTGATCAGATCATCACTTCATTTAATCCAAAAAGCCTTTATCAGTACCAGAAGCCCCATAGTCACATACAAGAAACTAATTAACAATTCTGGGAAAGCTGCAGCTGGGCATCTCTACTGAAAAGAAACAAAGCAGCTTCACTGCATCAGCAAGGCATCAATTTGCATTTACTGGATAAGTTTTCAGCTGGACCAGTTCCCAATTTGCCTCACCAGTGCTAGCCATGAGTTGGATCAGTTTATACCAGTTAAGAAAATACAGCTCTATAGAAGAACTTAAACATAAAATCTTTCACAGTTTGGTGATACAAAGCAGAAGCCAAGAGAACAAGTCAGGTAAGACAAATATTTGGGAACAAATATCATTGTCTGTATGTCTGGAGCGATGTTCCTGGCATTTCTGAGAACTCAGAACCAAACACGTGAATCTACTTTAAAGCAGAGCTCACACAAGGAACCTGTGGCATAGCAAGAAGCAAAGTCTGGAAGCCCGACTCTCATGTTGTCCCTCTTCAGATGGCTTGATGTTCTTCAGACAGCTCAGCTTCCTCCTGACTACAGAGTGATATGGTTCTCTTAACAAAGAATACATCATTTCTCATACATCATTTTCTAAGTTAACCACCTACTTCACTTTCAGCACATATGCAAAGTACCCTTTTCCTTTCCCTGAGCACCCACAGTAACTCCAAATTTTTCACTTTCAATCTCAGTTAGAGAGGTACCTCCACCCCAAATTGCATTTTGGGTCTTCACTCTGCTTTCCAGGCTTGGCAGAAGCCTTACAACTAGCTCTGCTTCCTCTCCTCTCTTTCACTGCAGCTCTGGCCCTGCAAGCAGCACAGCTGCTTCTCTTGCCGACACTTACTCCTAAAATGCCTCCTTGGAGCAGATGTTTCCCATGTGTTTCATTCTTTACTTTCTCCCCACCCCCTACATGTTCCCATGCAAGAAGCAATTTATCTCCTTTAGCTCACAGATCCAAACCTGAAATAGTGTAAGCTTTATCAATCTAGCCATTGTGGTTCTGGAACAGGCAGGAAAAAAGAAACAGACTCTGTCTTTTTCCCTGTGATAATACGTAGGGAGGAGGAAAAAAGGTATAACCTTGGCACAGCCTTTGGTTCCCATTTCATTTTCAGATCACCAGCTTTAAGTTCTGGAATTTATGGTTTTCTTTACAGAGGTGAAATTTTATTTCTTCCCAATGTTTTGGTAAACAGGATTACTTATTATCTGCATTTTTTGCTCCTTTCACTTCTACCTCATTCCACTGTTCAGCAGCTGCCGCTAATATCTCAGATGCCCCATTCGCTTTCTCTGTGACATTTCCCTTCCTCCAGCTGTCTGTCCTTGGCACCAGGGCCTGCAGTGGCCCAAGACCTTTATACAAATTACCTTTGCTCTGCTGCTTGTTTCCACAGTTAGTTCAACAACTCAAGCCAGTTTCACCAGTTTATGCTACCTGAATCAAAACTAAAAACAACATCCTCCAGCTGGACTGATACAGTAATCTTAGTTTTAGGTTATTACAACTTCTTCTACTCTTACTTTTGCTGGAAGAGGGATAGATGCAGCCTCTCCCATGCAACATCATGTTTTTCTGAGCAGGAAAACTTCTCACTTTAGGCCAAATCCTGAAAGTGTCATCAGTCTACAAAAGGAGCATATAACTGCTCCCTGTAGGCTTGTCAGTGAGCCCTGCCACAAGTAGGTGAGATTACCATTTCTAGCAGCTGCCAATAGATTAGGAGATCCTATGCACTCAGAAACCTGAAACTAAGAACTAAAGTGAACTAAAGTCAAGCAGGTTTTGCTCAGATGGTCAAAGCCCTATATGGAACAGATCACAAAGTGCTTGTTGACTTCACTCCTAAGAGGCCCTCACTCCAGCCTCAGTCCCAGGCAGGCAGTACCTAGTGATACTATCTGTGTGTTCCCCAGCCATGGCCTTTGTCACCTGCATACAAATGGCCTGGAGCCAGCAGAGCAGGGCGGACAGGAAGGACAGACAGTATGACCAGCTCACCTGCTAGGCTGGTAATGTGTTGGAGTGCAAGAACTGGTGATAGGATGGCCCTTTCCTGACTGTTTGCTCCCATGCTGCCTCTTTGCAAGCAGCTTTCCAGCATGTGACCTCACATTCTGCAACTGCTCTGATTAAAACTGCTGCACTCAGTCAAATGTTTAGTAACTCCTCTGATAGCTCTATATTAAAAATGACTGTGGGGGTGAGGGAAAGCAGAAAGAAGAGTAATAGTCTGAGATAGTTAAGTGCAGTGCTCAGGCAAAGAAAAAGTTTGCTTTCCAAATCCCACATGTAGATGATTTGCTGCTGGGACACAACGGATGCGTGGGCACTGAAAAGCCCCAGGCAAGGACTACAGTCTCATTTTCAGGCTTACCCAGAGTCTCTCTCCATGAGTTCAGCTGAGTCACTTCATACTCTGCTCTTCTGAAAACTGGCAAAAATCTCCATTAATGCTACACATTGCAAGTTTGTGTATTAGTAGCACACTCTCCTCACAGTAGCAACTGGCTTTTCCCTGTACTTGTATCATGCCCAGATCTGAAATGAAGCCACAAAGCGACACAAACATAACTGGCAGAAACCTTAATAATTTCATAGTAGTGCCATGAAGTTGCTCGTGTGAACCACTAGGACCTTGCACCGACCATGCCTCTCTTGTATGTATTCTTCCTCCTAGCAGTGTCACAGTGGAGTCAGCTTGGTTTTCCAGAACAGAGAGGACCTCGTGCCCTATATAATTCTGCATAGAGCCAGTCCCAGATAATAATCTCTTCCCATACTGTTCACTAAATTCATCATGAAGTGTTTTCTGTAGCTCCCTTGTAGGGGAGACTCCAGACAACAGATATAAACATCAGTGCAATCCTTTGTTTTTCAGTTCCTTGATATTTCTCTAATGGGGGGAGAGGGGGAAGGGGGAAGGCTGAAAGAGAAAAATAGAATGAATCTAGAGAGAATAAAGCTAGTACTGGAAGTTCCCTGTCAATAGAAGGATCTTCCCAGGTGGAACTGTTGTTTAGAAGTGCGGAAAAAGTGGCAGAGGTCAGAAGATCAATAGGTATTGAAGGAATGCAGTTTTATCTTGACCAGGGCAGATCAAAGAAATTATATTAATTGCTTTTCAAGACAGATACTCCCATAGCCTTTAATCCATTCTGGTAGCATGCAGAGAAATTTGGTAGAAAACCATCCACAGTGTGTAATCCTCAAAATCTGCAAGATACTTCAAACACTGAAGGAATCTCTGCTTGAATATTCAAGAAGTGGCAAAAAGAGAGCATTCTCCAATCCATGTCATATTAAATTTATCTCATAACTAACAACTTCTCAACTTCTTTTCTGCTCCTTACTACTTCCTAAACTAGCTATATTGCTTTGATTCCTATTTTCATTTCAGTTTGCACCTTTTGATTTGTTAGTTCCTGGACCTGCTAATCCTTCTCCAGTCACCATCTTCTCAGAAATCACTTTTCCTTCAAACAGTTCTCATCCTTCCTCCTACAAACAGCTGTGCTGTATGTCACGTAGGCATGATTTAGACTGGAAGCTCTGCAGTGTATAGAACAGGTCTTATTTATGTTTGTGAATCTTGGTCTAACTTTATACTGCTGTATAAATGTTTAATAGCTAATAATGCATTTGCTGGAACAAGCTCTGCGCTACTACTCAGTATGACTTTTTGGACACAATCCTTGCTGACTGTCAGAAGCTTCTGGAATTAAAATAAAAAAAAAAGCAAACAGCAGCTACCTGGTGACACTGCAGTCTCAGAGTTATATGATAAGATAGTTGATATATAGTTGAAGGTGCAATAGTTGCAATGCAACATTGTTGATAGTTGAAGATGCAATAGTTGAAGATGCTAACAAATAAGCACCGTAGCACTGGAAATGGCCATATCTACTCTTTCTACTTTTGAATTAGCATAGAGTTTAGGAGCTCAGCTCTACCACTGAGTCTTACCTCCTTTACGTCATCTATCTCTAGACCCCCATATTAACAGAATTGTAGACAAGCATTTCAAATCTTTTTTTTCACTTCAGTGTTGGCTGAAGAATGGTCCCATCCATTCCTTACTCCATTCCTGGCACTATTTTTCTCTGATTTTGAGTACCATAACCTGTGTTAGAATTAATTCTTAAAAAGAAATTCCAGTAGCAGATTTTTTATGCAGTTTTTACTTCAGTGATCAAACAGGAGCCAGACAATTCATAACTGATGCCACACAGCAACGAATTCTCAAGCAAATAGGGAATGTACAATGTCTCAGCCTTGGGGCCAATGAATAAAATACGGTGATGCTAATGGAGAAAATGCAATGGGACAAAAGGAGCCTCAGGTCTTTATGTCACCTAGCCTCAGGTTAACACTTATGAAGACGAACAACTACATAAGTTTCCACAACTGGTAGAAATAGAAATCTTTGGGTTTTGTTTCATCCATGTTATCTCCTTATCAGGTTGTTCCTGATGGTGCAGTTGGATGATGAGAAGTCTCATCCTTTAATCTCAACAATTTGTGCACTGTTGATGTAGGAATATATTAAGAATCAATTCTGTTACATATCTGAAGGGGCTGTAGAACATGGAGGGAAGTGGGGCTCCTGCCCAGCCATTTACATCCAACACTACATACTAGGGTCAGAATCCCTTTTCTATGAATTTTGATAAAGTCTCACTAATAACACTGTTGATACTTTATCCTTGAAAGAGATTTGACTAAGTGATGATTTAAGATTTTGAGATTTGTCAGTATGCATTAGAAAAGAAATGAGAAGTCAGTCAAAAATTAAGCAAAAACCATCTATTAGGAAAGACTCCTATTACAGTCAATTCTCACGGACTTAATAAAGCTTTTTAAGTGGCATGAAAAAAACTCCACCACTTCAGTCATTTAAAAGTAGATTGGACCAAGCATTGGAAGAAACATATTGCAGGGAACTCAGACATACCAGCATGGCAGTAAAATCTTTTTCTCTCACTTCCAGGATTGTGCATGATAAGATTTCAGTACTAGTCAAAGTGTACTTATCTGTAATCATCACAATTTTCAGAACTTGGATTTTAGTGCCAATATCTCTTCAAGAAGAAAGGTGTCCACCATATATACAGACAGAAGCATTACAGTTGCAAAGAGAGGTGCAGAGAGGGGCAACGCTACTTAGTGAAGATGAGCTAGGGACAAAGACTTTTGAACAGATCAGAATTGAAACACTTGGGAAAGTACTCCCCAGTATGATTGGAAGATGAATTTTTAACAGAAAGCCCCATTCAGTTGGAAGCATTCAACAGGTGTAAGTAGGCTGCAGCTCCCTAAGTATACTAACTGGTATCAGAAACACACCTCCACACAGAAAGATTGACATATCTCAATAAATCTACAATTTTCATTAACTTCTCAGCTCATCAAATATCACAGCTCCCACAGTCAAACTAAAACAGGGAGGATCTTCAAGCAGACCAAGTTGAAACCCACTCTCCTATACTGCATAGCAAAGAAAAAAACAACACTTTTAAGAAAACTCTCAGTGAAGTCCTCCTTATTTGACTAGCATTATTTTCAAATTAAAATAACTCTTTTTTCACCAATGGTATAGTGCCTTCATGCTTAAAAAAATTTGGAGAAGATAGGGATCTGATCTGTCAGCTACTTTATTTTGCCTCTAAAGAACATGGTTTCAAGTACCCAAGCAATAGCCACAATGAATAATTAACAACTAAGCTCATTTAGAGCTCAGGGTCTGAAAAAACAGCAAACCTGTTATTGAGAATATGGCCCTCCACCTCACTGTTTTTGGCAAGAAAGCCATACCTAATTCACAAAAACATCTTTCTGAAGGAACTAAAACAACTTCTTTCATGACCATTTTGTTTTGTCTCTAGTTCCTTTAAAAATTTAACAGACTCTAACTCAGATATAACTAGAATAATTTGCATTAGTTCTAGTACTGAATAGATTTATGATACCTTGTGTATTCACAGGAAAGTCCATCTTCAAAAGATTCCAAGGATGAACTGCTGAGCCTCAGAACAAAAAAGCCCTTTAAAATCAGGGTCAAGCAAGGCATTTAGATTCAAAAATAATAAATAAATCCATTTGGAAACAAAAGCCTATTGTATATCGCTTCTCCAGGAAAACCCATGGGTGGCTGAGAATTACTTGGGAAAACTTTGTGTAAATTAGTTCTGAATCATTCTCAACTCTCTCTCTTACACTGAAAAGAGGGGTCTGTAGAAGGAGAAAACCATTTGTAAGTTCACACAGGGTCAGGGAATATCTGGCATTCCAAATACAGAACTAGAAAATGTTGTTGGGATGCTGAAAAAAAGAATGAACGTCCTCCCTACTCACGACTCACTGAGGAACTGGGACACCCTCAGCTCCAGCTACAAATGATTGGGGCTGGGGAGCTAGAAAATACAGAAGGAAGCATAAAATGCGGCAGTAAAAGCTCATGCAGTTCGACGATTCAAAGGAACCAATTCCTGCTCTTTACTCCAAAGAGAAAAAATACAAAATGGAGAAATAACAATTAAAAAAAAAAAATAAAAAAAAAAATCAGTACCACTGTTCCCCATCATACTTTGCTTTCTCTGCCACCAGGCAGACACTGCCACGCAGACAAAGCCAACGAGAAGAAATCTCATGAAGAGTCTGTTAGAAAACACAGTATTTCACCCAGGGATTTTGCAGCATCCTATAAAGTTATATAGAAACTAATCACCAAAATCCATAGTTACTTGCATTAGTTCAAGAAACTGTGAAAATATAAAGTTATATTATTTCACAGTAACATTTACAGAAAAAAAGCTATTCTTTATTCTTAATGCTGAAAGCATATGCTAACAATTATCACCACAAAAGCTATTTCAATTCTTCCAAGTTATACAGCAAACTAGACAGCAGGGACAGCTTTGAAACTCTGCACATCAGGTTCTTATTTACTTTGCTATCCTATCTCCAGGTTAAAATCATACACATCTGCTGAAGGCACTTTCTCCATCTGAGGGAATTCTCCTGGTAAAACTGATTCAGGTACCAAGCTGCTGAAGAGGAGTGGCACAACCTTGATTCGATCCTTAGAAAATAAGACCTCCTTCCTGAGATCTAAGAAGATTCTCAGACTCAGCAAGTGAAGGATGCAACACTTCCACTACGTCACACACTTGCTCAGCAGTGATAACTGAGTCAGAGCACGAGCGATTCATATTAATCAACAGACATTGGCCATGATTTTGTAGCCAGTGTTCACCTGCCATTAAGTAACTTTGTTCTTGACCTGGAGCCTCTGAAACAAAGTATTTTGCCATTACCATGAAGCCCGGTGTTGAATAGCACACACATAAGATGGCACAAAAGCAGCATGGTCATTGCTGTATGCATTAACATGATTTTTCAAGCTTAGTTTTAATTTAGCGCAACTCTGTGGAGAAGACTTGTCTGGTCTAAAATATTGCATTAAATATCAAGCAAATATTTTTCTTCCACCAATAGCTTCGCAAGTCACATTTTTGAAAGTTTCCATACTGCATTTGAGATGGATATTAAGGAGTGTAACAGTGCACATACCTTTGTCAGAGCTCACAGAAAGAGAAGCCACAGGTCCACAGCTATGCTCTGGCCTCCTCCTGGAGAAGAGAAAGGCAGCAAGTGTTATAGAATATAATTTCTATATATAACAATAGAAAAAATAGAATTTCTGTTAGAAAAATGAACTCTAAAATGGTCTCTAAGAAAAAAAAAAGAAAAAAAAGAAAAAAAAAGAGAGATAGAAAGAGAATAAATCACCAGTCTGGGTTCTGTGAGAAATTCTTACAATTATATCTAGCCTATCTACTCCAGTAGTTATTTTTTAAAAGCCAAAAATCACCATTTGACTATGAATCAGCTTTTATGAGTAAAGAGCCGCCATATCTATATAAAAGCCAAAGCATCATCATCTGTGTTTATTATTCTGTTAAAAAAAAGAAAAAAACAGTGCCAAACTTCCTGCAACACCCACTTTAGTTGCTGAAATACAGAGAACTGAATGTACTGCTGTTAGCATTTGGAGACAGGAATATGTTTTAATCTAATATATTAGAGACAGGCTTGCAAGGTAACAAGAAGGTACCGGATTCCATAGCATGTTAAAATAGTGCCAAATATGCAGCCAAACACAGGATAACTTCTATTCACCATCTTTAAATTCTTTCAGCAGTTCTAACCATCCTGAAAACGCCATGAAAGTTGGTAAATAGTTGAATTTTCCCAGCTCATGACATAAATCACAGCCTGATTAATATTCTAACACTACTCCTACTTACGTTGCATTTAACACAGTTACCTGTGAGACAGGAGTAGGACAAAATTTCTCAGAACAGAGAAGTCTGCTTTGTAGCTATAGCCATTTCTATTAAGTCAGGTGTTTTCCTACTGGCAGAGGACACAGTTTGTGGATAAGTACGTGTCAGGACATAGTGGGTGCGCCACAGAGCCAGCTCTCTCCTGAGAGAGAGAATTATAGCGCTGCTTTTCCATCCTGCAGTGTCCCAGGAAAGCACACTCTCTTGCCTTTGCCCATCTCTTCCTGCAGGTCTCCCTAAGAATCTACTGGGAGAAAAGTTCCCCAAAAAGGCAGATCTGCAAAACCTATCCAGATTTCAGTGCCATCTCAAACCCGTACAAGATTTGTTTTCCAGACTTCTGCTCAAGCTTAAGTATAGGATTTTCCGATTAGTGGGAACTCACCTGCCCATTACTCCACCCACACAAGGCATTTCTCTACACATTTTCAAGAGCAGGTGATAGCAAAAGGGAGGTTCATTCTCTGCTGCCATCACCAAGGACAAGAGATCAGAAATGTGAGCAGCCATCAGACTTCAACTGCTGCTCTCCAAGTTCAGTGTGGATGATAAGTGCAGGGCCTATGCTCTCAGCTGTCACCTACCACAGAACCTCAGGGTGAGGAGGATTTTGTGTTTGGATCATGATAAGGGAATATTTATCACTTCTGTAAACTCCCACTGAAAAGCTGTCAGTTTGTAATAAAGAAGCAGGCATTTCTTGAAACTGAGAAGGTGCTCCCTGCCTCCTTCTTTGCTTTGCAAATGGTAGCCCAGTAGGATTGAGAAAAGACACCATCTCTTCCCCTGCAGCACGTGCACAGTCACTCCAAAAGTAATGCCTCCTATTTGTTTCCATGAAAACTACAACAGATACAACAGACAAATGGTGTGCCACCAATCTCCTGTCCTGCTGCTCCTTTCTCAGTTCCAGGATTTGTGCACTTGTTTGTATGTTCTTGCCAGTCAGTGAGGAGTTTTCCCCCTCCCACAGTGCATTTTCAGGGAACAAGTAATATCCCCATCAACTTTCCTGTCTCTTCTTCCCTGCTAGGAATCAATTCACCTCGCCACTTACATTAACTCAGAAGCAAGGACTAATGATCTACACACACCTCACCCCTTTTCCCATCTCCTCAGTTTCTGAAGCTTATCCTTCTCATGATTTGAGACATCAAGCCAACCACATTGGATAGTGTAATCCATAACCATGCCATAACGCTGTCAGATATACCTATCAAACACAATTTAATACCATAATACCATTATACTCTAAAGCCTCTTCCACCGACAGACACATTTTTGCCTGTATGCCTAGCTTGACTGTTTGTCTTTCAGTAGCATTCAGCTTTTAATTTCTCACTTACTATCCATGGGGAGGAAAGTAATGCTAATCTACCCTATTTGGGTGCTGTGGCAAGCTAAGATCCCTAAAGAAAAACTCTCAATAAATGAAAAAAAAGCACACCTGTATCCCTCCTTTCTATCTTGAACTTACTCTGGATCAAACCCCCATCCAATGCCTATCTTTCAGTTATGGGACCAACCAAGCCCATTTGTGTCATAGTTTGTATTACTCATGCTCTAATGGTATGGAAAACACAGAGATACAACACTTTTTTCTATATTAATTTATCAGAGAAAATACTGAGTGCAGGTTGCTTGTAACGTGTCAGACTTGGATTGTTCACCTGCACAACAGCTTGTTGTCTCAAATGCGCACTATCCCCAGACACGTTTCACAAATAAAAGTCTGGGAATAGAAATCTAACACGAAAAAGTCAGACCTATTTTCAGTAAAAACTCCTGGATGCTTTTGGCTAAAATGCAGAGCTTGAAAACAGAGAAAGTGAAGTGAGATATGGATACCCTGATTCCAAGAACATTACTTAAGGAAAATGAAATTTCCATGTGCCTCAAGACAGCAAAATGCCCAAGTATGCTGAAGCACACATTATTCTGAAGAGCAGTAACAGTTATGGTTGCCATTAGATAAGTAACTCCAACATGAACCCCTCTTATCTAACATTAATTTGGAGTTGTTTCCATTGGTTTGCCATGGAGGAGAACATCTTTGAGAGCTCAATTAAATTAAAACACTAACACATGCTTCCTACGGATATCCTTGAGAATCAGGCACATATTGCAACTACATTCCTAGCAGCTAGAAGGGCAATAACAGCAAAATTCAATTCCGCCTTTAAACTGCTGATTTACAGCTTGAAGAAACCATACCCAGGATGTTGCCCGTTCCCCGCAAAATTGTCTGGTGAGGGCAAATATGAACACATTTCCCTCCTGGCAAGCACAGCAGTCTAATTTGCTTATGTGAGAGCCATGCAGCTTTCAGAGAGCTTGAGGAAGATGGAATAAAACTAATAAGTGTGGAAGTATTTGGATCTTCAGGTATGAGTAGCAAATGTACACATTTTGGGTATCAAAAATAAAGATGTTGTGAAACTGGAAGTTGCTGGAGGTACAATGAATAATCTGGGAAACTTTTCCTGCACCTCACACATAAACACTTATCTTACTTATTCATAACTACTCTACTTTACCGCCTCCTCTCAAACCAACCTTCGCAGTGCTTAACTACTTTTGACCACGAACTTTGAGCCTTTTACTCAAATTATGATCAACCTCCATCTTGTCACCTCCGCTAAGCATATGAAACATGAACAAGTCAGGATGCAGGGATGAGTACTAGGCTGTTCAAAACTTTGGTCTTCATGATAAATGCATGCTGGTCCGTTACAAGAGAAATCATTAGATTGTTGCATAAATATTGAAGTGATCACTCCTGAGCATCTCAGGCAAACTATTAAGAGCCATGGAGGCTCAGGTTCTTCCAATAGGAGCTCCTGCCTTGTGAAACAGGTCCGGTAGCCTCTAGGAAGCTTGGTACTATCCCAGACTGTTCTGAGCACCGTGAAAGCATTTCCAACTTAAGGTTTTAGACAGATTCTGGAATGACTGGATTTATTATCCCTTTCAGGAAAAGGCTAAGGTGAGATCTCTGGAATAAGTACTACAACTTTCTGGAGCTGAACGCTGTTGCTCAAGTATGCTGACAAACATGCCGTGCATTGAAAACAAACAAACAAACAGTGCCCATATTGTATAGAAGCCCGTGCTAGCAAGCAAAGAGCACGTACATCCATCCTTCCACCCTCAAGAGTCTAACATCAGTCAATTCTTGTAAAAATCAGGCAAGTTACTGTGCCATTTATAGTAATAGGAAGGCTGCCATTTTTCCTTTCTTGTAAAGGAAAAACATGCCCATCTCTGTGCTGTACATGATGCATTACAGACCCAGCATTAATAAAACTGCAGTGTGGGGGAGCAGGGAGAAAAGAGAGGGAATAGAAAACAGTGTCACAGCCTCTGCCATTTTGGAGTGCTTGTCCCTTTTAATCACAATGGAAAGCAGTCCCCAGGCAAGATAATGAAGGTTCAACTCACAGCACAGAATGAAATCAAGTCATTTTCTCCAGCTTAGTCACTGACTTTCCAAGCATCTCAAACAAAAAGCCAGGAAGAGCACTGAGGATTGCAGCAGCAGCAACAGTACTGCTGCCGAATGGTCTTACAACAAAACATGTCTTTGGAAAAAATGACTGTGGTAATGCAATGAGGAACAGAAGAGGAAGCTGATGACGAAGGGACACTTTCCCTCCACTTCTAGTACTGTAATCCTAGCAACCAGAGCTCTTCAAAAGCATGTGTAGGAGGATACTGGGAAGAAAGGGTAGCACTGTTTATAGTACATAGAAATAGAGCCTGCAGAAGTAGCCAAATGAGGAGAATAACCTTTATGCAAGAACAGAAGTGTGGAAGGAAATGGGTAGGTAAGGACAATTGTAGGATTTGTACTGTATAAAAGAGAATCCCTTCTAAGTAGGATGCAACGGAAAAGATGTTTCACCCATGAAGTTGGAAGAAATAACTCATCTGGAATAGGAACCTTTTAATGTTTGTTATCTGAGCATCTGTTACAAGATGGGTTGTAGTACTTATAATACTTACTTAAAAATAGCACTTTATCAGCTAAAAAGTCAAAGCATTTTGTACATGAATCCACTTAGTCTTAAGTCACCTTTATGAGATGCCTATCAGCCAACACTGAAAGTCTGGTGTGAAACACAAATACTTTAAAGGGCTTTCAAAGTTTGAATGCTCAACGCTTTCTGAAAATAAACTTCCTGGAATAAGTTTCTGTGTCACTCAACCTGATATCCTGGCCATTTCCTCTTCACTACAGCAAACAAAATGAAGATGCAGAGGCACCAAACAGCTTGTTTAATGAAGGCTTATTTGCAAACCTAAAAGAAAGCTGTTGGTTTTTCATCAGTTGTCAAGCACTACAGATCTCACTAGGAAAATTACATCCTATCCGCAAAATGCAGCAGAAGCTTGAAAATCTATTAAGGGGTATCTAATAAACCCCACAAGATTTCACACAAATTCCTACAAAAATCCATTGTGTTCAGCTAGAGTACACACAGGCTCCTCTATGGACAGATTAAGAAAAGCTGTCTGCTTGCTGACCTGCTTAGGAATTAAATTAATGATCCAGTCCACAAGCGTGAAAACACCTTCCTAATTAAATTGCCTCAAATCAGAGTGAGAAATGCATGCACAACTCATACTTACTTATTTCTTAAACAAATGAACACTTTTTTCTGCAGTTATTTCTGTGTGGACTCCTTCTCCATGGCACCAGGAGAGCTGATCCAGGCTGCCACTTACCACTGATATTTATCAGTGGGGTTTTTTTGTGCAAAGATGGCCACGAATAAAAGCAAGCCTGTTGGCAGTAGGGTTAAGTCATGTACAGAGGGGATCAAGATCTAACAAAACAAACTTAGAGTCCACATACAGAAAAAAAAGTTCAAAACCACTTATTTACACTGACAGTATATTAATTATTGGCCTGCAAGTAATTCCATTAAGACTCTTTACACAATCTAAATATTCACATCGTTATTTGGTGCTATCAAGATAACACCTAATTATTTGGAAACGCAAACTGCAGCAAAGCAAAAATAAACAAAAATAAACTAAGCTAAAGAGAAAAAAGACTTGACAGAGCTCAGAAAAGCGTACAGAAAATCCAAGCACATTTCACCACTGCATTTTTTCATGTTGTTTCCAACTGATTTTTTTTTTTACACTGAATTGGCTTTTAATAGATGCAAAGGAGATAAATGTCTCATTACCAAAAATAAATCTGTCTGTTAAGGATGGCAGAAAGAGGCAAAGGCACTGCACTGCCTATTATGGTATTAAGCAATAGATTTCACTCCCTCTGCTACATGCCCATTAATTAAAAATTTGACAAGCTTTTCCAAAGAATTTCTGAGCTTCTTTGGTCTTCTGTAATTCGTCCATAATTCTTTGTATATATAAACATGTCAGGCCTGAACAGAAGTAGGACATGCACATAGTTCACCACAGAATTCTTTTCCTATTGAAACACAAATACTGGTAAAGAAACAATAACAGACAAAAGGGGAATAACGCAAGAAATTAACACAATGAAACAAATGTGCCTGCAATTCCCCGTCCAGTCACCAGATGAAGCTGCTTAAAGGACCACTACCAATACGCTTGTCTTCCTTTTTGACCACAGAGACCTCCTCTCTCAGTGCCAGAACTGCATGCAGCAGCTCCCAGTGAGTTGAATCACTTTGCATCGCAGCCTTGCATGAATGCGAGACACTGCTGTAATAAGAAATGGTCGCTTGCTCCAAGCTAACGGTGTGCTGCACACAGCCACAATGCAGTGAGGCTTTTCTTCTCTTTGCAGTGCATTGGCTCTGTAACATTCCCTCCCTGTGGTCAAGCAGAGTAGCCACTGCCTTCTTGCTACTGGTGTAACATGGGCAGATGTCTGTCAAACACACGTGTACACAAAGACATACTCACTGATTTTTGTCTTTTCTTCTTGCTCTCCTTTGATGAGGAAAAAAAAACCCACAAAAAATTATAGAGCAAAATTGCACATCTGCGCCATCAGAATAGCTCCTGTTCAGTCTGTTATACTTACATCCAACAGCCTAGAAAGAAAAACTGGTTGGCTATTGCTGCTATTCGGTGCAAAAGCAGATGCAAACATAAGAACTGAAGTACAGCTGAGCTTCCACCCCATCACACAGCAATGTTATCCTGTGCTTTACTCAGCTGTTCTTCTGTCCTTTAACGCAAATCCAAATGAAACAATTCCTTTCTGGCATGCAGGAGGGCGAGATAGCCTAATAGGTCTCCACCACCTCTAAGCAATCTCTGCCTTGCATGGCTTGTTTTATTGACTTATCTCACTGGCGGTTCGTGGGCAGAAGCACGTGCCTCATACAAATGTCAGGACCTCTCTCACTTCATGATGCTACTGTGCAAGCAATCAGAATTAAAACAAAGCCCATCATTTTATTTCTGAGGGATTAACTCCACATTGCCACACATCGTTTTCCCAGATACAGACAAAAGGTTTGACAACACCATTCCAGGAGTATTTTATTAACCGCTGCAGCCCTTCCACTTTCAGGGCCATGGAAACTACTGCTCCTGATACATCAGTTAACGTAGAGCAGGATTACAGCCCCTACCCTAGGGAGCACCCATGGTTTTGTCAAGTTAAAATCATTTTGCTTACTTACATTGAAGAGTTAGGAGAGATTATGAGAAGCACACAATGGGTAACATATGGTAGTCTCCCAGCTTCTCATGTGAAGGATTGATTTTTCAGCAAAATATGAATTACTGAGGGAAATAATTACTAGTTTTACAGAACTGCATTTCCTGAATTAGATTAAAAACAAATAAAAAGCCTTGCTGAAAGCACAATGGATTCTGTCTAGCCCATGCACTCCCACAGCAGACTTTGCCATTAATAGTTAGAAACTCTGCAAACAAAATATTCCAGTGCAAGTCCAAAATGATTATCTAATATAAAATCTTGCTGTTGCCAGTATTTAAAAAAAAAAAAAAAAAAAAAAAAAAGGGAAGAAAATAAAAGAAAAAGAAAGCAGATTTAAGCTAGACAAGCAAGAGACCTGTTGAGAGGCTGGTATTTCTGAGATCTGTCAGAAGTCCTCAGCTAATAAGAAAGGCAATGCCTATATGTGTTCAGATTACACCTTAAGGAGTCACTACAGCATTGATACCAAATCTCAGTGTTTATTAACACTGCCTTTCTGACTAAAAGTGCAAACTATGGAACTTGTACCTCTAACCACAAGGGGGAAAAAAAGTCAACTCTTTACTTAGAAAAAAACTATATGTCTCAGAGTTAAGTGTCTGCATGAGATTTCTTTCTTATGTCTACCACCCGGGAAGCAGAAGCAGCCTGATTTTTAATGTTTAACCATGTTAAAATAATGACCGAGCAAGCTGTAGTTTTGGAAGTTAAGCAGCAAAATTTAACTACAGGAAAAGAAAGTCTGCTTTCAGCGCTTGGAAGTGTTCCTGACTTTTTGCAGTGAGAACATTTAGTAGTTCATGTTAATATTTAACTCTGTTTTTTTCCAGTACTCCACCAGTTTTCCTCCAGGGATGCAGAGGAAGGCAGTGGCATAGCTGAACTGTTACTCTACTTTAAAAGCAAAAAGGGAAATGGCGACTAATCACAGAAAACAGAAAACAGCTGCAGAAAATACATGAAAGAAGAAAAAAGTTTCTCAAAAGAAACTTTCTGTAGATTGCATCAGAAGTACGTCTTACTGAATAAACAATTCACACAGACAATAAATGATGAAAAGGATGTAAATAAAAATTGTCATCTGACCTCTTCATTGAGATTTGGAGAGTGATGGTACTGCTTGACCCGGTCACTTAGCCGTTCTGAACCAGGTTAATTTGAGAAATCCTTAAATTGGTTGCCAGTGAGTGTCTGTTCCTATCCATAGCCACCTCTTTAAGGCTGCTCCAGCTTTCAGGGTAAAGCAAAATAAGCTTATTTGATGATGTCCTGGCTCCCCTCTTACAAGTCATTCTTACTGTCTAGTTTCTGTAATCTTGTTATGAGACACTCCTTCCTTCTGCCTACCCCATTTTTTACTTCTTTCTTCCTGAATGCTTTCCAAGTCCATTTCCTTGATTTCTGAGTTAGTAAGAAACAGGGCTTTCAAATTAAATGCTGAAAGGAATCCATCCACACTCATGGTAAGCTATAAGGAAAAAACAACTAGGTGTTCAGAGATGGGAATATCTGGTTCCCTCTGGTGAACACTCACTCTGCATCCTCCCTTGTGCCCCACTGCAGCGGCATAGGCAAACAGGACAGTCACAGCCCCATTCTTCAAGCCCACTGGTCAAAAGGACACAGTGCTGACAGTTCTAATGGAAATCACTGGTGCCTAGGAGTGGCCATCACTTCCAAAAGGTAAGAGACATGTTGCTTTGGTACTTAGACTCTAGATTTTAAAAACATTTTAATGTTAGAAAACATGATGAGTGAATGAACGATGGCGCGTATTTTCCAGATGCAAATTTTGTTGTAATGAAACAGAGAAGGAAAGCCAGTACTCCTGCAGACAGTAAAAAGCTCACTGTGTCAGAGCCTTCTATCCTTCCACCATCCCATTCAACACTTCTTAAGTGGGAAGTCTTTCTGCAGCCTTTCACATCTGACGTCTTAATTAAAGCGTGGTTAAATTAATATCTCAGACATGATATCCATCTATATCAGTAATTAAACTAATTCTCAAGGGAATGAGACCATTTGTTATGTGTGATGTAACTTTAGCTGGGGTATTCCAAAGAAAGAGAAGGAGCTGATGTTATAAATGCAGTCATTTATATTTTAAAGAGCACTATTGTAAATGAAAGAACACCACCTGTGACGGCTTGAGGCAGCCCTCAGTCAAATGAAATCTTTTGTGTCACCTGTGGACAGGGCATCGCATATGGCCTCCCTACCTCCAGCTGCAACAGTGAATAACTAAGTGGCACAGGAGACAGACTTTATGCATTCTCTAACTCTGCAATGATAGAATGAAAATCCACTTTCAAAACCAATTGAACTGTATTTCAAAGTCATTTCATATTAGTTCTATGTGAAAAGTAGGACAGATCAAAGCAAGTCTAAGGTATTTTTTTACAGGCAATATATTCTGTTTGTTTTGCATTTGTGAAAATCCTGGAAGTAGAACACCTTGACTTGTGACTGAGACAATCACAATACAAACAAATGAATCATCCTGTAGAAAGACTACATCTAATCAAAGTTAACTAAGAACTAGTTTAATATGTGAAAAAGAGCAATCATTGGGATCAAAACTGCTACAAAATATTTAATGTTCCTATTACACCAGTTCCAAATACAGGCTCCGTCATTGAAGTACCAGCAGCGATACAAGAGAATAATTTCACCTTAAGGTAAAAGAGAAAGTTGCAGCTTCCTTGGTACAATGGCAGCCAACTATGTGAGCAGCACAATTAGCTGCCCCAGTGGGAACACACTGAATGTAAAACAACAACCAGAGCAGAAGAATCTAATCTTCTGATGACGAAGTAATGTGAAATAAGTCCTAAAAAGTAACAACCAAAGAGGTAGAGAAGACATATGAAGTGCTATAATAGCACAAAAAGCAAAACCCATTCATTTAAGAACAAGGCTGATTTGCTGACATCTCTGATGCCAGCTTGAGGATTTGAATTCATGCTGGAACCTGACGCACAGAATGCATTGCTGCAGAAGGCAAATCTGGGCCTTGCTCGAAGGCTGTATGTATGAGCCCTGTGCAATCACCAAAGTGTATCTGTTGAGAAACAAGGTCCAGGAAAGCTCTGCTCTCCTGCACAGTGAGAGGGGAACCTTTTCTGAGAAGCTGTCTGGGCTGCAGATGAGCCATCCTGAGCATCAGAGGTTTCTCCCAGATGTCTTCTTCAGCTATGGTTTAAATGCACAGCTTTCAGGTTACAAGCAGCTAGCATTTTTCAGTGAGAAAGAGAGCAGAAACCATTCCCAACTCTCACACCTATGGTGGGATTAGTAAACCACAACACAGAAGACAGCATTGCCTAAAGCAGTTTTTCTGGATGAAGGAAAGAGAAACCACAGAAAGTCCTTTTGGCACAGGCAATAAAGGTTACTGTGTTGTTTTGTTCCACTTCTATGTTTTGGCATTGAGGCCATCCCTCTTGAGTTTTAATATAAAAATCAGGCATCAAAATGTTTCTTATAAAATTGTGAATATGACGATCAAAACAATTAAAAAATAAATTCCAATGGCAAAGATTTTTAAGATTATTTTTCTACTTTGAAGTACTCAACTTTAAGTCTTTAAAAACAAAACACTACCCCCTATGTTCTTTAAAAGCCTTTTTGTTCCTCTACTGCTGCTAATTCAAAAAGCAGAAGCACTCTCACACAGCTTCCGCCAACCTCCTTCCTTATACTAAGGGAGCTGTTGTTAAGCTCTGTATAAGTCTACAGTAAAGCATATTTGTCTCTCTGGGATTTACTGAATAATAGCCACCTCTCCAATCCTCAAGGGAAACTTATCCATGTCTGTCACTGGTATTAAACATCAGACTGCTTACTGCAGTCTAATCAAAGACTGAGAAATAGGCTCAGCAAACTCTGCCTTACATATCTGAGAATGCCTCTATCTCTGCTCATCCAGATTTTAGCACACAAAACAAGTCATTGTGGTTGCTGTGACTCTGCACCAAGTTACCAAAATATTAAGTCCATACAACATGAAAAAGAATATTTAACTTCTGATCTATTTCAGTTTTTCCTTAGCTCAGAAGAAAAGCCAAGTGAGAATCCCTGAGAAGCTTTCTTGGCTTCTCTACAATTAATTTTTAAAATATTGCTATAGAAATAAGATAGCTAAATGATCATTGTCTTAAATATACTGATCATCTTATATAGCATAGCCAGTTTATTCCAGTTCTGCTATGTAAAGCATCACAGACTGAGCACATGACAGATAAAATAATCAGAGGCATTCAGTTGTGAATAAACAGGGCCAGAGCAGAACATGAATATAAGAATGGAGGATTTAAAATATCTTATAAGCAGATTGCTATTATCGCATGGAAGGCAAAACTGAGTGGGCAAGTTCCCATCGTAACCAGGGCACCATCTGGAAAATGAAGAGAACATTTTTAGAAGTAATTAAGATAACTTATTGTGATATTAACAGCATTAATTGGAGTATATATAGGCTCAAAATATCAGATCCTCATCTGGTACAGTGAAAGTATCTTCTCAAGCCAATGGCATTACAACACTTTATAGTATAACACCGTAACACCTACACTAACACAAAATTTTACTTCTCTTCCTTCTGCTTTCATTTGCAAACACTGAAATTTCAAGTCATTAGATACCTGAGTTTCTCTCAATCATAGATCCTGTAGGATCCAACGTCTCCACTCTAAACAGTATTACTCGAGATTTACACTAGTGCCATTAAGCATGAGATGCCATATCTTTGCTACATGAGGTACTGTAACTACTTCCTTTGTACTGTTTCAGATATCAATCCTCAGTACAAACACACCACCAGTACTGTACAGACCACACAACCCAGACCTCAAACTTACAGATTTGACTTATCAGCACACGATGAAAATGTACCAATGTCAAGAACTGACATAATTCTTTGTCTGTCTTCAGGCAGAGTCCATTATTTGCCACTTCTAAGAAAATAGTATGAATTATACCCCAGGAAAATGCAGGAAATTGTATATTCACAGCACTGGGACATTCAGCTCAAAAAGTTTATATACATGAGCATGTACTGGTGATAAATAATCACATTCAAAGGAAATTCTGGAAGGAAAGACTGCAATAATGCACAGAAACAAGCAAAAATTTTTTTCACTATGGAAGAACATCTGAAAGTTTCAAATGTGAAATGCCACAGTGAAACGTGCTCCTAAACCTTCCAGCATATAGTGGCAATCACAAACCATGAGACAGTTTAATAAATAAAGATGAATTTCAGTGGTTTGAATTAGGCAGTATAGATAAAGGTTGTAGATAATTAGACAGAAGATGACTTGCTTTCCATTTACGTACAGATGGAAAACTGCTTTGACTTCACTGGAAGTAACATGGTGTAAAGAGTAACATTTGTTTATCTAGCGTGCCCAGAGAATTTAGCTTCCAGCAGGTGCTTCTGACTTCTACTAGAAGTATCCTCAAAGATACTTCTATCCTCAAAGATAATTCCTCAAAGGGAATGAAAGGAGAATAATGCACCAAGAAACATCACTGTCGCCATCCAGAGATATGGGAATGCATTAGATCTGAAGCCACAAGAACATTTCTGCTCTGTGAAGGAAGGCAATAGAGCAAGGGACAGTATGTCATTGACTTCAGAAACTCTCCTGGAAATTCTCTTGGAACCAAGAGTTCCAAGCTGTTCCGAGGCTGCACTAAGACAGCTGCAACTCAAAAAAATCAGGCCTATTATCACAGGACAAGACCATGCTCCTGCGTACTGTCAGGGACATACCATTACACTTTCAGGCTATAGCTTGTGTTAGCCTCCCCATACCCAAATCCCACTGTGGTGAGAACAGCACAGTACAAAGAGACATCACGTTCATGTCCCTGGAGAGGGCTGTGGGAGCCACGCCAGAGACAAGCTACAGAATGGAGATAGCTTTTGCTAGTCTCTGGGTATCAGATATACTCGTTCTTCTAGTGGGCTTGGGTCTGTTTGAGGATTTTTTGAAAGAGAGAGCCTTTGTTCAACAATAATGCTGAACTAAAGCTGTGGGCACTGAATTCAGCACAGTCTACTGTGGAAAGGACAAATGGCATCCCATGCAAAGGGGCTGGGGACTCAGGAGGGCTACAACTCAAGTGCAGGGGGATAACATTCCTGGAGACATATTTCTGCAGATCAAATGAGAGGGAGTTGCAGGTACATGTACTCTTCAGTCACCATTGCAACCAACAGTGAGATTCCAGTTAATCATTACCTAGGGATAGTAATATCATCCACCATTCCTGTCAGAGACAACGGCTTAGGGACCCCCACGCAATTTACAGTCTCGTCACTTAGAGGCTGCCAGAAAATGAAAATTATGGTTGCAAAATAGCAGTATTTTTCATTAAAATCCCAAGGTGTTAATTACATAAGTAGTTTCATATGCTACACTTCACAACCTCTCCCCAGGAAACTTGTTAGACTCTTTTAATAATGCACAAGCATCATCTTATTCCCATGAAATGGAAGAAATCCTGTTCAGTACAGCCACAGATGTCACTGCGAGGTGTTCCTGCACAAAGATATCAGGGATCAGCCTCTACACATACCCACTGGCAGAAACTGGCCTTTATTACAGTTGCACGTCTGACGATATCAGAAAGGATAAAATATTTCATGGGGACAAGGGCAACAGTGCTTCATTCAAGGGCTTGTCATCACTTCTGATTAGGAGCTCCCGAACGCACAGCCTGTTGTCACTCTGGAGATGCAAGGAAAATAGCACCAGCCACTACAATGCAAGTGAGAAATAAAACAAAAAAATTGAAGGAGAAGAAAAAAGTTATCCAAATTTTAAAAAGCAAGGCTGCTGTGCAGTCACACTCCCACAGTCAGGAAGAAAACACTTCTAGCCTCCATTACGTGCTGAGTATACAGACCCTAATGGATGAAGAACATTTTCTCATTTTTTGCAGCTCTGTTTTTCACACAGTTTACATTTCATTAAGGTATATAAAAGAACGGAAGGACAGAGAAAAAAAGAGTTGAAGGACAGAGAAACAGAAGCAACATTTTCTCCTCCTCAGCCTAGTAATTCCTGCCTTGTTTCAACCTTCTGTAGCTACTGAATATTACTACATGTTCCCTCAGGAAGTTAGGACAGCCCTCATTAGTCTATGATAATGAAAGATACCTTTTAACTGCATATCCTTTTCACCACATACTGAAGGCCATCGGAAATTTTCACAAACTGAATTATACAGGGATGTGACCCAGACCAGCTGTGCCTACACTCCTGTTAGCCCTGGTGGCCCATGGCCACCACCTGGGACTATCAACTAATAACCCAGCCATGCTGACAAGGAGAGGCCACCAGGCAGCAATTAAAACATCAGTAGCTATCAACACTGTGAGCATTAGTGCAACTCAGGGAAGAGAAACGCTACTGGAGATAAGGTGAGCAACTTCTGTGTTACAGCTAAATAAGAAATAGAACAATAAAGAAAATGTAGTCTAAGTCTACCACCTTTTAGTTTAAAAGCTAAGAAAGTAAAGGTCTTCCCTAACTGCACCCACACGTCTCTTTCAAGCATTTTGTGCTTGAACTGAAGAACATAACTAGATCCTATTTTTATAGCTGAAGTACGCAGAAACATATCTAATTTAGTTACAGCTCAAATCCATCACCCAGAACTTCATCATCACACCCACACGGACACCTGCAGCTGGCATTCAACAGGAAGGAGGAAGGAAGGTTTCACCCTCCACCATGATCGATTCCATCACAATCAAAGGGACCGCCAACACTAAGATTGCTGGCAGGAGGACACTGGAAAGGCTTCAGCGCTAAAGATCATATTGGTTTTATTTTGTAAGGACAACTTAGCGGTGAAGGCTGAAGAGCTGGCTTCAGATTTCTTTGAAGAAATATTTCTAAACAATTTGGACAAATCATTTAATCTTAGTGCCTTCTACACTGCAATTCAAAATTTAAGAGTAGCATTAATGTTCTGCCTTGCAGGAATCCACTATCTGATTCTGCAAGGCAATGGCATCTTAAGTCTAAATCAACAGAACAACCTAAATTGTTGTCCTACTTGTTAGCACAATGCACGCTCTAGAACAGTGCACAGAAAGGCAATTTGTAATTGTGAGTAAAGTTTCCATCTTTAATAATTTTTTCTTCTTCCTTAAAATGAACCAAGCCTCTAACCACTGCATGAAAAAGGGTGCAGAGTACTTACCAAGGGCAAGCTGGGGATCCCAGGCACCAGGAGGTCAGAGGGGGTTCAGTGAGCGTTGCCCCAAGGCAGTGACTCTGGGACAAGGCACTCCAGCAAATGGACAACCAGCAAACCAGACCGGCACCCAGAAAGGAAATGTGTTTGGCAGGTAGGATACTGTCAACATTTTGTCAAAATTGAGCTCTCTCTGCAACACATTTCAATTTCAAGGAATTGGTGACTTGCTAAATATATTGCATTGGAATTTTTCCAAAACATTGCAGTCACTGGAGCAAAACTGTAATGTTCTTTAGTGTGTATCAACATTATCTACGTTTCAGATAGTATTGATCAGTTTAACAAGAAGAGTTCTGATGATTTCTTGGTTTCATGCACTGGCTAGGAATGCTCATTCTAGTGAATGATATTTGGGTATAACTTGGGTAATTTGAGTTTTTGTTTTTCTTAAGCTGATGGTGTATGTCTTGCTTGGCGGGAGTCCATCTCAGCTAGAATTTCCTATGTTTTGCTTTGGGACCATCTGAATAAAAGAGGTACTTACTGTTCAATACCTCAAATAAAAAGGCTTCAACTCCTTCATTGGATTTAAACCACAACTGACTCAGCTATGCCATTAAAAAAAAAACAAAAACAACTACACAATGAAAAGCTTATTTGATATTAGAAGGACAAGATATTCCCCATGGAAACATATTCAATATTTTGCTAGATAGATATAACCAAATTCTAGTGACAATGAAGAAGCTACTGTAACAGTACTACAAAACACAACTTTATGCAACATACATATGCTTGTCTTAACTCCTTAGGACATTACAGTTCTGCCACTCTGACAAAATATTTTTCCTTTTTATTTAAACTGTTGTAGGGGCTTGGTGATTTGCCACTAAACGCAAAGTCAATGTGATTTGTTGAGCTAATTTAACTTATAAAGAAACGTCCTCCCCTGAGTAAGCTCCTAACAATATTTTGTCAAGCATGTACTGCTGTACTAAGAATTTGGAGTGTTGCACTTGCTCAGAAAAAGTTCTCAAAGCCACAATGCTTGAACTCATTTTGCTTCACTATGTACATTTTATGGTATGCACAAGACAGATAGATCTGTTGCATGGCTAAAATTAAAACTCTTTGTATAATGAAACATTTTTAAAAATCTTGCAAAATTGATTCTAACAGCAAAGCCACAATTCAACCCATAATTTCAGCTGTACTGTGACTGTGCACACACAGTAATGTGTATGCTCAAAATACACTGCAAATTGAGCCAGTGTAGAAGAAGTCAAAGGACTTCACAAATGGAGGTGTTTTTTTTTTTCAAACCTACAATATATTCAGCTTCCATTGCTGAGTTAATTTTGTTGAGCTCATACAACATTTTACTTTAAGAGTGGCATTGTTGATAGTTAACAGGTAGTCAGTCTTAGATTCAGGATGTAGATGTCAAATTAAGTGAGAATAAAACAAATGGAAGATATTTGAGCCAAAACTGGATAAAGGGAGGTTGAGTAGAAGTTATTGCTACAATTTAAGAGTGTGAGAAATCACTCCACAATGTCATAAAGAAGAATTACACCATATTGTTTTAGGCCAAGGGAAAACTGCTGTCCACTTCTTCTCAAGCTTACACTTCATTATTTTATTCTTTAGCTAGACTGAAGGTAAGGGTATTTTTCTTTGGTCATAGACAAAATGCATTTGCCCTAAAATGACTGGCTGAACTATAAAATTCTGGGGGCTGGAATGAGATTTACCTTGAGATTTATTTTGTTCAGGGCCTAAGAAAGGGAAGCAGTGATCCTGACTGTACCCTACCACCAATGCCGTAATACAAAAGATAAAAAATTGCCCCCTGTCCAATTGATACTGAATCACATTTGGCTACATACTAAAATTTCCTTGCCTGTGTACCAGAGGTTGGTAACTGCCTGAATGTCGTATGAAGCTATACACTGAACATTCCTGATCAAAACCTGAATGCATATTGATGTTCTGCTTAGTTCACAAGACCCAGTTCTGAACATCCCACAAAGAAGAAATTCTGGCAATATTAACTTTGGCTAAGAGCTGAATTAATGATGGGAACCTAAAATGCATTTAGGCAGTGCACTTTACAAAGAAACAGGATGATAGGACAGTTTGCTTTATTAAACTTGCCTGCCTCTTTAGATCCATGGAATCAGAATCAGGAACTTGGAGGAATGGTTCTACTGGGAGATCCAGGTTTGCCCTTACGATATTTGTCCACACTATGTAAAATTCACATAACTTAGAGACCTAGTGAAATGGCTAATAAACAAAGAGGACATCAGTGATGAAATCAAGTCTTTAACTTCATTTAGTACAGTAGTTAAAAGACAGCTTCAGTTTTTCTTCCTAGCTATGAGGTATTGGATCTATCAAATACAGCCACTTAGAAACAGGAGGTACAGTACCTTTTCATCCTTATCACCCTTTGTTGACATCCAGACTGCTCTAAAAGACAGCTTATAACTTTGCTCATTCTAGTCAAGGAGCAGATGACCTGAGAAAAACACATAAGCTAGTGCCAAAATTAGGTCCTTTTCCTTTGACTTGATCTCTAGTGAGAAAAGATCCAAGACAACAAATACAGTTAAATACCATTTCCTAAGTCTGGATCTTGTTCTGGGCACAACACAAAGAATAATATCCACAGATCTTTACAACAATGGGGCTAGGTTTTGGTTTATTTGTTTGGTGGTTTTGTTTTGTTTTAAAAAGCTGTTTTTTTCCACGATACAAAGATTTCCCACAGCACATACTGAGGTATCTGATCAAAGTTTTAGACTCTTATTTTACAGTCCCTGTTTCTTGTTTGTGAGCTCATCTCTCTGGGAATTAGGCTATAAAAAAAAACACTGAAAAGAACAAGATGTTACAAAGGAACTTGCATGAAAAGCAATTTTGCTATTTTGTGTTTTAAATTTTTGCTATTAAAGTGTTTTAAATCTAAACGGCTTTTCATTCTGACTCCCCAACAAATCATTTTCATTCATGTTTAATTAAAAAAAAAGAACAAACAAACAAAAAACAATATAACTGTTCAAGGAGAATTATTATAGATGAAATACTACTGCCAATGAATCATTCAAGCTTTCAATAGGAAAGCACAAAGCCTGTCAAATAAATAAACATAATATTTAAGGGAGGCCAGGCATGCTATCACATGGACAGATCACTTCACCTAACAGAGAAACACAGGAGTTACTCTGTTCTCAAGCTACAATGTCCTTTATCAAAACACTGTTTGTCTGAGCACTCAATGCCCTGTTTGTAGAGATTTCGGACTAGCTCACAATCCGCATCCACAGGCAACCTGTTTAATCAGACTGGTTGAACCACAACACAACCTGTTGCTGCATACAGAAGAGATGCACGTTCATTTTTCTGACAGTTTGGGTTTTTTACCCTTCATTCACCTGTACTTGCTTCACATCCTGCACAAACTTCACTTCTAAGTCTCTAATGTTTGGTTCTTTTCTGTTTCCATGTGTCTCTACACAGTAATGAAAGCTGAAATTAGTTTTTCATTGCTTGTATTATCATATGAGAAACAATTATCAATTTTAAACACCTTACAAACACATAATATGTACAGCCTTTAAGACTGCCATTCTAAGAATCAAACATTACAACCCTTTTCACTATTTTGATCTTTCTTCTTTTAGCATGCTCAGTAATCAAGCAGCACTTTGCCCTATAATGGCCACAAGAAAATCACAGTAAAAAGTGGAGCCTTCACACCAAGCCATTTTAAAGGTAACTCAAACTGGAATAAACTAACAAACTTTCAAAAAATGGACTTAAAATAAATATTCAGAACCCGATTTCCAGCATAAGGAGGGGTCTAAGGCTTTTCTTGAACAATATATTGTCCTATGTAACAAGAGTTACATAGCATTGCATACATTGCATTAATGGCAATTAAATATTCACTAACAAACTGTAGTTGGCATTCAAGCCAGCACAAACAAAAACTATCATAGCAAAACAAACAAAAAAAAAAAGAGGCAGACACCTTCAAGAACCTGCAATGGAAAGCTTTAGAGGCATATTAATGGATTTCCACTCAACAGCTTATTACAGAATAAGTATTTTCAAATGACAGCAGCATGCCATTTTAACTATGAATAAAATAGTATTTTCTCAACTCTATTTACAGACTTTTGCAAAGCACTGTTCAAAAACAGGTGTTTTGTTCCATCCATATGCTATATTCTCAGAAGAACGTTATTGACATTTTCAACTCCAGATATTCAGATAGGCCCAAGGTATTTGGGAACACAGCTGTTATTTGCAATTTCATACCTTTCAGCATTTGTGAAATTACCAGTCAAAGAAAGAAGAAAATTTGTTTTGACTTTTCAAAGTAAGTTTTTGAAACACAACAGTTGGAATAGGAGTCTGAGGCTGACATTTGAGGCATGGTGTATTTCTTTCAATATCACTGTCCTTATACTTACAACTTTTTGTTGGTATCTTGCTACTTATACTTTTTATCAAACAGAAAAATGCCCTCAGAACATCAGCCATATAAGCACCAAAGCTGGAACGCTGCACTTGAAAGCATGAACCTCTGCTGCTTCAGGTTAAAAAGATTTTGTCCAACAGTTCAGAGGAAGCAGCCAATACGCAAAGCTCCGTAAGTGGTCTAGCTCTGGGCTCTATAGAGCCATCATTTACTACTGAGTGTTATTTTAAAATGATACTGTTGTACCTGAGTAAAGATTACACTGGCTTCTCTACCCTTATCCCTTTTAATGACAGCGATTCAGTATTCAGTGAATTCAAGGTGTATTTGACAGTGAAATAATTTCCAAGGGTTGCAAAGGAAAATGAAGTATCTGACATTTAATAATACGTAAGGAAAAATACCTCTCCGCAGTGTTTATGACTGATAGCTTTACATTCATCTCCAGAGAATTCACAACAGAGAATGAATAAACACAGCCATGCAGTGATGCTAGAAAACATAAGAAAATACAGGCCACTCCAAAATTCTCTTGGAATTCCCTGCTCACCTTGAACAAGCTTGTTAAATGGGCATATGCATATCTCAGAGATCAGTGTTTCTCAAACTCGTTCAGCGGCTTTGAGACAAATAGTATTGTTCAGACTACCCTCTACATGTGCCTAACTTCTGCGTTGTGACTACTGTGCAATTTAAGACAGCAGTAAGCACTTCAGATTACCTAAACCTCCATACCATCAATGGAAGACAATAACAGCATGCTTATGTTGCGCACCTGTAAATAGCAGTTAAACATCCAAACACCCAAAGTGATATTCCAAGTAGGTGCTAAGATTCTCAACCCACATAACACACGAGTTTCAGTGCTGACATAAGTGGGTACAACATCAAACTGAATTATAGGTGAGCTGGATCAACTTACATCTTAGCTTAGTCTCATGTTTGAGGACAAACTTCTCTGTTGTTCAAGAACCTTCCCAACTGCCTCTTAGTAATGCCACTCTGAGACACATGAATTTGATAATGAGCATATTAAGTGCAAATATCTACAAGTCCAACCAGTTACACAACTGAATTTTTTAAGACCTGTTCAGTATTTGCAGGGCTAATCCCACAACCTCTTACTTCTTTTTTTTTTTACTTTTTTTTTTTTTTTTTTTTACTTTTTTCAACCAGGAGAAAGATCAGGATAAGTACCAGTCTTAATGGATACATTTAAAATATTTTCAAGAAATTTCTTTGGAAATAAACAGAAACTCCCAACAGCCTACTGACCATGTACCTGAAAGACAAACTTACATTTGCAAGAACTTGAAGTTGAATAAAGCACTCCAAGGAAAGGCAATATTCCGAGGAGATAATGAAGTCCATGGATTTCTCCAATAGTTGCTAACAACTGTTCAAGGACCTTATACATATCTATAGGAAGAAGCATGACATGACTTCAAATCATAGACAAGCTGATACTGAATGGGCACAGGCTACATGCATATCCTATCAGCCCCACGTCCACTTTTGTCCAGCCCTACAGTGTGAGTTCACTCAAGCTAGCTACTCACTGCACCCTGGAAGACAGAGATCAATAATAAAATCTTGAGCCTTTCATACCTTCTTTAGTTATCTAAATAAACACTACTAATTTCAAAATCCATCAAAAACTACTGTGCTCTGACTTGTTTAATGACTTTTAGGGAACACCATATTGCCTTTAGGCTAGTTCCTACATCCAGCAGGCAGCTATCCAAAGGTATTTAGGCACCTACAGATACATGAAGCCTCCTAATCAGATCTGCATTGTGAATTAGGAGTCTAATTTACTTAGGCAATTCTGAAATCCCATTTAGTGTCTAATGACTCTTAAGCAAATAAATACCACCGAAAATCTGACTCCAGGTCACTTAAAGTATAAAGATTGTAACAACAGATGACAGTAGTTGATAGTCTAAATGCAATGGCTACACAGCTTGTCAGACGTGCAACTTGGCCTTCAATTCCAGAGGTAAATCTCCTGGAGAAGGAATGAAGGACTTACTAGAATATATATGAAGAAAACTATGCCACTATAATAGAATGGTATAATTATATATAATAGTGTGCATGTACACAATTTTACTAACATTTCCTCCAAGGCAGAAGATCGCATCGTACTATCAGTGAACATTCTGAAAAAGCACCAAGTGGTGCCTCAAACATAAAAGGACTCAGAATGATTTCTTCAGCATGGTGCAATATCAAATTAAAACTACAGTCAACCAAACATTCTTCTCTTACCACTCTTCAGGGATTCAGCCTATTGGAAGCTGTCCTGTGAGCAAACACACTGCTGCTACTGCTTGAGCAGCACATACCTACACTATATCCTCACACTGTGCTTCCACAGAAGTGCCACAGTAGAGTCCCAACAGCTTAAAACAAGACTTTTGATTCCACTGTTGATCCAGCAGACATTCTTCAACCATCTATCACAGCATGCTAGCAAGAGAAATGAATGAGTTTATGTATGCTGGAACCAGCACAAGTAATGGTTTAAAACCAGTCTGGTTCTGTTAAAGTCAAAGTTGATGAACACCAACAGTGTCTATGAGCTTTTTTTTTTTCTTTTTTAAACAAAGCCTCTTCTAGGCACATAACAGTTTCATTCCCAGTAGCTAAACTGAAAACACAGTGATTTTGAGATGTGTTCTTAAATGAAGTGTTTAAAAATACACAGTTCCAGAATGCAACTGAAAATTCCTGTCTCTTCCCTGAAACACAGCAGAGCAGAATTGCAGAACAATGTAGTTCCCTCATCAGGCCAGCCAATCCACATAAACACAAATGAAATTATGGCTCACTGAAAAACATTTCCTAGCTACCCACTAAAATAGCTCCGAGAGGCCAGGTCCATACATGGAATAAAATGCCTTTCACTGCAGTCCTAAGCCAAACTCTCATCTGGAATGACATTTTAGGTAACATAAACAGTTTAAGGCAAATGTCGAGTAGAGCAGACTAGTTTTATACAGTCTGAGCAACAAAACCGAGATACGCACTGTACTGAATTAAATTCTTTATATTATTTCTACTTAAAAAGGAAATGCATTGATTGCAACAGTTGTATAAATCTATCTTTCATGACAAACACTTCCTCATTTTGCTTTAGATTTCACCAAACAGCAGCAGCATGGATCAAAGCAAAGGCCCTGCTCATTTGAAAAAGCATAAAAGCTTTGCCCTTCCTACTCTGCGAGCTGCTTCACTGGTGACTTCTGTCCTCCCACCACTGCTGCAATGAACTTTGAACAATACTTAGAAGGAGCTCTCAAGGTACTTGACTCAGACGCAGACAGATTCTTTTCAAAACACCTGCAAGGAGGTGGAATTTGCATTTAGACACAAAAATCCTCTAATACATTTGTATGTATTCAAGGCATGAGTAACTAAACCTTGTAACTTCCTGCGGCACAGAACAATTCCCATTTTATATGGGAGCAGAGGGGGGGAACAAAAGAAAACAATTGATCAGCAAGACAACACCTAATAACGGACTGTTATTATGCTGAGATACTGTATGAGTATGAGATACTGTTTGTATCTGTCAGCCCTATTTCACAGTTTTTACTGAACACCTGAAAATCAGACTTCCCTGGCGAGCTGGGCAGGACAGTACAGGCGCAATTGGGATGCTTTGACATGTATATTCAGCACAGCCTGCAACACCTGCCTGCCACACCACCTTCTGTTCACGAATTGGCTGGCACAGGATTGAAGGAGTTTGCCTAAGGTGACAGAAGAACATAAGGATCCAGAGCCCCTCATTCTAAGTACCAGCTCCATGCTTTCCCTATTGCTACCTATGAAATACACAGCAGAGAAAACAGCGCAACACATGCTGAGGTGCAATAGGACATTCTTATGTTTAGCCTGGACAACAGCAAAACACAACAAGCAATTGTTGCTAACTATTACCTTAGATAAAAATGCAGAATTGCAGCAAACACACACGAGTACATTCATGCCAGCAAAGAGACAGAGAGTTTTCTCTAAGTCAGAGGTCAAGAAAACACAAAAATAATACTTTAGAGGACAAACTTCTTGCAGATTGTCTGGAGACAGCAACTGCAATCACTGATCCTGAATAGCTGGGTTTGACAAACATTTTTTATCTTTATTGGAGAACTTCAATGGATGATTTTTGATTTTTACACTTTGCAACAGACATTCAAAGCAGGACTTGCTGCTTGGATTGGAATTACAGCCCACTAGAGTAACGAGTTACAACCATGAGTTCTCAATTAAGATTTATGTGGCACAAATGATTCTAGGCTTCAAATTGTAGAATTTGATGCTTCAAAAAATTTCCTCTGATGCACTGCAGAGGGAAGAATAGTCCTCCAGAAGGAACCTCAGTACTGGCATTAAAGAACCGCTTCACTTTTCCTTTTTCAAGGAAGTTAAGGGGGGGAGGAGGGGGAGAAGGGAAAAAATACCCTATTTAATCATCTGAAGTACCTACTAAATCATTTTAAATGCCTGAAGAACATCAATAACAAATAAATTAATTTAGATCTGACCATCTGAGCCTGAACCATCCAATCTTGATCAGCTTTAAAATACCACATATAAACAATTTTCAAGGATGCTCAGATGAGGGATGCTAATTCAGGTCCCACTGGTGAAAGAAGAGGAAAGATAGAAAGGAATTTTGAGAGTACCCACATTACACAGATGCAGTTTTGAGGGATCAGCTCTAGTAAGAGCCAGATACAGAAAGAATTTGTGTAGACTTCTGTCATCACTGAACAATTTCTTACTGCCAGTGAGCCCTTGTTTCTCAACAAGATGCTGCTCAGGATGGGAAATATAAAGACCAATGCCAAGGGTTCCAAATAGAAATATGACAATATATAAATAATACTCTGAATTTAAATTCTGGTAGATTGATCAATAAGAAAGAGAAGTAAGAGTGAAGTATATCAGGCTGAGCAAATGAGGAGTAAAGTTCTTCTGGATTACACTGACATCTTTGCCTTGTCGAAGGAGTCAGTAGCTATATTGGATTATGTCACCTGAGACTTTAAATATAATCATACATTTCTAATGAAAAATTGCACATGTGCTCCATATTACCTTAATTACAGACTACAATTACAGCAGCACCACAACTGGGATGAAATCACTATAACTGAACCTCTCCGTATTCCGTTTCACACAGACATTCCACAAGAGCCTCATGCAGCCTCAGCTGACACAGGTCTTCTGCAAATTCAAAGTGCACAACATGAATTCTGTCTGGATGTAAGGAGAGGGCTTCACTGGTCTTGAAATGGCTCAGAAATGAAAGAACATTTAATTTCTATATAGAACACAAAGGTTCCTTGAAGCAGGAGCTAAAAATAACTGGAAGCATTTTCCCTTAGAAAAAATGCACAGCCCTGTACCCTCTGGGAAAACACTCATCAGTGATCACTACAGACTCATGATGATGATGTCCTTAAAGCCACAAGGACTGACTGATACACTGGGACACCCATATCTCACAGAACATGTACTTCAACAGCAGCATTACAAGGATGAAAATCTGTTCCTAACTATTCCAGATACCTCCAATTCAAACTCAGAGGAAGAGGAAATTCAGACTCACATTTTGCTTGTCCAGTGTTAATAACAGTCTATACTGATACTACTACATGAGAAGCTCTAGTGATAGCAGTTTGCCCAAATCCAGGTTAAAACTTTGTTCTTAATCCAGACTGGTCCCTAAACCCGAGTCTAACATGAACCAGTTACATAAGGAAATCACCTCCTCACCCATTTCTTAAAAGAATTCAGCAACAATCTGAGGAGTCGAGGTTGTAAAGACTCAAAGAAACTCAGATTCTCCTCCTGCATTTTGCATTCTCCTCAATGTCCCCTTCCTATGGTTGCTCTCTCTCCTCACAGTGAAGCACTAAGACACATTCTCCATGGTATTTATAAAGTAATAGTTTGCACAAAGAGCACCCCAGTACAGTAACACTTCTTAACCTATGCTCAGTTACAGAAACAATGAGCACTTTACCTGTGGCTTCACTGGCAACACAACACATTGCATTTGCAGTTCCTCAGTGAGGATGGCAAATGTACCCTCTTGCTCCAAAAGCACCAATCCCAAAGTTCAGAGATGGAGACCATTCTCCAATAGTTACTCCCAAGGCAGCAGAGGACGTAATAGAAACTTAATTTATATATCTGGGAGCCTAAGGAGAAAAAAAAAAAAAAAGTTTTCCTACCTCCCCTAAGCTTCTCAAGGAGCCAAATCAATTAAATTGGTTATCTACTTTGAGGCAAATTAAAAACATTACCCAGAAGAGGCACATTCACAGCATTAACAAGATACATAAGGAGGGAAGCAGGAGTCTAGAGCTTGTTTTTTGTCTGGAACCAAAGGACAGGGTACAACTTTATGACTTGTTTCCTAGGCAGGGAATACAGCCCTGTGCCCTGCCACCAGCCAGGCTCTGCAGCTGCCCAGCCCTTTCCTCCCACCTTAGCACAGCTCTCCATCACTCCAACAGAGCACTGGCCCTTTATCCAAGTCAGTTTTAACACAGCAAGCCTCTGCCGTGCCACTAGGACCTGATAAAATGAAAAACAAAAACCTCACACACCAAGAAATGGAACTGTTCCCTGATGCCAGAGTAATTACAAACAATCAACAGCAAGAAAAAAAAAAAAAAAAAAAAAAAAAAAAAAAGAAGAAAAAAAAAAGAAGAAGAAAAAAAAAGGCTGTTCTCCAAACTCCTTCATTTTCAATGGCCCAGAAATTGCAAAGCCATCCATGTGACTCTTGAAGGACAAAAAAAAATTGCAACTCAGATTTTTTTCCACTTAGAGCAAGCAGTGGCAGCCTAGCTTCAAACAAAAAGACTTGTTCAACATATTTAGTTAATATTTACTGACATAAATAATATCTTGCTTAATGGTTTCATTTACTTAACATTGACTTCCACAGCAAAATACATAAAAGCTGACCTTTCAAGTTCTGTGTCCTCTTTCTCTAAAGAAAAATTCCTAAAGGTCTGCAAAGTATTCAAAACAGTGAGAGAGGTGTTTGAGATTTCTTTTGCTGCCTGTCCTCTTCATTTAAAAATGTCACTTGTCTCCTTTTTGAGCTCTGCAGTTTCCTTAGAGGTCTTAGATTTAGACTCTTTAAACCATTAATGTGAGCAAGCTCTTACCGTTTGGAAAATAGCTTTTCTCCCCAGTATTTTTCCACATGTTTGAATGCTTGGGTTTCTTGTTTGCTTGTTTTAAACTTTTAAGCGAGCTGAATAAAAACACCTCTTCCCTGGAGAGTTAGTCATTTTTTGTTCTCTCAGTAGCCTCGAGATAATTCTACCTGATAATCAGTTATGATCATACATTCTGGCAGAAGTAAATAAATAATAGAGGAAACAAAACATGCTTTTTCTCATATAGAAGAAAAACAGAGGCAGCAAAAAAATAGTTAACTTTCAGCCTTTTTTTTTTTTCACATAGAGCAGAAAAAAAGGAAAAAAAACCAAAAATATGACAAATGTACTTTTTATCCTCTAGAGACTGCTTAACAATAGCTTGCAAAAGTCTTCTAAAGGACATTAAAATTTCCTTCATTTATTTCATCCACTTTGCATATAGGGGGAGAGGGTACATAAATAAAACCCCTCTGCTCGAGGACAACCATCTAGCAGGCAGTTAGCTTTGCAAGCGTATCATACACAAAATTTCATTACCTTATAAAATATTAAAGTGGCAGGAAAAGGAAATTATCATAAGATTTGCATAATGGACTAAATTACTTTAGATTAAAATCACTGAAGTACTAGACAGTTTTTTTAATAATTTATTTATTTGTCTAGATTAAGGAAATAAAACAGTTGCTGCATGAGATACCAGCAGACAGCAGTTTTGTGCACCCTCAGTTTCTCGTTCCTCAGGCGGAGTCCATTTGTTTCCTATTTTTCTTTGCGCTCCTTTGCTTGAGTGGTGCCAGCTTTCCTAATTTGGACATCCAAAAGTTAACCAAAGACTTGTTATGCAGATTCCTTCCATAGTAAATTGAGTTGTAATAACTCATCCTTCAGAGAAGCCTACAGTGCCACTGTTCAGTCTACAGAGTGAACTCTTGTAAGACAGACTGTCATGTGCTCTGGTTGGAATACTGGTAATTTTCTAGTAGGAACACTACCCATCTTACTCCAGTTCACAGTGAGCTTTGAATACAGCCATTCTCTCAGCATAAACCCTAACTTGCAGGATATGTCACATGGGCAGCTGCCACAACAAAAAACAGTTAATTCTGCCACTGCCCTGCTTGAACTGACTGAAGAAAACAAAAAGAGAGGGACAAATACTCTTTAAGCCCAGACTAGGGGCTGGTCACCCTGTAGTAGAATAATACTAACAAAAATTATGTAAAATTGTATTAGTACATTGGAAGGGTTCAAGCATGTAATTCACACACGAGGATGTGAGTGCTGTGTGCAAAAGGAGTGAAATCAGTATCCCCATGGCTACAATGCTGAAATTCAGGAAATACCAGCTCTGCTTTAGCAACCACCGTGGACTTTGAGATGATTGGGACTGTTAATTTAACTTATTTATGTGGCAAGTAAGGCGAGTGTTCTGGGGTAGGAATTATTTTGGGGAAAGTGACAATCTGCTATTTTAGTTTTTTTGACATGCAGTTATCCAATGTACTGAATGTCCCTCTGTTTCACCACGTATCTGCCTCACAGCCCCTGTGCTATTACATGTTCCAGGAGCATGGATGACGGTCCTCTAACCTTGGCCATACCAAGACACTCTTTTGTATAAGTTCTCTAAAGCCATTTTTCTCAGATTCAGATCTGGATTCGTGTTAGGCTCCTGAGTACCTGAGGCATCAGCACTGTACTGAGCTAAAGTTAGAACACAGCACTTCAAGTCAGTAGGTATTCCACCACCTAGCAAGAATCCAGAACGGCTTAAAGAAACAGAAGTTCTCAGTGGGAAAAGATAGATTTTTACAGGAAGATATGGTTCACAACCACTCAGTAGCTATGAAAGTGCTTATCTCAACATTTCATGGAGGGGAAAGCAAAGCAGAAATGAAAGATAGCACACATGACTTCTGAAAAATCTCATGACTTCTGGACTCACACAAAATACTGACCAAACTAAACAAAACATAAAAAGTCTCAATATTTAGATCACAAGCTTATGGTAGTAAAGACCATTAAAACAACTACAGCAGTGAGTGTTTTCAGAGGTAGTGTCTCACACGTCCATTGCATTTTCTGTTCATGATTACTCAGAAAACACTCCCACAATCCACAAGCAGAAATTCCTGTACTCACTCCAGGGAATCCAAACGCTTCTGGGGTAGGTTACAGCAGATGCTTGGAATTGTGCCTCCTCTACATTATAGCCAAGCAAGGGGATATCATCTGAGTTAACGCCTCTATACAATTGCAGAGTGCCAGGTATAGGAAGATCTCTTTCTCACATTTACTCTTACAGGTCCACCAACTGCCTGCCCTGGGTGTTACCATGATCAACATGCACATAGCAGGCCTGCCTCAAACTGAGCCATCGACATTGCTTCCCATATCATTTATGTTTTCATACATATTCAAATATTAGATGTGGACAAAACATCCCCCTCTTGACCAGAAAAAAACCTACAGCCTCGAGCACCAGCACGCAAAAAACCCCGATGTTCTTACTGTACAGCAGAACACAATGTTGAATTTCAGGCAAAATTTCTGAAGCTGCATCATAGATGGGAAAGTGGAAGCATAGAAGAATGTTGTGTAATTTACCCGTCACCCTGCTCTATATCAGTAACAGAGCTGGAAATAGAAACCTCCCCTATTAACGATACCACATCAAGAGGCATGACAGGTGCTTCACGGAGCCCTGTTCCAAAGCACGTGTAACTAGAATGTGGGCGTAGTGTCTTGGGGAGGCAAGAATGGGTGCTGAGACATGCTCAGTGAGGCTTGTCGGAGAATGCTTTCCCCTGCATCTATCCTGTAAGCAGTCAACAGCTTACAGGAGGTGAATTCTATCATTCTGTCTGCACCTATGTGATGACAAGAGGAGATAACATAACAGTGACTTGCTTCTGATAGAGCCTTGATAATGAAAGGCAATAACCCCAAGGTTCTTCAGTCAAGTAAAATGGTCTTCGTTCCAGTGGGAGCCTTCCCAAATACAAAATGAATTCCATTCTGACCTTAGTTTACAAAGCCATTAGAAACAGAATTAATTCTGAATTAATGCAAGGACAGACCGTGGTTTGTCAAGATGCCAAGTCAAGCAGACTTTCCAGAGCATTAAGCTTTGCTTGAGCAGCTAACTGTCAACCAGTAACTGGCTCAGCAACGAGTCTCCTACTGTAAGGAGGTCTGTAGCAGCCAGCAGCTCACGAAGGCAGGATTTCTGTCATTCACTTCTAGCAGGATCTGCTGTGTCCTTGTACTCACACTTTGGAATTCACAGAAGACTTCTGTTGCCAGGTGACTCAGTTCTTGTTTTAGCTGACATGCCAGAGAAGTTGGCATGACATTCCTGAAGGCCATGAGTTTATATAAAATTATTATTATTATTTTCCAATTCATCTGCTAGATTTTGCTTGTAAAAATTTCCCTGAATTAACTTGTGTGTGTATAAATCAGATAGAATACAACTGATGAAACATGAGCCACTGTCCACTAACAATTATTTTGCTTTAGCTTGTGTAACTGGGAACATATTAAAGCATATTTAAAGCCTATAATCTCCTGAAGTTCCTACAGACTTTTCTGCCTTCTAACAAAGATGGAATTGCTACAGTACTGGCAAACACTGGCAGAGGACTAAAAGCTATGATACACAGGAAATTATTTGTCATTAAATTTTAGTCTTACTGTAAAATAAAAGGAACTATACTATCTAGAAACATCCATCATTCCTCTTCTCTGATAGCATATAATCTTTTCTAAGAGAAGAAGGGCATGTCGGGAATTAGTATTTCTTACGGCTGAACCACAAGCCAGGCTTTGTAAGTCAGATGATTATTAACTTTTTAAAAACGAATGAACAAAACAAAAATACTCCATATTTCACCTAAGAAGGAAGCAGGATAAAATTAGCCAAAAATAGCCAGAATGTCTGCATCTGGGACACTTGGCAGCAGTGGAGGTGAGCTGTCTGCTATTGTGCAGGACATTCTGCTGCACATCGTGCTGACTGTGGGATGGCAGTAAGGGGCTTCCACTGCCAGAGCCTACAGCACTGCTTCAAAAGTAACAAACAACTGAAGTGCCACTGCAGCATTTCCAAATTCTCTCACACTCCCTATCAATTCCAGGCCAACTTCTTTCAATTTAAAAACCAAAAGGGGAATTCATTTAACATCCTGTTCTGACAACTCAGCCCAAAGCCTTCCTGGATGAAGCCAACGAGATTGTTTCCATCAAGCTCCAGTAAGTTTGGATCAAGATCTTGGGTCGCTTGCGCTGGCAACAAGAACCTGAGGCTGGAACGCAGCTAAAAGAGCCTGATGAAGTATGAGTCACAACATACCACAGCTCACAGTGTCTGAGCTCTATTGAGTGCACTATCAGCAGCAGAACGTTTGTTTGGGCCAACACAATGAACCATGCCTGACACCATGGTTTTCAGTGAGCACAAATATGCAAATTTGAGTGCTCTCATCGCTTGTTTGTTCCAGTAAGAGACAAAGCAAGACAGCAAGAAAGAACAAAAGTGAAGGCTGTGAGATGGCAGAGGGTTGTTGACCTCTCTTTACCGGTGCCTCACAAAATAGCTAGCGGTTATCCCTCCCAATCTTACAAAAAGACACATCAGAGAAAGTAATGTAATAACCCTGTCTCCACGGGAGGAGATGGCAGGAGATGGAGGAGTCCAGCGGTGATGCTGAGGTGCTGCTACTTCTGCCAGCAGTCTGATTGCAAAACAAGACATCAGGATTCCTTTTAAGCAAAATTCCACCCAAGCACAGGCAGACATACAAAATATGAAAATCGAGGAAAAAGACTTACCAGCGGGAGTGCCCTGAGTTAAAGCCAGCTGCAGCAAGAAGGAACACCCCTGCCTCATTCATTTCCTGCACTGAACAGAAAGATTTTATGCAGAGCCTGACTGCTAAGTCTATTCCACTTTCCATCTTTCAGAGCTGAATAACAGGATTCTCTTCTGTCCCTCCATGGCTAAGAATCTCCAGCAAATGTATTTGCTTGATATACCATTTCTCATAGATTTCTTACTGCTTGTTTTTTTGCACCAAGATACATGTACCACATTTTTCACCCAGTCAGAAATAAAACATGAACAGCATCACAGAAGTATAGTAATCTCTCATTCAGTATCAGAAAAGACTCATTGCCAGTCATTCTTCTCCATTGGTATCCATTTGGTGTACAAAGACATTTGTTGACCTGGGAACTCTAATACAAAACAGCCTTTCAGAGTTTTCTTTCATTCATTTTTCCATGTAAAGAATTTTTAATAAAAAAGCACAGTCTTGTGATTAAAATACTGACTCTATTTTAAAAGCAGTTTTCCAGAGACTGCCTAGCAAGCTGAAGCTATAAATGATATCATATTTGAAGAACATTTCTAATAAAAACTTCATTGTTAATAAAGGGCAAGTATACTCAGGCTTGAAGATTTGTTCTGTCACATGTATCAGTCTTACAAACACTCAGACTGCATCTTATGGTGAAGTTGTTAATTCCTTCTTGCGAGCAGTTTCAGCCATTTTTTCTGTGTGTCTCAATATATCTCTATGTATTCCTCTATATATCTCATGATTGAATGATTAGTGTGTTATTTATGAAAGCCTTCATTTCACAGGGGGAACCCTCATAAAACTACACAGACAGCTAAGAAAGAAAGGACAGAAAGCCTGTGGTTTTCCTACTGCTAGCTTTGTCGCACCTCTTCATGGCAAGAAGGAATCGCTGAACACATACATCGCCCATCTGGGCCAGATCACAGACCAAAGCCTAGCTGCAAAGCCATGCACAGGGAAAGGCAGCAGCCCTTACTGTCCGTGCCCTCACCTTGGAGTCCATGTTAGCAGCACAGTGCCCCATTGCCTCTCTGGCCCCTCTCTCTGCCCTCCTGCTCCAGTCTTCTTATGCACGTAGACCAAAAGTGTGCTAGGTCAATGCCATATCTGACGTATTTGCACAAGGCCTGCTGTGATCAGGACTTTGGTCCTGGTTGGTGCCAGTGCTGCCTGAATCCAAGCATTGAAGAAGAACCTGCTGCAAAAGAGGTCGAGAGCACCTTACAAGTACAATAATATATTGTTTAAATTACAATGTTGCCGTGATATGTGTAATTAAGCACCACTTTTAGGAAAACCATGGCACAATTTGTGCAAGCCTTCAAATCATCCAGATATTACAGCACTGAGCAAAGGCTGTATTTTGTTCATGTGCACCTTGTGAGCAGATCCAAATATTTTGGGCTTGATGAAATGTGATTTCCAGGTTCAAGATCTATGAATCTACAAGTTTTCACACATTTGTATAGTTGGCTGTAGAGACTCCTATTTCACAGATATGTGAAGAGTCAGGTGTATGGGCAGCTGGGAGATAGCCAATAAATTCTTCATGACTGTGTGTCTCCCCTCACCTGGCAGCACCAAGCTAGCCTTGCTTGGTGTGTCTCATCTCATAGGGAATAAGCCTTCTGCCACAAATTTGCTGGACATACAAATGTACAAGAGAAATCTCTTTAAAAAAAACCACAAAACCACACACACACAAAACCACCGCCCCCAAAATAGTTTCCTTGGTTACTTACCCAACAAAAAGACTCAGAATGGTACTGCAGGGAAAGTGAACAGGAGGAAACTGAAGCAAGGTTCCAGAGAGGAAGCAAATATTTACAGTCTTTGTTCTTTTTGAATCTTTTATAGGAGCCCTACAGGTTCTTAGCACTTATAGTGAGCAGTTTTTCCTCTGCTGTTGTAAAGTCTTAGCAGAGGAAAATTATCAATAGATAAGATAAAAAGATAAAAAATAAAAAGATGTAAAATATTTAGAGGGTGCTTTTAATAATTAATCAACCCAAGAGCTTTTCAGTCTATCTATACTGACAGCACAGCCAAACCTTTGAAGAGAAGAAACAAAACTAAGTATCCGGACACCTATTAAAATGTGCCATCAGAGTGCTGTTCCTGGCTCCCTGAGTGTCACACTGCATCAAAGAAGCCACAACACCTGACCACTTTTTTCTGAGATCGTAACTCTGGGGCATACACAGCTTTTAATGGCAGGCTTGGCATGTGACATATTCTTTCCTTACTTCTTTGTGATGCTGACTTGTGGCAAACACATTTCTGAGAGGATTTCTCCTGTGAGAAGTACCTACATGGTCACAAGTACCTACAGAGCTCCTAGCTCTGGTCAGGCTGCCCCTCATGATGACCGTACCAGCCTCAATGAGGAGTGAAGCAACACATTGCCACCCACATTTCAGTGTCCACCAAGCGTCTGTGGTCATGCTGTGCTGCATGACTGCCTGCTCCCTCAGTCCAGTCCATGCTCTGTGACTGACTCATCCGCAAAGCACAAGAATGGCTTTCCACAAGGAAAGCAGGCAGTTTACATGCAAATAAATGCCACTCATTTTTTTTTTAAAAGCAACTGTTCCCAGGAATAATACTTAATCTATAAAATTCTACACAATTATGAAGGAGAGCTACAAATCAAATCACAGCAAGATATCTTACTTGAAGAACTGCTTGCAAGTAATTTTTCTCATTACTCAGAGCATGTTGCAAAAAGGAACAGTAAGAGTAGAAAACAGTTGCCTGTCGAGCAGAACAGACCTGGCACAATCTACTTCTACCCCTTGTTTAAATGACACCAGGGATATAAGGACAATAACTACAAATTCTCCTAGACTGGGACACTTTAGTATGTTATCATCTATGACAACTACCGTGCAAACTCTCAGATGAGTTAACCTCAATATTTTCAGGATAGTGACAGCTACAAACCGATATCACATCAGCTAAGATGCTGATCAGCATCTTTGATAGCTGATCAGCTTCTCTTCTATAGCTGTTTTTCAGCTTTTCTAAGGTATGAGCCCGAGCTGAGCAAGGACTAAGGCTACCTCTCACACCACTACTGCTGTTGACATGGCTGGGCAAAACTCCAAACAGACCATCCCTAAATCTGGCCTCTTCCTCTCTTAGGTCTCATGTGACGATCTGGCCCTGCGTGACCTGGAAGAGCCATGGCTATGATTGCAAAGGGCATGTGACTGCAAGGGCCTTGGCCTCCTTGTTTGGGCACTGCTGGAGACTTCTCTAACAGCGATGTTGCAGGCTCTGAAAAGTGCAGAAATGGCAAATCTCCTAATGACAACTGCTGCTTCTGACCTTTACATGCTAGGATCAATATAGACATAGGAACAAAGCAAAGCAGATTGGCGTTCTGTTGAGTCTTCATTTCTACAGCCATCTTCATCCCAACTGTGTTCATTTGGTTTTAGGAAAAGGTAACTACTGCTGTTGAGGTGAACAAGTACTGCAGTGTTTATTCAAGACCACAACAGCCTCAGGGTCTTAGGGCATATTTCATTGATACTATGTAAATAATCAATTATTTGAAAGACCAGAATAGCTGTAAACCAGACCTGTAGGCAAACCACACTTTCATGCATGCTGCTAAGTTTCCTGTTGTTTTTTTTTTTTTTGTTTGTTTGGTTTTGTGTTGTTTTTTTTTTTTATGAAAGCAATGAAAATCCCCAGCCATTACAGCACTAAGTAACTTTCTCTTGGTTCTTAGGATAAGAGGAAGTGGAATTCCTTCAACAGTCATCCTAACAAAGAGTAATTTTATCCAGAGTTTGCTCTCTAAGATAAGGCTACTCACTTCAAAGTTTGTATTGTTTATCAAGAGGGCAAACATCAATAAAGTATTACAATGGATATAAAAGACAGTTTCTTGTAGATCTAAAAAATTCCTTGCAGAAATTGCATCATGGCTCCACATCTTATTTCCCTCAGCTGTAAAATGGTAGCAAGGTTGCCTGCTATACTGGTGTCTCCAGATAAACAGATTTGGCACTACAACATAATGCTAGGGAGACTGTGCACAGGATATGGGACTAAAATTCTTTAAAAATCAATCCAGATTGTTTCCTCATACTGTGGATGGGTATGAAGTCCAAACCTTCAGTTTTACATTGCACACATTGAATAGGTGTAAAAAATAGAGGAAGAGGGAATGAGAAGACAACACTTACTGACATACAGGCATTTGTACATCTAGCATCAGACATGAAGTGTCTCACTGGAGAAGAACACCACAAAAATCAGTTCCTCTATCTAATAACCCTTAACAAATATTATTTGTTTTTACAAATATGTTCCATGGCATCTGTGACACAGGGATCCAAAATTATTTAATTATGTTTTACGTCATCTTAGTGAGACCACAAGAAGGCATACATAAAGATACCATTCCTTCTAGCTTTTAAACAACATTTATTGCTGGGACAGCACATAGCAACACTTAGCACCCATACACATCAAGGAGAGCTAGGCCAATCCGCATTGGGTTGGCAAAGCTCTCGCTGTGTGACCATCACTGCTACCCAGGCTGCAGCCTGGCATGGACCAACTCTTACACAAAAACAATGGTGGAGTTCTGAGGAATGCAAGCGTGCATAGCATCAGTGTGATAGCTTCTTCGAAAGACATCTCTAGTGGCACTTCTGCCTTTGCTGCCACACTTGGGTGAGCACTGTCAGCTGAGTGTGAACATGTGGCATCATCATGTCCTGAACCCTCTCCCAATACCAGCTCAGTCCAACACCTGCGTGGAGATGGATCACAGCTCATTCTGCACAGGAACACAGGGTGAGATCACACTGAAGCTGAAGGTCAGGTTGGTAAGTCCCTATTAGACATACAGATTAAGTGCCACTCACTCAAGGAAAAGGAAAGCTCTGAGTACTTAACTTTGTTGAAAACCAGCCTTTTGTTAGGGTCCCACTTCAGAAATCTTGAGCATGGAGTAAAAGCCCAAGCATATCCCCTTACACAATAAGGGCAATGAATAAAACAACCCACCCGTGCCAGAGAACTTCAAAGGCCTGAATTAAAAACAATTTGCAAAGCACACCGGCCATTATCCTTGCTGCCAGAGCACTTCCTAACGCTGGATAAATCCAAAGCAGAAACTCACCAAAAAAAAGCTTCTCTGTCAAAAACTTCTTGTCTGCTTTTAAAGGCAGAAGCATTTTCCACAGCCCCATGGGCAGCTTCTACTATGCCATGAGTTACACTGAGCAATGAAAGTGCTGATCCTGCCATAGCACTTGCGCTAGAAACAACACGTACTGTACAGCTTAATTCCATAATGCTCATTCTCAGATATAGCCCCACAGAAGTTAATGGGATTATGGAGGGGCTTGAAGACTTCAGGATCTGACCAACAGAACCTCTGGGTCACTGCAAAGGACTCAGCAAAAAAAGAAAGCGCAATGACCATTCATCTTAGGAGATACACACTGCAGACTTTGCTCAAACAAAACCAGTAAAAACATCAACAGCATGGCTCTGGTCTCCATCAGGTCTGTTCTGTGGCCAAACAAAGAGGCATTCAGTGAAGCGAAGGACGAGGAAAATGAAAAAGCAGCAGTGAAACACACAGGCACAGATCATTAGCCAGCATAGCTCTCTGCTGCAGGATACCATTCAGACAGCATTTTGTATTAATATCATAAAGTAATTGGCACACTGGATATAGCAACACAACAGAATAAACACATGCTGTGACCAACATCTGCTGCCATCAGTGCGCAGAGTGCCTGCACACGCATATGCACCACAGCACACACACACACACAAAGCACATTCTTACAATCAGGACATGTAACTCACGTGAAGGTTTGATGTTCCTGTCTTTTCCCCTGGGTTCAGTCTCCACAAAAGCCATCAGCTCCATAATTCCACATTTGCAAAGTGCTTGCAGAGTGCTTTTCCCCCCACCCCAAGTATTTCCCCTACCCTACAAATAGGGAACACAAGAAGAGACCTGCTCATCACATGACCTTCCTCAGGAGGGCATTTCCATGTGCATGCTCTGAAGTGCCTGTGCATTGAACAGAAAGGGCCCATGCAACACACAGTGCATGTCCTCCTGACTCCAGGTCAGTCTTTGGGGAGCGCATGCTGCATTGGGCACCATTTCTTTCTTCTTGAACACAGGTTAGGCACAAGCTCATATGTATGAGTTTATCTTTGTCAGAAATCCAGTGCATTACAAAGAAGGCAGTCACTGTGTTCTGACTGCCTAAATATCAAAATCTCCATTTTTTATGGAACTATCCAAATGATATTGGCTTTATCGAACAGATTTACCTTTAAGAGTACTATCCTTATTTTAAGATAATAAATGCAGTTACTGAACCAGAGAAGCATAAAAGAAACAGGAGTCAATAAGGGCACCAATGTGACACACACCTATTTTCTGTCTGTGCATACACATAGCACACCCAGCCCTCCAGCTGAGGAGGCAGCAGCTCCATGGGTAACCTTGAGCAGGCTGAGCCTCCCCTTGTCCTTCCTGAGCCTCCCTGGATGAGAAGGATCTGGGACAGACACTGCTTCACTGTTTCTTTTTTATGGCACAGAAGTATCAGCTACGCCAGAAAACAATCTTTCAGTGGCACAATTCATAAAAATGAAATACTAATGTATCAGACGCTGCCTTGGAAGAGCAGCACGGTCAGCAGCACTAGGCGGGATAAAGAAGCAGGAACCTCAAGCAGGCAATCATTGCTCTTAGGGAGGAAGAGTGAGGAGCGCCCTGCTGTGTACAAACCCTTCGGACAGCCCCTGCCCAGAGCTGACCCCTCACCAGGCTGTGCTCAGTGCCTAGAGGCACAGCTGGGGCAGACATGAGCGCAGGGCACTCACTGGTTAAAAATCAAACGTGGGTAACAGCAGGAGCTCAGGCAGTTTGCTGAAATGAGATCTGCACAGCAGGGCATGTATGGCTTTTCTTCATTACTCTAATAGCCTAATAAATAAATAAAGTCCATGGCAATCATGCCGGTGATTTTTATTTTTTTTCTCCTCTCTTTTCCAAGACACCTTAGGAAAGAGATGGCTATACTGGAGCTGCAGAATCCAGTACTGGAAAAAAAAAAAAAAAAAAAAAAACAACCGAGAGCTAAACGAAACCCTTTCTGTGACAGGACTAGAACTACTGCAAATTCTTAGCACCTGAGCCACCCACCATTCACTAACACCGGCAATACCTGAAGCTAGCATGTAGACCTCTTCAGAGTAGCACACCAAATACAACCTGAACACAAACGACAGCAGCCAAGAGCAGCCGGCAGCCTCCCCTCCAGCTGGGGACGCAGCGCTCCCGGCCACGCACCGCGGCCCCGGCTTCACCCCAAACGCAGTGAGTGCGGTACCCGGGGCCGCTCTCGGTGCGCCGCACGCAGGGCAGCTCTCGTGCACTGCTGACTCGGTAATTGCATTATCCGCAGCCGCTGATGAATGAACAACCGTAATGCATACATCCTGGCCCGGCTCTCCCGGGACAAGGCGACGCGGAGTCTGAGCTCCGGTCCCGCTCTGTGCCGCGTCCGAAGGGCACGAAACGTGCCCGTGTGCATTCCCTTTCATTTTAAAAGCAACGTTACGTTCTTTCCCTATTCCCACGGAAGGAAAAATAACATTTCTATTTACAAGCAAGAGAAAGTCCTTCTCAAACCTACTTCTCTAAACCTACATCTGCGATGTATTTTACCTGTAAACAGTGAGGCTTAAACAGAAGCTTGCAAAAACTACGGCGTACCGCGGATCACATCTACACCGAAAGACAGAGCGAGAGGCCACTACCCCGCAGCAGAACGACCCCTTACAGAACCCCCGTCCTTACGGCTATTGAATAAAATGGAGCCAGAGAGATTTCCGCGGCGCAACCGCCGCAGCAAATGCGCGGAGCTCATCCGCTTACCGCCAGAGCCGGCCCCGCGCACCGCACCGTACCGCAGCTCCTCCGGCCCCGCGCCGCTCTCCCGGCTCCGCTGCCGCTGCTCCCCGGCAGGCGGGGGCCGATGGGCGCCGCCCCCGCCCGCCCCCCGCCCGCGGCGCGGCAGCCTCCGCCCGGCCCAGCAGCCTCAGGCCCGGCGCTGCGGGAAATACGAAACGAACGGGGATCCCAGCAGCGAACCGCGCTGCGGGGCGGGTGGCCCCAGCCTCTCGGCGACCTGTTGAGCGCGTGCCCGCAGAAGACGGAGTGGCTCTGGGGGCTGCGGGTGGCAAGCTGTGGGCATTTCGGGTGCTGGGACGGGACTGCATCCTTCCTTGGATTTACCGCGTGTTATACGGCGAGAGGAGAGAGGCGAAGGAAGCTGGGAGAAAGAACTGGGAGACTGCTGAATGCTTCGCCCGGAAAAAAATAAATGGAATCAAATAGAGGAGAATGAAAATCCCTACTAACTCCCTGCTGCACTTGCCCTGCGTTATGTGAGATTAATATTACAGTTTAGTTTCGTTAATGCTTAGAGGCACTGCATCGGCTTAGGCACTCCAAAAAGTGAGAGCAAGCCAGCCCGGCACATGCACAAAACACACCAGTGGATCTAACATCGCAGGGTCTGAGCGAACTCCTTTGTGTGAGGAGGAAACGCAGTGGACAGGGAGGGAACTTCATCCTTCACAGGCTACCGTGCCATCTTGCCATCCCTTCCTCAGCAATTGCAATTCTGTTCTTTCTTTTTCTCCTTCCAAATTCTTTTTCATCTCCAATACGCTAATAGCTATAGAAATCTCACTTATCTGTCTTAACTTGAACCCATGGATCAAAAATATCTGCAAGTAATTCAAAGCAATTGCTCGAAGAAATGAAGTAGACATCAATCAGTTGATGTGACAAAAGATCAAACGTATTTTAGCTACAATTGCCAGAAGATGCAAAGGAAGTCCGGTACCAAACTTCACTCCATTTGGAAGGCCAGCTGGAAAAAGCCCTTAATTTCAGGGCGATGAATGTGCACAAAGGCAGGCGTTCTGCCCTCCAGATGGGGACGGAAGTTGCAGCAATGCACTGAGCAGCCCTTGGCTTCTCACAGTCCCCAGGGAGAGGAACGTGACCATAATCGCAGAGCAATCAGCCAGCCCGGAAATCTCAGAACTGAAACCTGGCCTGAGTAGAAGACAAACAGTGGGGCAAGAACTCCTGCCACACCTGTCTGCTTCTCTGACCCAATGCAAGAAGGGCAATACAAACTGTGGCACCCTGCCAAACCCACTTAGGCACCAGCCCTCACCTTACCCAGGCTGAATGACATCAAGGAGAAAAACTGTTGAGATTTTACCCACTGATTCCTCCCTCTCCCTTGCAAAGGACTCCCTGTGCTGCAAGAACAGCAGTCGGGGAAGATAATTCAAAGGCCAGGGGTTGACCTAATACCTGAAGCACTCAGTTTCAATTTAGAGACTCACTGAAGTGGAGAATGTGTGTAAGGGTGCACATGTGTCCATATGCACACAGAAGAGGCAGAACTCAGGGTGAGCATAAGGCAGGCAGCAGCCAAGTGGATGGTACTGCTCATCCCTCCTGACTGCCCAGGGCTCGTGAGGTCTGTTTGCCTGTACAGAATTGGTGCCTTTAGGGACTAGCTCAAGGGCTTCAGGTGGATTGGAAGCGTGTTAGTTGGTCCCTAGAGCCAGGAATGTCAGTGCTGAATTAGAATATCTTCTTTGTTACAGGCTTGTGTGCAGGGAATCATAGAATTGTTGAGTCATTAAGATTGCAAACCACTAAGATCATCTAGTCCAACATCAACCCACCACCACTGTGTCCACTAATCCCGTCCCTCTGTGCTCCACCTGCCCTATGCCTGAACACCCCCAGGGACAGTTATTCTGCCACCTCCCCGGGCAGCCTCTGCCAGTGCATTGCCACTCTTCCTGAGAACAAATTTTACCTAATATCCAACCTGAACCTCCTCTGGTGCTACTTAAGGAAGGCAGATAGGTGCTAAGCACAACAGGTCTGTGTATCACGTATACACTGGAGACACAGCATGAAGCTGTGGTACACTACTGCCTCATTAGCACACCCCAGGGCAAGAAGTCCTGGGCCTTGTTGTGTCTGCACTGTTCATGGACACCTCTGCTATCCCTAGGAAGCTGCTTTCTGGACCTTCTGCATCAGTACACGGACTTGATGGGATCCCAAGGAATGCACAAATGACTCCTTCCTGCTTGCAGCAAAGACAGACACTGCTGTGGTTTAAGCTGAGCACCAACATCTGAGGAATGGCACCAGATGTTCCACCTCCAGCAGCAAGCAACTGGAAGTCAGAGCACAGAGAAAGCAGGACTGCAAGTGAAAGCATACTTATACAGCCCAATACTCAAAGACTGTTGAGCTTCTGTGAATATCCACCTCAATTAGAGCAGACATCCATCAAAAGATGCCCCAAAAACAAGCCTGTACCATCTAGTTCATACAGATAAAAACCAACCACATACTATCTGTGAGAAGCCAGAATTTCCTGAAGAACAGGAGAGGGCTTTGCACAGTACCACTGTAAAGGTGACTTCACAGATGCCCATCTCTTAAGAGCTTTGGAAGCTACAAATACTCATCTCCTGAAATGTCCTATCCTGGAGATGCCTTCCCGCTTGTGCGCCTGCTGCTTTAAAGAAGGCACAGGGCTGGCTGCTGTGTTACCACTTCCCAGATGGCACAGGGAGAGAAGAGCATGAGAGACAGCAGGTATGTTGCAGGGCCAGTTGTGTCATTGGGAAGTGAATCCAGCTCCTCCCATGAGAAGCCAGAGAGAGCAAAGGTGCTATCACCAAGCACCTAATGGCCTTCCCAGTGATACTAACAGGCAGGTATTTAAGGCTTTGTTCTATGTGCTAACACAAAGCCTGCACCACATTTGCAACCCTGAGACATTACCCAGGAGCTCTGGAATTTTAATGCTAATCTAAATAACCTCACAGAAACAAGATAAATGTAATGGCTAAATAGCTGGTATGAGAAAACAGAGATAAATGGATTACAGCGCAATGCAGACAAAAAGCAATCAAAAGAAGATCAGAATCTTTCTTACTGGGAAGACTTTGGCTACTGTACACAATTGCTTTATTTTCCCCATTACACTCAAATTTTGAACCATGAACTGAAAAAAAATTGATAAATGTGACCATTCAAGAGTCAGCTAGCGTTTGAGTCCACATACAGGTTGCAGGAGCTGTGATACAAAAGATGTAAAATTGCACGTTCACAGTGACATATACTCAGATGTAATAAATATGTAGGCACAGATAATCCTAAGTTATTGAAGTCTGTGAGACTTCTGAGATCGTTTTCATGAAAATGGAGGTTTATCACATTGACCAGAAAATACCCCAAAGTGTGCCTCTGGGGTATGCTGGAAGAGGCACATGTCAGCTCTTTTCAGCCAACTGCTGCAAGATGGTGGAATGGGGATGTCCTAAGCAGGGTGGCATGGGAATTGGACAGGATCACTCTTCGTGTCACAGCCTCAATGTGAGGCACCTGTGCCAGGCCTCCCAGTCAGCATTACACTGCTCAAACCAGACACACAAAGTTGCGCTGATTCCATGAAGGCATCCAGACAGAACAGCTGCAACATTTTCCAAAGGCAAAATCATAGAGTGCAGTGAAATGGAAATTGTATTGTATTTTACATTGCTAACAGAGGATTTACAAGCACACAAGCTATGTTTGTTCAGTCAGAGTTGAAAAGGAAACCAGAATCATATGAACCATCCCTCTAATCCATGGGCCCAGTGAACAGGATGACCCCAGCTATTGTCTCAGTACGTGTGGCTTGGGGTCCTTAATCCTTCAAATTACTGGCATGGTGCACTCGTTCTGTGACAGCTCTTTCCAACCTTCTTCCTAACTCTACTGTTTTGTTTTCTGCTTGAGTAAATAGCTGAGGTAAAAGTGACATGCTTGCCTTCTACTGTCAGGGTGAATGGGCCTGGATCTACTAACTTTGCACAGGCTAACAGGGTAGCTGCTCTCTTGAAGGGCTCCCTTCTGAGGTGATCTTGAATAGTTTTGTGATACAGTCTTCAACCTTGGAGGCCTCCAGCATTGTCTGTGGTACATGCTGAAGCATCCCAGCTGATACAGGAAAGCTAAAAACAGCCTCATCTTCTGTAAAACCTAATAATCAAGATTTGCACTTGTTCTTTGAGCAACCCTTATCTATCCTTGAAAGACTCAGAGTTGCTTTCAAACCATTTAGAGTCTCCAGAGAGTTTCAATACCTTCATTCTTCATAATATAAATGGAATCACAGTAAAGAAACCATAGTTCTTGTTGATGTTGATAGGAAAATGTGAAGTAAGCAGCATTCTGTCTGTGCTTGCTCCAGAGACTTACTGGAGAGAGAAGACGAAGACAACCTTGGTATCTGTTCAGTTCTAACTGCCAGGAGGAATGAGGACTCTTAGTGTTGGTTTAGCACATCTTTTGCTGGGAACCAGGTAAGGGAAGAAGTGGGCTTTGACACTCAAGACAGCCTCTACTGAACAGAGAGATAGTCTGACTTTTCCTTAACTGGCACACCATGACAGGCTATTCCTTCTCTCTGCCTGGTGGATGGGGTAACATGGAGGAGGAAGTACTGACCTAATCTTTCAGAGACCTGGCACTGCTTCCAGCTTCGCCACCACTTCTGCATGCAGCCTTTTATAAGACGCTTACCTCTATGGCACTGCCTATATTTCTAGACCCTTCAATTCAAGCAGGGTCTGCCACGCATACTAATTTCCACCAAGACATTCCATTTCTTATGCAGAAATTCAAGGAAGTTTGTATTCAGCTGAGAATATTGCAGACCACACGTACAAGAAACACGTCCTTCCTCAAAAGGAGTGTCTTGCTGTGCAGTTGTGACAGGGTGTGTGGGCGCATATTTCTGCCTGGCATAATTAATCATTAAACAACTTCAACAAATGATTCTTCTTTGGCAGGCTGTGCAGGGTCATTTGAATACATAAACACACACACACACAAACACATACGTACACATAACACAAAGCCACCTTTGTTAGTTTAAAACAGTTCATTACTTTAACAGGTGATGTTTTACTCCTTGATAAGAAGTAGATAATGCTTAGAATAAGGTTTTCCATACAAACAGCAATTACTTATGATCCCGAAAAGCTTTCTATAAATGCATTATGATGATTTCTCCCTGTTGTGAAGAATAGTTCTGACAACAGACTAATGTTTCAAGGAGCACAGAGACTCTAAGCATATTTCCAATTTTGGTTTAAGCAAACCTCAACGTATTTTTTCTTTCACTGATATGTTTATGTCTCTTATCAGAATCTATAGGTACAACCAGAATGATAAGATCTAATCTAGGGAACAACAATCACTAGTAGGGGGAATTTTTTTCCTCTCTCTGAACACAGCAAAATACCAAGGCCCATCCTCAAATCACCAACCTGTAGACCCTCACACAGAAGCACTGGCTGCCAGGTTCACTCCTCAGCAATTGCACTTGAAAACCCAAATCTGGGACAGAAGCAAAGCAGTTATTCTCTACTAGGAGACAGCTTGTTTTCTGACTGTACTTTTGTAACCAATGATGGAATCTTCCTCCATTCACAGCAAGCCTAAAGCATTTGCAAAGTGAAGGAACATTACGCAGCCTAGAAAACCAGCGCTTATTTCTGACTGAAAAGTAAAGGGGAAAATTTGGGGCAGCAGTGATTTAAGTTCTCACAACTGGTTGACCAAAACTCTGAGATTTGAACATTTGTGTTCACGTCTATCTCAGTCAAAGGCTTTAAAACTGACAAGTGCAAAATAAGTTCTGTTTATGGGATGCCTAATGTTCTGAGTTATTTAGATAATAAAATGTCATTGTGTTAGCATTTGTTTGAAATAAACTTATACAAATGACAGAAAATTGCTGAAGAACAAACCCTCCAGGATCCTCTCCAGGATCTCTGTTATACATTATGAACAAACTTCTCCATGCGGGAGCGTCAGTGCTTTGCATCGTATTCACAAAGGATCAAAAAGACACATTTTTATGACATGCACCTTGTAAGTACATAGAAATATTTCTGCTAATTAATTTGGGATACCCTTAGTGACTAAGATGGGAGTCACTGCTCCTCCGCAGCTTTCAAGTGGTTTCAGATGGAAAGCAAAGCTCGTTGTTTCTGAGAGAAAAACAAATGCCAGCATGCAGTCTAAAATCAAGCCAGGGACACAGGACAGAAACCTGCTTCTCTGGTCCCAGTCTGAGGCCCTGGTACAAACCTTCACTGGATGCTGCCTGCATAATCCTTCCTGTTAACACAAACTGAGACACTTTTTGTATTCCAGAATAGAAATCTGTCCTCTCATATCTCTGAATTACCCTCAGAACTCCCTTCATCATTTCCAGCCATTGGCACAATCTGTTTTATTTCACAGTCCCAGCACTTCCATTAGTTGCTAGCCTTGTGCTTTCCTTTGGGATTGCAGCATTTCAAGAAACGTATTTGTACAAAAGCCTTTGTCTGAGGGCTGTTATCAAGACCAACCTTATCTATGACAAATAAATCAGCAAGTGTTTAAAACAGGTAATAACACAGTAGAAGGAGGAAAATAGAGCTATCACCTAAGGATTACAGGTATGAAAATGCACTGGCTTAAACATTGTTCCTATGGGGATATTTCAGTGGTGTGTATTGAATATTGTCTTTGTGCTCAGACTATTGTAAGACAATTCCTAACAAAGCAGCTTCCTTATTTAGCCAGACCTTTGCTTGGTGACCCCAATGGGAGGCACAAAGACAAATAGACCAAGTGCCACTTAGCGCACACTGCAGGAGGACAGCTCTGGGGACTGCTGTGAAGCCCAGGGTGCTAGGCTAGACTGCAACAGTGACTCACGTGCCAAGGCAGTCTGACTGCCATTACTGCCCAGAATCTTGAGAACAGATTCTTGTCTATTATGTAAATGCCACAAGCATTGAACACAATTGTTGTACAGCTGGACTTAATAAATACATTCAGTTATAGCACCAGTACAACTCCTGCCATTCTGATTGTGATAACCATTTTAAGAACATTGCCATGTGTCATTTTATAGCACTGTGTTCAGGGAGCACACTCATTTTTTCTTCAACTAGAACTTGGCTGTAATCGATATAAAGACATGTTCACTAGCAATTCTGATAGATGTAGTCTGACACAGTCATATCACAGACTGGCTTAGGTTGGAGGGAACCTTAAAGATCATCCACTTCCAGGCCCCTGCCACAGGCAGGGCTGCTGCCCACCAGATCAGCTGCTCAGTGCCCCATCCAAGCAGGCCTTGAATGCCTCCAGAGATGAGGCACCCACAGCTTCTCTGGGCAGCCTGTGCCAGTGATTCACCTTCCTCTGACAAAAACATTTCTTCCTAACATCTAACCTAAATATCCCCTTCTCTAATTTAAAGCCATTCCCCCTTGTCCTATCACTCTCAGACCGTGTAAAAAGTCAGTTCCCCTTCTGCTTGTAAGCTCCCTTCAAGTACTGGAAAGCCAAAAAGAGGTCTCCCGAGAGCCTTTTCTTCTTGAAGCTAAACAAGCCCACGCAATTTAAGATACAAAGAAATATAGGTCTGCAAGATTTATTTATAGAAATGAAAACCTATGTATGTTCATGCATGCGTATATTGTTGTGCTCATGCCGCACAATGCATTGTGTAAAAATCATTATCTTCTGTGAAGATCACCTTCTGGTGGCTTGAAGCTACACAGATTAAAGAAATTGCTTTGTCTTTCACTGCACACTTAATTTGCCTGAATGTTAGCTATTACGGTAAACAGATTGTAATAAATGTGGCCTTGGAAAATTTAATCCATTTCTGTTATTTCCCTACAGCTTAAGTCTATAAAATGTGCCCAGTGGCAAGGGAAAACTAGCTACATATAATAGAGAATGTCTATTACCAGCTTACCCGTGGTTCAAAACAATGAAGATACACATCCCTTCATGATCTGGGTACATCTACAATCATTCCTCATCCCACGCCTTCACTGACAAGGTGAAAACAGTCTTTGTCAAGAGGAGAAAGATGCAACAGACACTACTGCAGCAGAATCGGAAAGAGACCAGGTATGTGGTTTGCAGAAAATATCAGATGTTAACATAATCTGAATGCACTTTTCATATAACCAGAAATTGCTTGAGGAGATTGCTTGAGCCTGTTGTCAGTGACACAAACCCTGCTGCATCAGGCTGTATGGGGCTAAATTTCAAAGGTTTGCAGAAGAAAATAGGTTGAAAAAAAGACTGCCCTGGCAAGAAGAATAGTGATCTGATGGCTACTCTGGAGACCAGCTCTCAACCTCAAGGTACACCTCCTGCCACTGCTGCCAGTGTTTTTGATGGCGCAATTTTGGTGAACGTGTTGGAACCCGATGTTAGCAACACACTTAATGACTATGCTACAAAATGTGTTCTGTCATACCTTTGAGTTGTAGCAGCAGGATTGTAGGCTGAGCTGGTTTTACTGCCAAAAGTCTCAAGGCTCAGACTAGAAGCAGAAAAGGAGAGGGAGTCGAGAGGTTTTCCAAACCTCTAGCACAAAGCTAGCAATATTTTTTTCAGCAGTGATAAAAAGAACAACCCCACACAACACTCCATTCTAGAGGGAAAAAAAAAGATCAGTAAGCTGACTGTAGAAAGCAAAGGTGTAATTACTGCAGGTGATCAAGCTGCAGGGTGCAAACACATTTTAAGGCCTGCCTTTCCTTCTGTTAGCAGGGAGAAGCAGACAACAGGAGCACCATGAAAGTCCAGCTGCACCAGAGTTGTCATGCATGGACAAACAGTCTGTGCAGAAGGGCATATGCACAGGCCAGGTTCCTGAGACATAGGAAGATCTAGGGACACTCAGTAAAGACATGGCTTTTTCCCTAAGCATGTCAAGGGCTGTACCATTGTGCCATGGCAAACTGACTGCAGCACAGCTGCTCTCATTTGAAAGAGGAAAAAACAGGTACAAGGCAGGCACTAGAGGAGTGATCTGTGCTTTCATAGGTTGATCTTCAGGTAAATCAACAGACAATAGAATTCAATCTTTGGCAGAGACCTCAAGATACTGCTGTACTGATGCCACTAGCAGTACCAGTAAGGCCACAATGCAGGGCAGTGCTCTGAGGCTGGGCAAAGCTGCTCTGACCCAACATAGCATGTGAGCGACAAACAGGACTCTGGTGGGTTTCTGCACATCATGCCCGCACCCAAGTTTCCTTTGTCTCAGAAAACTAATGGATTAAAACCACACTGATAAAAGCCCCTTCATAAGTATGAGTGTGACAACACCAACTCACACTGCCCAGGGGAGCATACAAAGCAGACACAGAAGACTGAGAAAGACTTCATTGCTTCCTTATTCATTTGCTGCTGCATGCTTCTGTAAATTGCAAATTCCTTTTCCTGTCTCTTCTAAATGTTTATAAAGTTGTGTATTATTACTGAAACTCAACAATATCTTCTTACACATACACCAATTTGGGTTACTACTATTAGGAAAGGAAAAGTCAACTTATCAACGTCATAATTATTAACAGAAATTACATAGATGACATGCCACACAGTATGTTAATTCTAATATTTTTTTTTATTCAATTCACTACTTTAGTTTTCAGGAACCTGAGACGAGGCTATATGCATATAAAAAATAAGTGGGATGCAGCAACAGGCTGTAGTTAGTAGAGGGAAAACACCAGGACTCTGATTTTAGGCAAACCTCTGCTGGCAACATGAAAATGTCTAGCACAAGCTTCCTATATTCTTACTAGATGACATCCTAAAATGGTCACAAACTTCAGCCTTCATCATGAAACTCACAACTCTCTGTAAGTTTGTGTTTGCGTTTGTTGTTGTGATTAGACAGAGTAGCAAGAGGAAGGCAGATCAAAACCCAGTGTTTGAGTCTTGCTAAACTCTTGACCTCAGTGACATTAATCAACTGTAAGTCACTAAGTTCTACTCCCTAAATGCTTGCTGTGTTAAAAAATTACTTATTTTATTGCTATGTCAGCACACACTTATTTTCTTTGTTCCCTCTTTCTTGCAGCAGGCTTATTATGAACCCAGAAGAGCCATACAATTAAGCAACTCAGATGCTGAAACCAAACGAACATCTCAAAGCAGCTGAATGTTATTTGTACACACGCTGGAATGTGCAGATACATTTACATCACCTACATGAAGCACGCTTTATTCAAAGAACAAGAGACCAAAACCCTGCCTTGTGAAACTCCGGTTAAACTGATGCGGTTAACCTCAAGCAGGCTACACACTAAAATACATTCCAAGGAGCATAGTATCAACAGAGATCTGGCAAGATCTAGTGTAAAATAAATCACCACGTAACCAGTTCCTGTGCAAAACCAAGAGGCAGTGTTCCCCCTCTCCTAGACTGTACAAAACTGCTCCATATTAAGGGAACGGCCTCTCCAGAGCATGCCTGTGTGTGGTCTGCTCGCCCTGTGCAGTGCGACCAGCAGCTCATGTGCATCAACCACGTTTGCTCAACTGCCATATGTGGCCCCAGGTCTGTGCTGCCGAATTACACAGGCGTGGTCAAGATTAATGGCACTGAGAAGTAAAGGAACTGCCCAAGTCACAGGGGGGCTTTGGGAAGGGTACCAAAAGACAAGAACAGTTCCTCTCATGTTAGATCATGCATTCACTCTAATGGTACAGGACAAGGAAGAGAATGCCTGCTTATTCCTAGAAGTGTGAGAAAACAGGTTTGATGAGTACATTATGACTAGGATTTATAACACAATAAAAATGAAGAATATTTTATCAGGAAAAGATCATAATAAAAGCATCACTGGAATATTAGAAAGCTTGAGACAGTAACTGATAAGTAAATAGCAGGAGAGTAAGAAAAAGAGCACCCCTTACGTTAATCTGCAGAGCTCTATGAACTTACATTTCAGATTGCATCTTTCCCCTAAAAATACCTGTAAATTGTTTATAAGGTACGCGTACCAGGACACAGATGTGCACAGAAACATTCTATGTGAGACTGGGGATCAGCAACACTCAAGATTTGTTGGCCATAGTCTTCTTCCTTCTGCCATGTCTCTATACCATTTATCGGCAAATATTACATTTTCATGTGTGTAACAGGGAAAAGCTGAGTTTACACAGCTGCTGAGTTTGCTTGTGGTGCCCGGCCCAGCCCTACAGCACAGCCATCCCACCCACAGACATGGGAACTGGAAGGCAGTGCTCAGCCCTGTGCCTTTTACTCAAGGGATCAGTACATGCTGACCAGTGTCTGAGATCTCTCAAAACAGAAGAAAATACTCTTGAAATCTCTCTCTTTTCTCCTGTTTGACCAGACCAACTATGACATACTGGTCATTTGCTGCTGATTACAAGATGTTCTCTGGAGTGGGGCACCATTTGGTTGTTCATCCTGTCCACTGCACAGACAAGGGTCATGAAAGGAGTTCTGAAACCTTTCTGAAGCAGAAGGCCTTCTTACATAGCAAATCTGCACACAAGAGGAAGCAGCAAGCAAGCTTTCATACAACTTGGCTTTCCAACTTTTTTTTTCTGCTTGAAAACCTGTATATATCGCAGCAACACGGATGAGTAATAGACAGCGTAAGCAAACTTCTCCACATATCACCACCCCCAGCACTTCTCTGCCTGGGCTGCAGCTGTGACAAGAATTATGAGACCATCCAGGTCCAGTTTCTGTGTACATCATCAGCCTCATGCAGTTCTTCTAATGCTCAGCCAAGAGAGGTTTGGAGACATCTGGCCATGTGCACAGTCATTTTGAGTAGGGAAGAGGATATGATATTGTTTTTAAAAATGGCCAAAGGCAACAGCAAAAGTTAAGTCTACTTCCTATTTTTTTTTCTCCTGACATTTACAATCAGCTGTATGTTTTTAGCTTCTTGGCTGCTTCAATATATTCAAGCAGTTGTGGTAGTCAATGGCATTTTATATTTATCAGTTTTTGAGGCAAGGGGCAAAGGCTGTTCCTTTTCCATTTAGACATTATTGACTGTCTCTCAGCTGAGATGGATTGCAGCCACTCCAGTGAAATATACTTCAGTGAAAAACCACTCTGAAATTGCAGCTAATGGAGAACATTCTGTGTGGGTTTGGTATTTTCATTACTGTGAGTACTACCTTCTCCTCTGTGTGACAGCGCTGCTTTAACACCGACTGAAATGGATCATGAGGGCAGTGCCAGGATATAAGTGTCAGACAGGAGATCCCTAGGAAAGAGCATTCCCCTCCAACCCGGGACCCAGCAGCCTCCCCAGCAGCTGGCAGAGCAGAGAGGTACACCTCTGGAGAGGTGATTTTAAACAACCTCAGACATTGTTCATGAAGAAATTATCTCAAAGTATAAATTAGCATTACTTGATATCTCTCATCCAAGTACTCCTTGGATTGCAATTTTTAGTAAACCTGAAACATGATGCCACGGCAATTATGTCTTACTGCAAAGTACAATGCATATAAAAGCAGGATATAGTGTATATTTGTTTATATATACAGATCTGCAGCACATAAAATCTCTGCTCACTGCTAGGGTGATAAAACACTCGTACTGTGCTCTCAGGTTCTGTGACATGAGCAGAGCTCGTTCAGTGAATTATGACATTGCATTAATTCATTTCAGGCCCAGCTATTAGCAAGCACAGCTACAGCTCCATTTCCATGTTCTGAGGTTTGCACATACAATAAATCACCATGGCAGCAGAGGGATTTATGGGGGCAGTTCCACACACACCATTTCATACATCTATCAAAGGCGTGTTCCGCTCCTTGCCTCAGCCACCACCCACAAAAATCTCTCTGAAGCTGCAGGTTCTGACATGCTCAGTGGGTCATGTTATGCAACTAGAGAGAGCCAGTGGTACCAAGGATTTGCAGGACATTTTGGAGAAATGCTTAACACACTCTTGCTGCTGCCTCCTTGTTCTTCCTTTACATTCCCAAGCACGATCAGCACACTCACATACTGAAATCAGAGTTAGGCAACCTATTTGTGTTGACCATTCCTACATTTTAAGGCCTTTCCCATGTCCCTGTTACCCTGGCATGGTGGTTTTAAGCAAGCAGGCACATAATCCGCAGATACAGAGGAAAGAAATTCCTCTCGTCCCTAAGCAGTGCTTAGGAACAAAACAGACAGGACAGGGTTTTCAGAGAAACTCAGGAGCTGGCCTCCTAAGTCTCATTAAAATTGTCCAAGTGACTTCATCTTTTTTAAAAATACTAGCTGTAATTATTCAAAGAATGCACCAGTTAATATATTTGGATGTCATGACACTGGTTTATAAAAATAGGAGCCTCAACCAGGCTCCTAGACCCATACTGAGGCACTGAGGTAAGCATCCTGGTTTGCTGAAGTGCTGAATGCCAGCCACTCCCACTGACTCATAGCATGTGCTCAGCACCTTGCTAGAAAAGCAGGCTCAAATTAGAGCAGTGAGATGAAACTATTAATCAGCAGAGCCTCAAACCAAAAACAGTTCATCAGGGAAAGCAACGAACAGAGAAACATTAAGACAACAGGGAAGAGTAGAAAGATTGCTTTGCAAAGACAGCTTTGGTTTGCTTCAGGAGACTTTCCTTCAGAAGTTTGACATCATTAGCATATGTAACAAAAAACAGTTTCACAAAAAAGCAGCCCTTTGCTTGAGTCTGCTAGGACAACAGTAACACCAGTTTCACATAATGCGCAAGGCATCCCCAGAGACTAAATCATGCACTAAATCATGTTGACAAGAAAATCAAGACAGAAACCATGCAGGAGAGCTTTGGGAAATAAATCAAAAAGACTAGGTTGATTCTGCAATGCAGATCAGTGGTTATATAAACCAATTTCCTCCAAAGTCATTTCAGATTGCTGCTATGGTATGTAAAAATGTAGAAAGGAAGGACAGAGGCAACGTGTCATATATGGCTATGAAAAATAAATAATCTTTGCTTAACAGCTTGGCAATTCTGTCCTGACTATGTCACCCCACTGCTACTGCTTCAGCAATAGGTGCCTGTTGAATATAGCATGTTTCTCAAAAATGTTTGAACTAACACATGCATTCCTAGCTTGCCTTTATATAGCTTATAAAAGAGTGAATGCTTGGCCTCTTTACAGAGACACATGGTAGCCATAAAAGTTTTCCAACTAGCTTCATGAGAATTCTCCAAGTCAGACGAGGCACAGGACAGGTCTACAAGAAACATCTGTTACCCAAACCCTGTTCTCTGCCACTGTGCTGGGGCTTGAGCCACATGTCCCAAAAAGCTCTGCTCAGCCCTGGGAGCCAACTGCACCTTGAAGAGCAATGAAAAACAAGAAAATACATCAAAGCCACAAGGCTACCCTCAGTCAGGTGGAGGTTTGTCAAGCTTTGATGGTAACAAGAGGCCTCCGTGATCCTTCCAGTCTTTAGCATGATCAGCGATTCTGGCCTACATAGCTTGGTTGATTTGTTCTCCTCTATAATTATATTTGATACAATCTTGTTTTGACAAGTATCTACTCCAAACATACTATTATTTCTCAATATATTTTTCACAAAGCCCTACTTCATCTATTTTGCACCTCATATTCATTGCTTTAGGCAGTTCCCACCCCATTGTCCTTGCACTCCATGTTCCCAAGACAAGACATTCAGGGAGTAAGGGAAAAATGCATGAAAAAGGTGGCATGAATAACAACAAAGATGGGTGTGCTTCCATAAATCAGTAGTCACTATGGTCACAGATGGCCTCCAGCTTCAAGACTATCAGGTGACAGTGATTTGTGGGCAGTGCAGCAGAGAAGAGCCTTGGGGAGGCTTGAAGGACAGCTGGGGGTGGCTGAAGTGCAGCAGCATTACAATAGAAGGTGCCTGAGTGGAAAAAAAGCAATCAAACAAGGAGATACTTATTGATGGTACAAAGCAGGGGCATGGAAAATTGGGGGCAATTGCTTAAAAAAATAAAAATAAAATAAGGGTGAGGCCTTAGCTATTGAAAAAGAAACTGCTTCTCTGGCTTTGCTTATGCACCAAAGCTGATATTCTTCTAGTGAAATAATATTTTTGGCTTGGTTTTGGATATCTAGCTTAACTAACGTCAACAAAATTTTTCTTTTCTTTCATAGAGAAATGAATATCCACATTCTGAAAACCATAACTTTCACCAGGACAGCAGAGAGAGCTGAGTATATTAGTATATTAAGAAACAAAGTACACAAGAAATTAACCTGGTTCAATATGATTTAATAATTGGTATCCTTACTTAAACATAGCATCTTTCACTATTACCATGTTTCGGTTTGGGTAGTTCTTACTGAATCCCAGCTGACAGTTGTGCTACTAGCAAAATCCTTTGGAGCAAGTTTTGTAGACAAAGATAGCATCTCTTCCTAAATCAAGTAATACAATTGACAAAAAACAGACACATTTCTGGTGATGTCTGCTTCCTAAGTCTTTGAAAGAAACACTCCATCATTCCCAGTGCATTTACTCTCTCTGACCCTTTGACACAAACCTGTGACTATGCCATTCAGCTTGCTAGTAATACAACTACAGAGAATAATGACATCCTGGATGAGACACAGGCATGTACAGACTTCTTAGGATATGTTCAGTCTGCTTATGTGACTGCTTACCTCTGTAACAAAGATGTTCTTTGAAGAAGTTTGTTCCAAAGGACCTACCATCTAAGAAGCCAATATCTAATGTTTCCAATAAGCACTGTTCTGGGGTGAATCTCCAAGCCTGAGCCCCAGCACACTCAAGGCCTGCCAGAGACATTTCAGTTGCCTCTGGGAGTGATCAAGAGAAGGGAGCCCCATTCAACTATCACTGAAGAGCTAGCAAACTGTTACCTAGCTTTTCTCTGCATCCATGAACAAAGTAGTGGCAAAATCCTGTTTGCTGATTACCTTGCATTTCTAGGAAGATGGAGAGTAATTTCACACCTTTCTTACTACCAGGTACTGAGGATAAGCATTAAAGCATAAGATGCTATGGCTTTAGGAGGCACACACTGGCTCACCTCTGCATTATGCTCACCTACAGCACCTGCTCTGTTTTTCCAAGACCAAAATTCTGCTTCTGAGCACGTATCAGAAAGTGACAGCCCAAGTGGAGTGCTGCTGTTCAAAGAGAAACTTCAAACAAGCTTACTGTACTTGAAATACAGACACTGCACACCGTTACCTTGAAAAGTAAAAAAGAAAGGAGAGAAGGAGCACCTCTTTGTTACTGACATGGTAGGACAGTCTCTTCCAGCAGCAGGTATCTGCTATTGTTACTTAATGACCAACTCTGACTTTAACACTTGTAATGAGGAGGTAAATGGGAGGCAGCAGGAGGCTTTCCCAAATCAAAAGTTTTTGTGTGCAAACAAGCTGGAACAAGGCCAGAACTGGTAATGCAATCTACGCACACATGAATAAATCTAAATGCTAGCTGCTATTTTCCCTCCCTCAGCTATTTTGAGTTTGTGTCACAGGGGATTTTGTACATGGCTCATACTTTTTCCAGTTGTAGACTACAAAGTGCTGCAAAATCCAGGAATCATTTGAGGACAAATTTCTCCAGTGTCAAAAAGCAACTAAAGTTGCAAGTCACAAGGCCTACAAAATCCCAATCCAAATCCAACATCCAAGTGCTGCTTTCTTGCTCTACATCTGAGAGAAGAGAGGAAACCAAAGGCATCCAAAGCAACATTAAGTCTTAGTAAGCCAGTCAGTCCGGTCAACCTGTGAAAAGGTGATCTAAGGGAATACTGAGGTTCTTTTGGGACCCCATCTAGTAATCAGAACAACCAATGTCGCTTTGGAGCCACAAGTGCAAGTTGTTGGAGCACAAGTGATGTGCATACATTATATTTCCCCTTCCTGTTCCACAGAGGGAAGATCTTGTACATCATTGGTGCCTAAAAGTACAAGTTTCTTTATTTTCCCTGCCCTGTTTCTCAGCACTCATGATATTCATGAACCTATGTAATACAACCTCACAAATCCCAAGACAAAAGTTCTAGCAGCAGCAGCAAGTGCTCACCTCCTTACAGGAGAAATGGACGTAGAATTGTCAAGTAACTGATAGAGGCTTAATTGCTTTTATATAAATGCCATATTCTGCCTGTTTTCTTCCCCCTTTCTTTTTTTTCTAGTTTCTTTCTGTACTACAAGGTATGTTTGCTCTCCCTCACTGTTTGACTTCCTTAAATTTCTTTTTTCACATAGCTTCTCTACACAACCAAACTCCCTTTATTCTGACAAAGTATTTTCTATCCACCTGCAAACTCTCCTAAATGAAACAGCCTTGCTCTTTGCCCTATGTGATTATCATTCCCATAAAAATGAGTAATATTTTGTACATACTCTTCCTATTTTATCCAGGCACCTGTGAAGCACTCAGCACAGAGGGGTGGTTTTGCCTTTTCTACAGCAACAAACAGCCTTTCTGCTTTAGAAGCAGCAGGTAATAGGTTTCACACAGTGCAGGGTCAAACACATGAGGTGTGAGTGATCTATCACACATAGGCTTCTTTTTACACTCTGTTATCAGATGTACCTCTTTCAGAAGATGTCTGTGTAGATCCCTATTATCCAAATATAAACACAGAGGTACTTAGTTCTGAACCTCAAGACTCAAAGTTCCTACAACATTCCAACTTTCAAATGACTTCATGTAATCCCAGGTAACCTAAGAGTCTATTAATTATTCCTGTTGACAAAGGAGGAAGCCCTTGAAGAGACAGGTGGAACCTGCTCAAGGCCAGCTAGCACGCAGCAGAGCTACAACCATTATTTTCTCACCTCATCAGGAGTCTCAAACCATGCAGGCATTTGTGAGCCTGAGCAAAAGCTCAGCACATGCAGGCAGAGGGCAAACTATAACCAAACATAATTAGTTTTATCTTGCAAAAAGCATTGCACTTAGTGGGCTCTTTTTCTACTGCTGCGTATCAGGATAATTCAATGGCCGCAGTTCCCAAAAACAGTGCTGGTGCAAGTTGTAACACTCACAGCCTTCTACAAAGTACCAAAATCAGAAATGTTTATTTAAAACTGACACTCCAAATGCACAAATCACATATCTCAGCGATATAACCATCAAATAAATTAAGTGTGGTGAGAGAGAAAAATGTTTTTGTTTTTGTTTTTTATTTGCATGGCATTAGGAATGCAGTAGCACAGAGCTAAGAACACAGCCACACTGGGGAAGGAGAAGAAATAAAAGAACAACAGCAACTGCAAAGAGTAAAAACTGAGTGTCCACGATTGCAGGTACCTAACGTGAATATTCTTGAGCCTACGTGACTTTTCTCACAAGTACTGAGTGCCCACAATATATAGAATTTTTGAAAATAGCTCTTAAGTGTACATGGATATCAATTTCAATACATCAGGGGTGACAATTTGTGCAAAAGTTACTTCCCCCCATCCCATTCAACTCCAGCATCAGTGGTGTCAGCAATTTCTCTTTTTTGCTTAGTTTCCCCAACAAAAAGGAATGACTTTCCTGTATCTTAACATTTTGGCCTCCCTGGTTGTGTAACAAGAGAGATTTAAAACAAGCCAAGGATGGGCCCTGTGTAGGTACCATGGAATGGGAAAATGAAGTCAATCTACCACTGCCTTTTTGGTGACAAACGAAAAGGGCCTTCCCTGACTCTACTTCCCACTTTGCATAATGCTGGAAAGATTTACCCCTCCACTGTAATATTGGGGGCGATGCTTTTTCTTCCTTCCCCTCACCTCTCCACAGATAGAAGCAGATCTCATACAGATTCTTCTTTTTAAGATTGCTGCTAGAAAGTGCTTCAGAAAATAATTTCTGTTTCTTAGCACTTCTGCTGAAGGCAGCACCAAGAGCCCAGGCTGGTGGTTCCAGGGAGCAGGGTCTCCTTACCACAGCTTTCAGGTCACATCACACAAAGCTGGAGCACAAGGAGAACACTGAAGCTTCCCCAGAAACATTATCTGATGGGAAAGCAGAGTGTATGCCTCTCAATGCCATCTCTCAATTTATGGCCAGAACTGAGGAAGAGCTATAGAGCTCCAGTACAAACTTGTTTCCACTTTGTGTTCTAAATTAAATTTAAGTTAAATATCAAAGTCCCCCAGCAACCTATCACCATGCACCCCACCTCCCACATGCACACTGTTTTCTTTGAGATAATTTAATCCTTACATAAAGACTGCAAGTCTTTCAAATATAATGGGAATACAAGTCTTTTAAATATAATGGGAATAGGAAGGGTAAATATCATATAGTCTTGTTTCAGAGAAAGAGGGTTGTTAAGCACATGCTTTTATATTCCACCTAAAGATTGGACCATACAGATTAAAGTTTATGCTCTGTCATATCTCAAACATGGCTTTTCAAAATAAGCACAAGCCTTTTAAAGCAACGGCAATAAAGAGCAGATCAAGTATCAGTCTGTTTGCTCCCTGCTAATCCATACTTAGTACAGCACCTAGTACAGAAACCTTGCTCTCCAGCTGCTGGTTGCACATTGCAAATTTGCATTTGTTACCACTTTCTGCAAGTTTCACAAACTGAATGAGTGCAACAGTATTTGAATGAGCACTGGCACAGGAAAGGAACTTCATCACTGAAGTGGTGCTCCAGTCTCAGCTTTTGAGGGGGGTGTGAAGGTCATAGTGGTCAGTACTGGTCTGGCAAATGCAGGGCTTCTCCTCAGCAAGAGCTTCTTACAGCTATGCAAGGGACTTTCTAGGTGCTAGTGCTCCAGCCAATGCAGCTGCCACACTTTTTTTTTTTTTTTTTTTGACAGAAGCTTCACAGCCTACAGTCTTCCAGACAAAAGATACCAAAGCCTCAGGGACTGTAAGCCAGCTCTAGCCAATTGACAGCAGTGCTATTTATGAACCCTCTGAGAATCTGTCCCCAGATGAGCTATGACTGTCATTACAGCTGAAGTTGCATAGATGGCATGAACTTTGCTGCTACATCTTCTATAATTTTGCCAATGAGCATATCCAATCTCAGTTTAAATTCACTGGAGGTTTTCAATGCAGTAAATCACTGCAGCATGAGACCGCTAGCTCTGACAAAGAAGCATCAGCCTAGTTTCTTCTATGGGAGTTCCAGAGATCAAATCTCTTCCTCCTGCAGCACATCCCAAGAGGCCTCAGTGAATGGCTTTCCCCAGAAGAGATGACCCTGGATCTGCTCAACAGTGATAAGAGTTCACTCAGGGACAGCCTTTTCCTTGCTTTCCTAAGCAACGCTGATATCAAAATCAGGCTTGATACCATAAGAACACCTGGAATCCTAGATAGGCTGTTTTAAAAGAGGAGCATGGCTTTGTTTCATTAGCACTGATACAGCCCCAAAAAATTCTTCAACAACAACCTGCCTTCTTTCAAATGGTTTGTGCTGGCAGCTTGTTCCTATGCACCTCTGCAGCTCTATAAGCCAAATGTTGCCTCATTCTGTGCCTGTCGCTCTCTGGTTTGGGCAACAGGGCAGGAATTGTTTTGAAGCAATCCCTCCTGCTCCCTTCCCCCTTCCAGTAATGAAGGGTCTCAGAGATAAGCTAGGAGGAGATGTGATGCACTGCAATCCTCCCACCACCATGTATTATAGCTCCCTGTAAGTTACACACTGGCAGTTTGGCTTTGGGCAAGTCCCTCTGACCCATGCTCATTTCTCTTGCAGTTCCCAGAACAAAAGGTGGGATGACACTTACTGGCCTGAAGATCCTGGAGTTGGACCGGACATGGCACAGCATCTCTCCAATGAAGTCACCAGAAATACTGCCCACCACAGTTCCCACTAATGCCTGGTGCAGCTGTCAGCTCCATGCGCTGTGGGCTTTACATAACCACACATATTGTCACAGCATTAAGCCTGTTTGGAAACCTCTGATCTAGCATGTGTTGATTTGCATTATAAAGCATTTAATATCAGAAGTCTACAGGAATTAAATCCTAGAAAATGTGGGCATCATACTGCTGTTTGCTACAACAGTAATTACGTGGCTTGCACTGTGGTTTTACAGCTACTTTCCAAACAAACAATCAGGAAACATGAAGGAATTTTCTACGCTTAAATATTGTTCATGGAACAAGATCACCTCCAGCAGTAGTGGGAACTACTGCAGTTCTAGCTGGAATAAATGCCACAGTGTTTTTTGTTTTTTGTTTTTTTTTTAAGAGGAACAGAAATGGGTTGATAAAAATTCTAATCCACACGATCTGCATTCAAGGACTCCGTAAAAGACTCACTGTTCAAAACATGACAAAGTTACAATACTTAGTCATGCCATTTCCATTGTTCTCACCACTCTTCTGGAATCTGCAGATGTTCAAACATTTTGCAATACAGACAAACCCTCCCATCGCTGTAGTTTACTCATCGTACTATCAAGCCATCGCTAAGCTTTTCTGATCCCAAAGATCCATATCCAAGGAGCAAGAATGTAGAGGCACTGCTGGGGGCTCCTCATGTCCCAGAAGCCAGAAGGACCACTTGAACAAACAGCAACTGTTTCTGCCAGTAATCTCTCCAATTCTTTGTGGAAACAACTCAGTCAACGTTGTTCATTTTTATTAAAGAAGAGATCACTGGGACTGATGGAAGAAGAGTCTAAGGTGAAATTCTTAAGTGATACATTTGGTTAGCTACCAATGACACTGCTAGGAATAAGATGGCCATAGAAGATGTGAGGAGGCAAAGGCAGTACATAAGTTATGAAAAGGGACTGTTTAGTCAGATAAGAAGCTTGAAAAAGGATACAGTTTCATATCATACTCCCAGTCAGAAAGACAAATCTTTTTTTTTTTTTTTGAGGACAGCAGAGCATTACTGTGAAGAGATAGTACTAATCATAAGGCCCTGAAACCTTTATAGATTAACTGTGCTAATTATAGTCAATTGCAAGCCACATACTTAAGTCCCAATGGGATGCACAGGGACTATATGCTGAAATCTACAGAAGAGGAACATCCATAAAAGTATTCTAACACCACTTCTCAGAAAACAGCTGTTCTATACCTTCTTTGGAAGATCCAATTCTGAAGCTATTAGGGCTGCTTGACATCTGATGCTCAGTTCTCAGCAGATTTAAAAGTCCACTCAGCCTGGGAGTTCTCCCCTGAAAGGGAATCCTCCTGAATCTTTCTTTCTTCTCCAGCTCTTCCAGCAGGAAGCACAGCTGGGAAAGCTAGCAAAGACATAACAGCTCCTCTGTTCCCAGCTTTGGAAATAATGGGTCAGCAACACTCTATAGAATTCTCTGAGAAAGGTGCTCCAATACATTCTTTCCGGGACAACTTCAGCACAGTTTGCCACAAAGCTGGGAACCACTGTGTTCCCTGCAATCCCATCTTCTCAGCCCTAGTCCCATCTGCATTCAGCATTTAATTACATTTGAGAACAGTCTCACAGGATACGGGTCTTTAAGGGTGCTGGTGTTTCCAATTAATTCAGAATCCCACTAGATAACATCTGCTCACAGACACACAGTGGCTGGCACAGAGCACGATGCTCAACTACCATTTCATACGCATATGCCAAGAATGCCTGCAGATGGAAAGCAGAACTTTGTTAAAACTTACGAAGTTTTCCCCCATAATTTAAAGATCTATTTTGAACACTGTAGCCAAACATTTGTAGATATACCCATACAAAGAGAAGCCCTCTTAGTTTACACTGGATGACAATCACTCCAAATAAAAAGGGCTGCCCTATTTTTATTGATTGCTCAAAGTGACTAACTGGGAATTTTGGTAATATTTTCAGAGATGCTTTTATAGTAATAGGGAAGCCATTTTAGACTCTGCACTGTGTCCTCCTTATCTTCTGCCCATCACTCCATTGTAAATATTCAACACCCTCCCTTAGCTAGGGCATGCTGTAAGGCTTTGCTCAACTTGAGTTTACTTATCTCTCTTAGCTTAGATCCAATTTTACAGAAAGTCCTAGGAGAAAGGCACTCAAACCCTACTGAAAGTCAGTAGAAGTAGGCATCTGGGCTGTTGCAGCCTTCCTCACCAGCATTCATTCAAGGAACTATAGGAGCAAGGCATTTAGGTATAGCAGAGTTTCTAGTCCAGCCTAGAGTTGAGCTCCTCAAGCAAACAACTGGGATTCAAGCAAAACAATAGTTCTCAGACTACTAAATTAGATTATCCTGAACTACATGACTGCAAATTAGGGTTGCAGATACCCAATCTAGCTTAGATAGGTCTCCTTAGTAGTAATTTTCTCTCTACCTTCCTCTTGGTCATTGCCAGCACTGCAAAAAAAGAAAGAAAAAGGCAAGTGCAGGATTCTGACAAGAGCACAAACAAAACATGGTGCAAGAGACACAAGAACAAGAAAATTCAAGCACTTTATTTTCTTTTGAGAAAGTGCTTTCAGCTACAGCATCAATCCCTTCTTCAACTTATTCAGCTCTTCCCTGGCTACAGTAGTCACATACCAGCAAATATAAGGCAATGCAATGGGGAAAAAAAGAGGACAAATCCACTTGTACGGGAACTCCACTAGCCCATGGTATTATTTGAGGTGTGAATTAGCCTAAGTAGTTTATCCCCAAGTCATTTCCATTTTCAAACTCCTATGCCAGCTAATTCTTTCCAGAGGCAGAAAGCCAATTGCCAAATCTTATCTTAGTAGTTAGTTAAGCACAATGCTACACCTTGAAAACCCATTTTGGGTGAAGAATTGGGCTTAGAAAATGATAAACAGGATAGGAGAGTTCAATGCTATGTAACCACTCCTCAAGCTCCTTACAAAAATAAACCACTACACCCCTAAAGCAAAACCTTGACCATGCAAGATACCAGAGCTCTTAGCTTGAGCACTCTTTATACACAGCAGGAGGAGATGTTATCAGGAGCAGGTCAGCCAACAGAAACAGCTGCTAACACAAAACACTTTTGTGTCTGATCCATTGTTTCTGAACACCCAGTGAGAACCAGAGGGTGTCCCTCACTGGAACAGAACGACCCCATGTAACAGCAAGAAGCTTTGCAAATATCATTAACTACTATTGAAATCAGCAAGACAGTGAAAAAACAATGTGAAAGCATACGTATGCTTTATCACAGCTCTGCCACTGCTCCTCCCTACAGGCAAGCACTGTCCCAAACAATAAGAGGGAAGGAAGCTGCTGTCCAGTGCACTGCAAACTGATGCAAAATGCACAGCAGGAGCCTGCATCAGACTGAGGTGCCAGACACAGCAAGACCTGGTGAACAAGGGTACATGGGGACAGGTATCATGCCTCACACAGACAATCCACATTTGGAGTAACACTGTTTCCATACACACCCTGACAGGCTGTGGCCCACACAGGTGGGTTTCTGTAGTGTGGAAAGCCACCTATGCCAATGGAAGATGACTAAGTGTTTAATCAGAATAAGATACAAAGATGTCAAACTTGGTGATGGTCTTTGGCACACCAAGAGCCATGCAAGAGCCTGCAGAAAAGTCACCCAGAGGACAAGCAGGAATTATGTTGCTGTAGGTCATGTGGCCAGAATAAGTAGAGGTATAAAATAGGGAAAGTAGATCATAGAGGAGAATGTAAGAAGATATGAGATGGAGCGGTCCCACCCAAGGATGTGCTGCCAATATTTTAAAATAACAGCTCCCAGAAGCACCACCTTGTCACGTGAGGGAGCCCACGCAGCAGGAGCAGCCGTGCTGCAGAGAAGCGCTGGGTGGGTTGAGGAATGTTTGCTCTTCCCTTGTTTTTCCCCATTTAAACAGCATTTTCATAAACACTACCAAGGAGGGAAGTGACTCCTCTTGGCAGACAGGTTCCTCCTAGTTAAATTGGCTGGAAGCATGTATTCTCTGCTCCTGAAAGCCAGAGTGAGAATGCTTGATTGCTGTGTGCAGTGCTCAGCAGGCACAACCCAAAGAAGCACTGGAGCTCTATGCAGGAAGTGTGTGATCCTTCCCCTGCAGTTCTCCTTCCCCTCCCCAGTTACCTGCTCTTCCAGGGTAAAGAGATGCATTTTAAAAGCAACATAGTTTTACATTACAAAATTCTGTGCATGAACCTCAGATAACTGAACAATAACCAGAAAATGCAGTGTGGCCTCTTCGACCTTTGCTGGTTCCTGACATTTCAGGGACTACCCTGCTAAGGCACCATTGCCCCCAAACTCACAGATTGACACAGACTTACAGGGTGCAATAAGAAGGCCTGAGACTTGCCCCACAGCCCCTCCTGTTGGGCTTTCAGTTGTTTCTTGAACACTGTAAGTCTTCAGAAACAGAAGAGATCCCAATTAACGGTCCCACACCAGGTTCTGGGGAAAAAAAAAAATAAATCAGGACTCATCAGCTCATTTTATGCTTGGTAAGAAGGGGACAGATTAATCTATCTGGTATCCTTCTGCCTTTCATAATTCATAGCCAGGTGTTGAGTTGTCCTCTAGGGAAGGATCCTTCAGGGCTGAGATGCTGAGGTATTACAAAGCAGTTTATGTTGAGGCTTCTTGTGATTTATGCGCTGTATGATCAGCCAGAATCAGACTCTAGGGTTAAGCTTGCAGATACTATTTCTGTCTATGGCAAACTAGTAAGTGATCTAAGCAAGTATTTTGCTGTTTAATATATAACCTAATTAAGAGATTATAATGTATTTAGGAAGCAACGTAAGGTCCATGCCCTGTAAGACATTTCTTCTAATAAGGGAAAATCACTTTTGTATAGGTTTAGAATGATTAATGAAAGGAAACCAGCATTAGAAAAATAAATAAGAACCAAAACATGCAGGAATTTTGGCAAAGAAATAAAGAGACCCACTAGCAAATGAAAACAGCACTGTGATCTGGGCTGAAAATAGTTCCTCAAGGAAATGTATCATCTTTGGTATATTAGTAAATCCATGTGCACAGCATTTGGGAAATGTCACACAGTGCTGAAGATGCTGAAAGAACTGATAAGAGAAAGTCAGTGTTACCATCAGGTATTCAAAAGGGTCAGGTTCTTCACCCTCGAGTGAAACAAAGGTAATCTTGTTTCAAAGAAAGCATGATGAGAAGAGATTCATGCTGACTGCAGTGCAGGACTGCTCTTTGTGGCACAGAAAATAGTGACAGCAGGCAAAGCCTGGCAGCTTAAACATAATCTGCACTAATAGGCTGAACTTGTCTAAAGGGCCTGAGGGAGGGTCACAGCCAGAACCCACAGTCTAAAAGGGCTAAAAGTCAGCTTTGGCATCCTTATCAGAATCCAACCATATCCCATCAGAGCCAGGAAGAGGAAACCTATCTGTAACAAACTGCTTTCTATCCAGAACACACACAACCTGAGCTGCTTTGCCTAGCCAGCTTCCCCAGCAGACAACAGCATTCCTTGTTTCGTGATGCTGAACACCCTGCTCTGCATTTTGGAAGCAAATCATTATTGGTAACTGGAGGCCAAGACTTCTAGCATGCAAATAAATCACACCAAAGCACTAGGCAGTCTCAAAAAGCTGTATTGAGTTTCTACTCTTCCAACTGCAGAGCATCTGTTTCTATAGGCGGCAGGCTAGATGGCAAAGGACAAAGCACAAAGCAGAATAACACTAATATGCAGTTTCCCACGGCTTGCATCAAGTTCAGCAATGAGCTATGCCACTGCTGCCTTGAGCCAACCCTGATGCATCACTCAGCTCTCCAGAGCCACCTTCCCCTTAACCCTGCTAACAACAGCACCTGCCAGGGGTCATGCTCTGCAACTGCAACTCAAGAAAACCATACACCTTCAGTTCAGGAGGAGGAAGACACCAACCCTGATAGCTGAGGACTTCAGAGGGAGAGTTTGTTTTGATATAAAAGCATGAGATAAAGCTCATTTCATTCACTTCTTGCAGTTGTTCATTTACCCACAGTATTTATAGTTCATACATCATTTCCAGTTTAAGTGTGCTGACTTCTGCTTGCCACTGCCATTTTTGAACAGCAGTTACTAGGATCCTCAACAGATAGCTGAAGAGCAACTTTTTTTTCCCCCTCCTCTCATCAAGAAGGAAATCTGGCTGCATGAACCAGACAGAAGGCAGGTTCTGGCCTATTTCAGAGGCTCCACCTCAAGAATTCCCCTGCAGGATGAGGCCTGGCTGCTGACAGGATTGAGTCGGTGTCTGATAACAGCACTGGATTAGAAAACACTGACTGTGTATCCACATGCATAAAGCAGTATTGCAGTTGTAAGGCTTTTTTTTGTTTAAGTACAGCAACCTTGTCTAGTTATCACCCACCTTTCAAACTTTCTCCTTAAGCTTTTCAGTCTCAACTGCTTCTTCATCACACCAGGAGGAAGTTTTTCCATTAGCTTGCATCGTATTCTCTTTTTTTAAAATTCAGTTTGTCACTACAGCCAGCTTAGAAGCTTTATCTTAAGTGTACTTTAACACAATTTCACATCAGCTGCCAGGTCTTAGTAACACAAAGAGGGCAAAACGTTTAATACAATTTTGTTTCTGAGACACAGCTCTATACTATGTGACAGTTATCACAGCTTGCCAGCATAAAGCAACCTGATGATCTCAGGTGCTTCCTCAGATTTTGAGTCATTTCTTCAGTGTTTCAAGTTAGTGGGCAAAGGAATTGCTACATGAAGGATTTCAGAAGAGAAAAAAATTTCAGCTATTACACGGCATAATTGAATATTCATCACAAAGGCAGTGATCAAACACCTTTTTGCAAGGAGGGTAACATGAAATGACCAACATTTTACTTTACACAGATAGTGATGCAGTGAATATCACTGCTGAGCCCATTTAAGCAGCATATAACAGATAACAAGGCATATAATATAGCATAATATAGCAGATAACAAGGCCAACCTCACTGTTACCTCACATCAGAAGTTAGGAGTTGATAAGCATATTGATGTAGTCATTTTTAAAACATACATTTTAAGTGTTCCCTGAGTCTAGCAAGCCTTAAGGAAGCAATCCCTATAGAGAAAATTCAAATAGTTATTTTGTGCAGTGTTACTAGGCAACATTTGGATCATCTTAAGCAGCTGCCCACACTTCCACAGGATCAAACAAAGGACAACACCACACAGCTATGGGCAGAGCTGGACCCCCACAGTGCAGACAACAGAGAAGGCAGCAACATAACTGTAGGAGTGTTGCATAACTCCCACTTTGTGCAGATTAGGTGGTACTATAGGAAGCCTATGGTCTTTTAAGTCTCCAATATGCTTTTCGTCTCACAAAGTTTTGTCCTACTTGTACAAGAAAGTGACTGATTTCTCATTGGTTATCTCTCATGAAATCATTTTCATGTCTCCAACTGAGGACAATATAGCTATCTTCTTAGGTTTCCTTTCCAGATCTGCAAAAAGATGTGAGCTAGTCAGACTCTGGTAATCTCAATGAAGCAGTAAAGATTTTTTCCTAGAGCTTTTGCATCATTCTTGGGCACAGATTTTATGACCAGGTAAAGTAAGAGGTCCATCTTCCTTCAGATTTAGCTTTGGAAAAAATGTAAGCTCAGTTCTTAAAGTTGGGAAGCAATGGAAGATGACAAAAGTACCAGCAGGTTTGTCATGTTACTGTTACAAGTGCTCTATGCAAGGAGTATGAACAGCACAAAAATATTTTATAGCAAATAGGTGTAGGAGGATCCAATTAGCAAACCCACATCCCTTTATTTTGCAAAACACAACTGATTGACACATCTACAACTACCTTACTAAAGTCTCTACATGACACTGTACTTACTCTGTATTTGATTCTGTTTAATTCAATGGAACTATTCCTGAAAAGTTGTTAACTGCATTGGGAAGTATATAGAATATAAATGGATTTGCAAAAGTTGTTGTGGTTCAGATTTTTGAGTGTGCTCAAAGTCATGGTTCTAATTAATTTTGCAAAATACACTTGAAATCTCACATTAAAAATTGCTTGTGACAACAGAATTCCTCAATGATTTTTTTTTTTTCCTAGCATTTCTGCTTTAAAAATATACCAGACTTTGAATTAAGAAGTGAGCTTTTCCACTATTTGAACTTCTGGAAGCATGAGTTAATTGACAATTTTAAGGCAGCCAATTCAGTCACCAACCACTTCATGTCCATCCTCCCAACCTATACAGTATCCACCTGTAGCTCACTGCACGGTTTGAATCACGCATGAGTACACAAAATAATGTGCAAGTACTCATGCAAACAATTTACAGAGATTTCAGTCTTCTCTTCCCAGAAATATTCCTGTAAGAAGAAAACTGCATGGTTAAATACTAATAAATGGCAAGTAAGATTCAAGGATTGTTTGCTTTGCAGGTTGGTTTGGTTTTTTTGTGACATCTTTTATTCTTGCAGAAAAGAAATTGGGGCACGTTCTTATTTCTACCATGCACAAACCCAATACAGCTGAGCTGTTACCAGCTTATGGCCTGAAACTGTGGCAGCTCTTTTGACCCAGGTACTGGGATGACTAACACCAACCAGGGATCCAACCCTTTACACTCTGTCAAAAGGGGAAGATTGAAGAGTGATTCCCACATTACCAGGTTGTGTACTTTTCTTTCTATTCTTTGTCCACAGTTTTCTATTGGTTTAGTTCATAATTTAGTAATTGGAGTGACATTTTACATTTGTTTCTACTGTTATGCAAGTCCCCAACACCCCCCCCAAATTTCTTTAGATTCAAGTTTAGAAACAGTACTCTGCCTACTAGACTCTACAGAATTATACCACCTTCTGTGGCATAGTAACTGATGAGGTTGTCATCTGAACAGATCAGGGGGAAAAAAAATAAGCAAGAGAAAACCAACTCAGACAAATAAAAGGCTCCAAATCTTTGCTGCCTATTAACACAGAGCTGTCTCAACAGAAGGCTTGCTGGATCCAATAGCACTGGATGCATAATACCCACTGTAACTGCTGTGATTATCAGTTTCATGAAAACAGTAGGATGCAATATACTGAATGAATATCTGTATTTGTCACAATCATTTAATACAATAAAAAGTCAACATTCCTATCCTGCAAACTGCAGGTTGTCTGCAGGGCACCATGAAGAATCAAAGACTCAATTGCATCAATTGTTTCTACAGTAGAATCTACTTTTTTCCTGAGTCCATGTCCAAGGTGGAGCAATGGCCTCATAAAAGACCACTACTCTTACCATATCCATTAATTACAGTTTTAAGGATTTGTTATTACTGTTTTTTTTTTTTTTTTTTTTTTTTTTAAATTTTTTAAAATAATTAAAGGCTGTTGCTATAGCTTTATTCAGTCTGCTTGCGCAGCTCCCAGACAGGTGACTCTTTATAACGTAGTATTTTGCATTTACCATAAAAAACAATCCTAAACTCACAGATGTCTGTTCAGGAAGTGCCTAAAAGAGGACATAATCTTCAGCTGAGATTTCTGAACTATGATTGCTGAGCTAATCTGAGCCACAAACACATCCACAACCCTAGCTAAGGTACCACATATTAAAGTTTCACCTCCTGAATGACAGTCCTTAGCATTTGACCCCCTCACGCAAGCTATTTTTCAAATCTTCTGACCTAGCCTGCCAACTCTTTTAATCCACCAGCCTTAGAGAAACAAAGGAAATACAACTCACAGAGTCAAGACAGGGAGTCCCACATGATAACCTGAAGGGCTACAAAACAAAATTCTAAATCAATGAGAACTGGCAGTGACTTCATGCCAAATATTTCACTAGCATAAACAGATGCAGTTTCCAAAGCTATGCCAAGTTGTGGCCACTTACTCTGAGAACATGACCTTTTTCACTCCAGCTATTCCTACTCCCCCCTGCCCACAGTCTCTTCTTTGTTTTGGCACACAGCCCAGGACCACATGAACCAGTTATGCTGTTATAATACTCCAGTCTTAGTTTCCTGTAACTGGTAAAAAAAAAAAAAAAAGTCAAAAGACACATCACGGAGGCCTTATAAAGAGTTAAAATCTAAACAGCGCTCCTAGAAAAAGAACAGGTTGAAAATAGCAAGGGGCTAGATCTTACAAGACATAAAATGCTGAAAACTGAGGATTCAAGCTCAGTTTGACAGTAGAAACAGTACAGGAGGCAGTACAGTTTCAAACATGCTTCAGGACTGATCAACAGTAATGAGTTCAAAACTGCACTACATTTTGGTCAAGCACAAAGTGCTCAGCACGCAGGGATGTTTGTTAGACATCAGACTAAAGCTTAAAAAGGGATTCAGTTAACTGTTGCTACACAGGGACTAAGTTAATTCAAAGATGCCTCATCCAAATACCCACATACTCAAGGACTTTAAGTCTAAACAAGCCAATAGGTCAGAAATGTAGGCTTTTCTCTTAATCTAATAGGGGGGGTTAAATGTTATCTAGATTAGTCACCATTTAAGGATTTTGCTGTCTCTTTTCAGGCCGTGTCTTCAATTTCTCCAGGAAAACACTTAAAATAGCAACTTTGAACAAACTTTGAATAAAGCATCCTTATAGCTAAGACTGTTTCTTGACTTGCAAGTCCATTTATGGTCTGAATCAAGACTCCTGTCTTACATCCCTCCTCTTCCAGTTGAACAAGGATTTGACAGTCTCTCTTGCAGAATGTCACTTGATTTTAGTTTTATAACCTAGCAGTTCACAAAGATCTTAATGTCAAGCTGCATTAGTACAAGACTTATTGGATTAACAGCTCTGACAATAGACCCAGCCACAGAGAGCACCCCACAGAGCAGTAGCAGAGCAGACTTCCACTCCCCTCGCCAGGACCCAGCTGGCAGATATAAGTATGCTTCAACAACACATCTCTCTACACACTATAACTCTCTAGAAAGCTGCAGATATGTGATTTATGCACACAGAGCCAAACAAACAGAGATAACAGCAGTAAGACACCAAGATATAAAAGCAGTCCTCAAAATGAGAGGTCCACATGTTGGCATCCACCACTGAATCAGCTATTTTTCCACTTCACAGAAGGTCACTCTGCTAAGTTGCAGAGCTGGTAAATTCAGTTATACATAGCTTTTAAAGAGTAAATAATACATGTATAAGTATAACTAGATACATGTGCATTCTTGAAGCTGGCTTGTGACTGCCAAGGCCATTTGGATGTAAATGCTAATTTCATAATGGTAGTCTGTTGTTCTCTACATCATACCTGCAATATCAGGCCTTTAGAACAGAGGAACCCTGAGCAGCTTGAATGCTGGCAGAATTAACCATAAATAACCCATTTCCAATGGAAATGGAAGTTAGATAATCAAAGAAAACTCACATCACAAATTTGTTACAAACAGCTACCATACATATATGAAGGCTTAGGGCTAACAAGACATCATGGGCTGTGTTTTGTTGGTTTCAGATCTAAATTCAGAATAAGTTTCTATGGCAACAGGATTGCTAACCCGTGTGAGTTCTATTCCAATTCACGCTGAAGATCACATTTGGCAAACCTAATAGGCTATTGGTTTACGTGTAGTTGTTTCTCCATTGGAGGATATAAGTACCTTTCACATGGGTTGCAGGGATTACATGGCTTTTACCTTTCCACATGCTGCTTCTTTTAATTATAAAGATCTAAAGCCAAATATTTTAAAAAAAATTAGTGGGGCATTATAATTCAATTAAAAAAAGTAAAGGAGGTCAGTAGTTGCACTATTGAGTGGCTACAGAGTCCCTTCTGTTATTACTCTTCCTACTCATATCTTCTCAAAATGGCATGCAGAGGAATGAAGTATCTTCACTTTCCAGCTGCTGGAGCTCTGGTGTAGAGGAAAATGTTCACAGTGCTCCCAAAACCTGGCTCCGTAGAGGGCAGCACTGGTCACCAGCACCTCTTCTAAATCAGAATTATTTCTTCACAGTTAAAAAAAAAAAAAAAAAGTTAGCACTCCTCTTTTAAAAGGGATATTTTACAGCAAGCACACTCCCCTTAAGGAATGATGGCTGTTTTTCAAGAGTTTTTACTGGCTTCAAATTGTGAATTATTTTAAACCATTAAAACTTGGCAGTTGTATTCCAAATGCAATCAATTTTATAAGGCTGCTTAAATTAAAAATGAAGTTAAAACTGGAAAAAAACAAAAAATATTTAGCAGTCCTAAAATGGGAACTTTACATTTTTCCAAAAAATCACTAGTTGTAGCATAATTAAAACTTGCCTACCATTTCAGCAATCCTTTGAAGAAAACTTAAGTAAAGATAGAGAGCCCTTATCTGACACACAAGGATGTTTCTGACTGGGGAAAACACTCTAAGTCCCTTCAGTCTCAGAGTTTAGCACTGGATGCTGGAGGAGCAGGGACGATGAAGAACACTTCCAAGTATTTAAAGCTTGCAAAGTGAAATATAATTTGAGCTCGTAGTCAGATGTTGTCAGAGAGGCTCTATCATTCAGAAGCTATTTGAGTCAGTACACAGTCAGTACATTCATCACTGCAAAACTTCTATGAATTCTGACTGTTCTCAAAGCCTCTCAGGAAGGGATTCTATGTTCCAAGTTCTATCACTTCATGCCTAAGCTCATCCTCAGGCTGCTCACCACCAGCCAGTCCCCAAGAGGTAAAGGTTCCAAGACCCAGAGGCCCCCATTGAAACTCTGGCCCAGTCTGAGGAGTTCTTGCAAAATCATTTCTCCACCAAGCCCTGCCCTGGACATGGTATCAGCAGAGCAATTTAAGACAAATCATTGTCCACCTGCTGTTTACGTATTAGAGTCTTTTCAGATGTTTGTCATGATATGCCATTTCCTTATCTGGGTTGTAAGTACAAAACATGTTACCCTGGCCTTTTAATTTCAGCAGAGAATTCTCAGACATTTGTGATTTATTATTCCCCACCCTAATTTCTACTGCTTTTGAGTGTTGTCTTCAGACAACATAAGATGACACTAAGTTGGTATTATACATTAGTTTTAATACCACAATTATTTTTTCTTCAGGCTGATATCCCCACTGAGAAGAGGTTGTATTTAGTAGCTGTATTTCTCAGTATTTTTCTGCCCAAGTTTGAGTGACTGAACAGCTAACTCATTTATTTAGCACATAAGATTATTATATATATATATTTTAAATACAAGGCTTTGCACACAAGCCAATTTGAAGCTGTAGGGATCCATCATGAAGTCTGTTCAGAACAGTAGCTTCTGAGACAACTTTATTTTCACAGAGTGGAAACTCCACTAATAAATCCAAGGTTCAGTAATTTTCTTCCTTTACTGTCTGCTGTGCCTCTTTTAGTTCAGTGACTCTCCACTTTCAACTACACAGCCTTCCAAAAGCAACACTTTCCTGCTCAGATTATTAGCAAGTGGCATCTCTCCCTTAAATACAAAAAAAAGTCAAGAACTTAAATCACACTGCAAGCTGGAAAAAAAAAGTACCACAGAACTCGGGGGAGGGGAAGATTCTTCATAAAGCTTTTCAGCAGAGCTATACAATTTGCAAATCAGTTTTGTTGTGCCAACCACTAATTTGTGCTTTCATACTGTGATATTATTCTGCAGTTGCCAGCATATTTAGCAAGACAATGCTTTAACCACATGATCAATTGCTTTAGAAAGATAATAGCATCGATCTTTTTAAAGACAGATTATGTAGATTAGTCTTCATATGATTTTGGATGTTTAATACAACACAAATATTTTCAGCTGACATTGCCCTACATCCCATCTTTCACTTCCTTTTCTACATACAGCTACAAACACCTGATTCTTGAATGAAAAAAAAAAAAAAAAGCTGGCAGTTTAGGGCAAAAAACCTATAAAAAAAGATATTTGAGAGCCTGGTAACAGTACAAACAGAAGCCATCTCTCTGCTATGGGAGAACCAAGCAATTTCACCCTTGCAAAAAGTCAGAATTCATGCTCTGTGATGACCTGGCAAGTGTCATTCCTGGGAACAGGAGGTGGTTTTGGATATTGGTAACCAGCTGGAGAAAGCATTCTTGGTAGATCCAGCTACTTTTTCCTTCTGAAAATAGGAAGGAGGGACCAAAAAAATTCCAACAAGTGGTACAAATTCTTCTAACAGAATTCAACACATTTGCAGGAAAGCATTAAAAAGAAAAATAAACAAAACAAGAAAAAACAGGATTCTTTTAGCTCATAAGAACAGTTGTGACTCTATGGGAGTTTCCTTAAACTGCAGCACATGGATAACAGTGCATTATGCATTACGTACCACGTTATGTAAAGCATGACACTGAAAAGCAGCACAAAGCACAGCAGCTCCCCATACTGCACATTATGTTATGCAAGCATAGATAACAGCATGGTGATGCTATTCAGCATTCAGCGCTTAGCCTTTAGTTCTGTGTTTTTTTCCCATTCCTTTCCAGCTTTCACCTTGCAATAACGCTGGTGAGGAATCTTAAGAATGAAGAAAATCATAAGAATGAACAAGAACAAAATACAACTTAGGCTACTTCTCAAATATGCCTTTTGACAAGTTTGCTCAATTTGGGCAAATCAAGATCCCTCATGCCACTATCAATTAACCCACATATAACCACCTCCTTCCCACTGCTTCTACAGAAGGGCAGATTAGATATGTATTGTTGCCAGCCTGGCTACAAGCTCATTTCAGGCAGCATATACACTGGATCAGCCTCCAGGAAGGCCTTCAAACATCTGCCAACAACTTAGTATCTTCACTACATGTGGTACTGCTCTGAGTTTGCTTGATGCATCCTGAAGTCTCTTGCAAAAGCCTTTACCCCCAGCACTTCCATAAAGAAAGCTCTCTCCAACATACACATACAGCTTCTTCCAGAAGAGGTTGAAGTCTTATCCTCTGCAATGGTGCTACATTACAGCTCCATAGTGGGGACACAGATCCCACCCCCCACAGCTTTAAAGAAAAACAACCCAGCAATTGCCTTTAATACACCACTGGGGCTTCTTTGCAGTCCCAGGAAAACCCAGTCAAGCAGCTTGGCCAGAGCCAACACTAGCACTAGCTGATACACTAGCCAAACCACAACATTCACAGAGCATTCTCTCAACTGCCTGCAGGGTTATATCTTCTGGCAGAATGCAAATGAGCTAACGGTCTAGAAAAGAACAAATCAAACAGTGTAAATTTAATAGCATGGGCTATCAGGTTTCCAGGAGGCAGCAAGAAACCTATGGTTTCGTACCCTGCAAACCACTGTGCTACCAGAGCAAACCAGTTACTGAACAAGAAAAGCAAAACAACAGAGATGGAACCATGTGACAAAACCACATCTTTCACTTCCACTCAGCCTGGGCAGTTTCCTATACTGCCCCCTGCATAATGTGAATGACAGAGTGACACCAACACTGCCTTCACTACTGAGAAATATTTGTTGTAAATGGTGAAGTGATCCTGGGACTTCAAACTTGTTCATTTTTATTGGTTTGTTAAGTGCTTGTTTGGGAAAAATCTTTGGTGTTTAATTCACAGAACTTGTTTGAGGTTACGTAGCACACCCATCACTCTTCTGACATTAAGTAGTTGTCAGTTTATACAGCAAGCATGGATTGTGTCAGCCAAGCCAGAACCATTCTCCATTTACACGTGGTAGGAACTTCCGGAGCCAGTTAGTTTTTTTGTAAATAGGTGAATATTATTGCCATCATTTAATATTACTTACCAGCTATCAAGAGAAAGTATATATTTACAAATTGGCTATAATCTACATTACATGGTAGTTAATGGGCACCAGATATACAAGATATAAAGCAAGGAAGTATGCATTTGAATCAATACTTATGTCATGCCGAGTCTCACATGTCCCATAGGTGCAAGACCAAATTGACAAGGACTAACAAGCAGGGCACAGTCAGAAATAGACTGAATGTAGCTAACTGGGGAATCCTCTTATCTGTTGTCTTCTACCAACAGCAAAGCTTCCCTTGTTTTCTGAAAGTCACCACTCCCTGTTCCCTTGAGTGTACGATTTAAAAGAGTAAAACATGTAAACCATCTTCTTCCTGCTTGTAGGCCATCTCTAACAAAGTAATATATATGTAAAAGACAGAAGAAATAGAATTACTTTCTCATCAGTTTAATTCTCTAAAGAATGAGATTATTCTCTTCAAGAAAGAATAAGGAGTTGCATCTCAAAACAACTTAAAACTAGATACTTAAATCTGAACCCTTACTAAGCATGGAGTCAACTCAGAAAGTTCTTGAGTAGGAATTCACTGGCTTCTGCCTACTTCAGAAAATGTTCCCCACTGCAAAAGGAAAACGTTAATCCCCAGAGCCCACAGACTGCATTACACTATTAAACAGTATGATCTCTCACATGCCTATCACAAACCACCTTCTCTATTATTCAGATGACCTCTGTTTGCTGATCAAATATTTGAGTATTTTAACAAATTTAGGACTCATGACTATATCTGAATTTTACTAGTGCTCACCCTGACAGAAGATTAAATGAAGAATAAAGGGAAAGACTAGATGCTAAGTTCAGGTACTTCCATGTCTTCTATAGCATTCTTATTTAGTAATTTCTCATTCTGTGGCTATTGCTTTGATTTTCTGAAGAACTTTATGCTCAGCAGAACAAGCCTGTGTAGTTCCTGTCAGCACTCCCAACCAGCTTTGCAGTGACTTCTGCTGTTTGTACCAAAGATCTCATATCGTATTAGAACTGATTCAGATCTCCTCAGGAGGTATCATGGCAAAAGGGAACTATATAAATACACACACATACAGTTTCTCTCCAGCCAGTTGTTTAACAATTGCCAGAAAGCCCAGACACACAAGAGTCTAATACTGAATCTCCAATGTAGAGCTTTATTGTTTATATTCTATTAATATCTGATTATTTTGCAAATATGATGCTGAACTGCTTCTTGGAGAACTCCTATGAATAAATTTTGAACCAGCAGACACTGAGAACCAACAAGCCAAACTGCTTTCTCAATCATGTTTTAAACTCAAACAGGATCCAAAACTCCAAACTAGACTCCAACTTTAAAAAATAACTTGGTCCAAAAGGCACAAATCCAAACTTCAAGAGCTATTCTGTTAAAACTTTTTTCAGCTGGGGATGGTGTTGAACTGCTTTAGTTATATCAATTATCTTTTAGATAAGTGCTAGATATACGCAATGTCAAAACAGAACTGTATATTCCATGTAATCTTTAGTTATTTTTTTTTTTTTTTGGAAGCTCTCAGTCCATGCCAGTAGAAACCGCACTTCCAGGACAGTAAACTTAAACTGGACGGAAGAGGATGATTACTTTTTTCCCCTCACTTGCTAATGCAACAGAGTGCACAATGAAGAAATACACATTAGAGAAAACAAGCTTTTCCCCACTCTCCAAAATATGTCTGGCTGCAAAAAAAGAAAAACAAAAACACCCCACAACAACAAACCAATGTAATAGCATTTAGCTGATGTCACAAAAAGAAAGAGTGCTTTGCTTTACACAGCTCAATTAGGATACACTCCCTGCAAGTGTTGAATCTGACTGTGCTCCACAGCTTGAATATTGAGCCAGTGGCCAAAATCTTTAGATCATTTAATTGGTGACAACATTAATACTGTGCTTAAGGGTCACAAGAGCCCTCTTAGCCTTATGAACCAAAACATCACTATCCTAAAGAGTTTGTAACTGCATGTAAGACAGAAGAAAAAAAGTATTTATCATACCTATAGATAGGAAAATAGACATAGACACATAGAAAATACAGACAATATTTAGAACACGATTAAAAGTAGTTTGATGTTAGACCCAGGTATTTAAACCACCACAATTGTTCACTTGATTTTGCCAGACCCTTCCCTTCTCCAGTGTAACAGAAACTGAGCATCCTGTCTAGAGAATAAAAAGCAAACTCAGCAGGAACAAGTAGTAGACATCAAAGCCAGCTTCTACAACCATGATTTGGAGGACTGGGAAGGTTACAAGCCTTTTTCTTGCAAGCCTAACATTAAAACTAAAGGAAATCAGGGACTGGTTTACAAGTCAGCAGGTAAGCCAAGGTAATTCTTTGCAGAACTGTAAACACAATGCTTTCCTGAACATAGGTAGTTTCATAGAGCTTTTTTGAGAAGCAGCAGGAATTCAGTAGAGGAATTAGCAAGTAGATATGCTAAGACCAACTTCATATTTCTAGCTCTGTCAAGGATTCTAGCACACTGTCTTGTAGTTTTGTATGTTTCCTTCTTCACAAATCCTCTCTCTTACTGTTATAAGATTCCCAGCAGCAATGGAAACCTGACCTTGCTGCTCATCCAGAGTCTCAGAGACACAAGCAGTACTGGTTGTTCTTTCATCTTTTCCTTGACTCCTGAATCTCTACTAGAACCAAGACAAAAGCTTTCTCACCTGATATACACAATTTTTTAATAGACAAATCCCCAGAATGCTTCAGCTTTGATGTCTTCACATCAGTAGCACCATCATTAAATCAGTTACCCATTAGACTGGATATATGAAATAAAATTCCAGGTTTGTTCTGAGGCTCTCAAGGAAACACTTTAGTCCTACTTCATCTCAAGAGGAGGGACAACCTACTACAGAATAAAACTACAGTACATATATCTTCAAATATATGGTAACATACATGCAGAATTGACAGACCACAAAATGCTACCTTTCCACTGTCACGTTTTCCACTCTAAATACCCTCAAGTATTGATTTTCATTAGTATCGAATACCATCCCAACTAAACTGAGAACCTCTGAGCTAGCTGCTGGCATCAAATATCTGGTGACATTTTGAAGATTTATCCTAAAAACCAATATATGCATAAACAACAGTCTTGCATAAAGAAAGCACAGCTCAGGATGCTCTACAAACATTGCAGACTCTCAGCAACTCTGGCTCGCTATTTTGTTTGCCGGCCCTGCCTTATGGCTATTTCCTGCAAGCATCCCTTCTTGTGGGATCTCAACAGTGCCACCCACCATGGTGTCCCATATAGCTTTGCACAATCATTTAGATGGCACTCCTCTTGACCTCTCCAAAATGTAGATGAGGCAGCCAGAGTTCAGAGTAGAGGCAAAGGTTGGTCTCTTGAGCAAGCTGGAAACATCAAGATCACCTATGGGAAATGTTTTGAATGCCTGGATGATCAAGTTGCAAAACAAGTTGGGGAGTGCCCTCCTGGAATTGGTTCCCTCCCACTGAGCCACCCAGAGATGTTTGGATTGAAGGTGGATCTATCAATTTTTGAGATGTTCACAAGGCCAGTCATTAAGCTGCATTTCTTGATTTGAAATGGCAACAGATGACACACAAAGGAACTTGTACACCAAAACTAATATGAAATAACATTTTTTTATCCTTTCAGGAGAAGAACTTCATGGCATAGAATATCTTACAATTTCTTCTAGGCCATTGCAAAGAATGGTATGTATTAATACAGGCAAGGGTGCTGGCCTGGAAACCCAAACTGACTGAATGTGGTATTTCCTATTCACTTGCTATACATTTACAGCTGTAGAGACAAGGAAGACCTACAAAGAAGGTCACTTCCCCAAATAAAATCTTCAGAACAAATACAATATAAAGCCATCAACTTCGATCTATTCAGACTTTGTCATATGAACAGGCAACTGGAGAACTGATATACAGCAATCTTTGTCTCCTCCTGCAACTCAACTGCGACCTCAGGTCCAATCACTTAAGCATATTTGCTTACACCATGAAGACGTATCAACTCATCAAGTTATCCACATGGGACAGAAATACCACTGAGTCCATCAGCAAAACTTAAAGCAGAAAGTGTCAGGAAAAATGGAAGATGCAACATGAACAATCCTATTAAAAAAAAGACAAAACCTTCAAGTTCATTCTAATTAAGAAAAAGCTTTTGAATTCAATACTGACTTACCCTCATGTTGTATTCTGATAGCCAGGTGGAGTTATGATAGCTCTCACAATTTTCTAGAGAGAACACTTGTACATTTCTCACTAAATTAGCACTTAAGTAACATGTAGAGCAGCCTGATCAATGCTTTAGAAGACTCAGAAGAGCAAGTACAGGATGAAAAAAATCTTACATGCAACAGGGTACTTCAGAAATAATGTTTTGGATACCTCCAAATGCAACTGATTTAATTAATAGAGAAAGTCTTGGATCAAATCAAGAACATCTGAAATTCCATTATTAGATGGATCAAGATCAGCTGTCAGAGCACTAAGGTCTTCATTAACCTAAAATGCATCCCATTCATAAAGAAATTTCCAAGTTTATATATATTTATGATCTTTTATATCCACTTACAGACATAAATTATATAAAGACGGTCAAGAAAAAGGTCCATTTGTTATCATCATCTTTAATTGAAGAAGAAATTGCTTTCATTTGTGTCCTGCTAGATTTTTGTAAGCATACTCTGATTTGCTAGGAGAAGCAAGAGCAAAGCAATCCTTATGCTTCTTACTGTGTCTTCACTCTCCTCATTCCCAACCCACACAACAGTAACCGAGTACAGGAGAGGATCACAGATCTCTAATATAAGAACACATCTCAGTGAGGTTACTGCTATGTGTATAGCATCTCTAGTTGCCAGTGCATTTACTTGTGCTGAAGTTTGAACTGATTTCAGGATGGAGAAAACTGAGAGACCCAAGAACATCTTCAGGTAAGATCATATTCTTGGCATAGAAAACACTGTTAGAGCTGGAGTGCAGGCATGATTTAAGCAACAACAAGCAAGCCCCAAAGGGCTGACATCTATGGATTTAGCAGAGAAAAGACACAAGATTTTATATTTTATCTTTGGACAACACAACACACCTCATAGTTCTATGAATGTATGATACTTCTGTTTGGTCAGTTGCTAGAACATCACACTGCAGACAGAACCTCTCTCATAGATGTGGTCAAAAATTAAAAAAATTTTTTTTTCCCCCTCATGCCCTGTCTAATTAATAGAGACTGTTTCTTAGTCTCACCTGACTAGCACAGTAGTCTGGCCACACACTCACCAGGACTAGAGAAAGCAAGAGCTTTTAGGCTTCCTTTCCAAGGGAACATTGAACCCAAAGAACTCAAGGCAAACTACAAACTCTCTAGGTTCCTAACATCCCTCCTCCAAAAGCAGAAGGACTTGGCTAGAGATTTCAGAGCATTGTATCCTGTTCAGCTGTTCTGTGTTGCTCAATACCTCATTGTGTAATGTGCAAACAGGTGATTTCAATCAGTAACTGCAATTTCCAAGGGGGGGTATGTAAAATTTTCTGATTTACAGATTACTGCCAGCAGTGGTTCTATTCTGAGCTTGCATACAAATGAACTAAGATTTCCTATGTGCCAGGAATGCTGCAAGTTCACAGTGCTCAAGAATAAATAGTGCTTGTATACTGGTTTTGTACAGTATCAGTAAATGCTTTGAATCTTGCAGATGTCAAATTAATGGTAGCCCTCAAAAAAAAACCCTAAAAGCCACCAAAGAAGTTGTCCTCAGCAATTTAGGTTTTGTTGAATTGAGATGTTTCACAAGTTAAGAAATGGAGAGAAAAAATGGTGCTAAATGACAGCAGTGTCATTTGAAACACAGTGCCCTGAGCTTATAGATCACCAGTTAAAATAACGCAAGGAAGAATAAAGTCTGAGGTCAAACCTCAGACTAAGAAAAAAATTTATCCCCTCACAGAAAATAACATGCCTACTCCTTTAACTACATTTTCTTTTCGGTGCATTTCCTATCCAATAAGCAGCATTTCTTTCTTGTTGCCTAAGCTTACAGAGATGGCTGGTCTCATATTAATGCTTAGTCTTTTTCCAAAGGCAAAGTCCCCTCAGAGGAACCACATCTAGCTTCTGCTAGATGAAAGCTTGATGGCTTATTTATGTCCAAGACTTCTTGCTGTTAAGTGCAGAGCCTTAGCCCAACTTAAAATCAAGTATCATTTTTATTCTTCCTTCCTTGGAAGCTAAACAGTTGTTATATGTAGCCTATGCATTGCTGCATCCTGTGGCACGTTGCTATGGTTTCATTAACTCAAAGCTGAAACCAATACACCAGCTTTTACCACAAACCACTACAGCTTTTTTTTTTTTTTAATGACATAAAAAGCCTCTTCTTCTACCAGACCCCACAAGTTCTAGAGCAAATCAAACATCCCCCAACAGCATCTGTAGCCAAGCCACACAAACCAAGCAGTTTGCAGTGCAACAATCTTGTTCAGCATGGGCCCAAAGCAACTCCCAGGAAAGAGTGGGAATGAGGTTTTTCTGGCAGTGTACTTTCCTGAGCACACTCTTGAAACCTAACACTGCTACATATTTAGTACAGTCAGATTTCTAGGGAGTACCAGATGCTCTTAAGCTGAGCTTTTCAATGTTTTCCCCTGAATCCTACCTTCCCAAGAACTTTTCTTGCTATCGCCATGTCTACACTAACCTCATTAGAATTACATCAGGATAGTAATTCAACAGAATAACTATAAACCCAACGCAGTGTTTCTGAAACCTGAAGCTCAGATAATAGCAGTAACAGTTACGGAATGAGATTACCTGTTACTTGAATTCAATTACTTGAATACTTAGCTGGAGATATACAAAGGAGCATGAATCACACTGCACTATTTCTGTGGGCACAGGCTACGCAGGAGCAAATAAAGCAAAGCTCCTTCTGAATTTTGCCTGGAGAAGAGGCTCAGTGTCAAAGCTAGTCTAAATAAATAGAGCCACACATACAAACACTTGCTTCTTCAAATTAAGAGATTTTTAACATCATCACTTGCTCTTCTTTCCTCACCATTCCTCTCCCCCTCAAACTAGAACATTTTATTTCATAAGACAGCCTGGTATCTGTTATACCAGACAGAAGGCCTCTTCCAGGCATGCACCAAAGTTACTGAGATAAGAATCTGCCCCAGCCTCTCTTGCAGCAAAAGCACCACTAGAATATATTTAGCTTTTGCCTTAAGCACTGACACTTGGTATTTCTTAACTTGAACAAAGCTATCTAGACTGACTGCCTGTTTCCAGAAGAGCAGCAGTTGCTGTCTATGTTCTGGTAAGATCTGTGATGAGAGTCTGACTTAAAAACACAGATCTTCAGTTCTGGTTACAGGACAAGCATGTCTGTACCCCAAGAAAGCTTTCTAGATTATTTGTCCTCACCTCCCCTCACTGTCAGGATATGAAAAAATGAGAAGTACTTAAGCCATAGTTTCACAGAAATTGCCCTAGAACAGCACAGTCAGGTGCTTTCACAACAGCCAGAACTAACCATCTGCTGGGCACTGCAGTCCAGCTCTGCCTTTGCCTCAGAGTCCCAGACCTCATGTCTACATCAGTAGAAAACGCACCAAGAAGTCTATTCGGTCTCTCACCAGATCCGAGATTAACAACAGCCCTGTATGAGGACAAAGTAGGCCAGAACTGGCAAGGTGGAAGGAAGGAGAACTTTAGCCAATTAATCTCAGTCAGAGGAGCACAGCTTTCACAGTTCTTAAATTTCACTAGCATCTGATTTTTTTTTTTTTTTTTCTCCAAGCTGCAATACTAGATGTGCTATGGAAAGTGTGAATGGACCAACGCAACAAAGCTTCTTGATCAAAAGGATTTCCACTATTCACGTTAAATAGAATCCTGTATGAGAGGATGGCATGCAGCTCCACACCTGCTCTGAAGAGGTCTATTGCTGACAACAGCAGTACATACAGCAAGAACTGAATTAACTCTGGAAGGTGAGGACTGTCTGCTGGGACTTCTAGCTGGCAGAGCAATAGGACAGAAGGCATACAGCTTATCCACCCAACAAATCAGAGCTAGTGAGCTGCCCATCCCATTCTTTCAACAGTGTTATTAGCCATGCTGTCTAGTGCTTTCTAGGCTAAGCATCTGCTGGAGCTTATTTTGGCTCAGTTTCAGGTCTCAGCCTTGTTCTTTGGAAGGTATTTTGCCAAATGAAACAGCAACCTTTTGGCTCCAGAGCTTGTGAGCAGATATTTAAAATATTGTTTTTGTCAAGGACAACTTCTTTTGATGGGCTGCAAAAGAGCCAAATTCAACTCAAGACCTTATTACAATCCCTGGAAACCTCAGTTTGATTTTGATTAAAGGATAGTGGAAAACAAATATTTCACCCTAAATGGAATTGTCTTGAGCCTCTTCAAAAGTTCTACCCCAACCCTAGACAATCATCTCCTGCGGTAACAGCATCTGGACATACTGCCCAAAACAATTAAGTGCCATGTTCTGTTTGCATAGCATGAGTCTTGTTCTGTGCATTTGTTTTGTCAGCTGAAGGCAAATTACAACAATTAAGGATGCACTCAAATCAGTGGTGTTATAAACTTGTGAACAGAATTATGTTTTCAAAAACTTTTATGCAGGAAATACAGTTGCCGTTCCCATGCTGAACAAAGATGATAAAGACTGAACAACAACACCTTAAGTAAACCCTGTTGAAAACTGGACTGCACTATGAGTCACTACACAGGCGGTCATATTTGCTCTGAGTTACCTCAGATGCAACAGTTCTCAGTGGAAGGGATATTTTTCAACACTGGCACAAAATATAACAGGCAGCTTGTATGAGCAAGCAGACTGAAAAAGGCACATCAAAATTTGTGTTTTGAAGGAAAAGGCAAAGAGTCTAACAAGGGCTTCTGCAGTGCTCTGGCTAGCATGCAGTCTCACCCAATTTGAAGAGTTCTGTCCTAGGATTCACAGGCACCCAAGGCTAACAGATGCATAAGGGGAAAGCTATAGCACCTTATAGAGACAGAAATATGTAAGTTGTTGGTAAGTGAGAACTAACATACCTGCAAAAAAGTACAGAAATGAGAGTGCTCCATGCAGCACCTTTTCACCCACAGACCCAGACTCACTGTGGGTAGTGGTGGGACTGATCAGTTGACTACCATCTGCCCAAATCTGCTTTTTGGGACACATCCATCCACCCTCCCCTAAATGTAATAAGCCAGATCTACACTACAACTATTCAGAATGAACACTCTCCTGTCTATTGACATTATCACATGCTATTCCCTTGAAAATAGAAATTTTCAAGGGAGTAGCACACTAATCAGAACCTGGGATTCTCTGCTGTTTATTGGTTCCCAGGCAAGCGCCTTTTTGCAGTTTGTGCAGTTACATGCCAGCACTACAAACACTGCCATCCAGCAGTAGTTATGCTGTCTGACTAAGTTAGCTTGAGCATAGTAAATGACAAAGCTGCCTGAGCACAGAAATTAAGTGGCCCCAGTGAGAATTATGCATTAGTCCAGAGAAGCTGCTGTACTAACATGGCCTCAGGGCCTCTTGCATTTCTACGTATTAGCCACTGTAGTGGTCTTACCATGTGTGTATGTTCACATGTTAATTGTTATTTTCCTCTTGACAGCAATGTTTGATTGCCATCAGCTTTCAACACTCAAACATCCTAACTATAACTCTCAAAAATGTGCAAGGGATTTTAAAATTCAAAGGAGAATTGAGTGAATGCATATTGACTATATTACAGAGAAGAGTATTACATTGTGTCAAATATTAATAATTAAAAGCATTTTAAAACTCTAAAAGCTAATACCATCACTTACCTCAGGACTCCAGCAGCATTTAAAAAAAGAAAGCAACAAACAAACTCAAAACCCAAAAACAGAAAAACAGCAAATAAGGCAACCCTCACAACAAAGCTACATGTTTGACATCACAGTTCTGGTGGCAATATTGTAGAAACAAAGAGTTTAGGCTTGAGAACACCTAAGGCCAAAGCTGCTCACACTTCAGCAGTTTTCATTCCCAGAGCTTGCTACAAACTGCATTTAGGAATCCCCTCCTGAAAGCCCAAAGGCATAAATGCACCCAACCAAACCACTGACTATTCCCAATTCATATCTGGACTGTAAATCCTTTGGAGCTGTATGTCCTTTGGTGGGCTACTGAATGATTAAGGTTCCACAACACAATTCTGTTTGCACAAGTTTCTTGCAAACTCCCTCTAGACTCATAAACACTGTTCTGTTTCTATTTAAAGATGTTTTCTGCATTAGAAGTATAATCCTTTGATAACTCTAGGAATATTTGGAAGAGATTAGAAAAACGATTAAAATACTCAAGAAAGCAGTTGGGCATCCCTGAAGTTGATTGTTTAGATGAAAAAAAATGTGGAACAAATAAAAGGCCAAAGTGACCGTGGTAATAACTCCCAATGTTGATTCAAATAAATTAAAAGCAGTCCAGGAAGCTTAAAAGTCTAAATGTGTTCTCAATTGATCTTTGTTCTTTACTGTGTTTAATGGTCAGCTGTTTGAGAAACCCTCTGGGGGTTGATTTCAAACTGAGAAATGGCAATCTACTGGAGAGAGAGATGCTTTTCTTTTCAAGAGACTGCATTTAAATGCTGCTGAAAGGCTGCAGACTGCCAGTCTCCAAAATGCTTCACAGAAGAAATGTGGAGAAGTTTTTTTTTTCCAATCCCTCAATTTATCTGCAGTACTCATACATCTCCCAGGACTGAATATTTAAGCATCTAACAAACTAACAATTATTTCCATAATTCTCCTGCAAAGAAAGGTGCTACTAGCATCCATATCTTCTGCTCCTGCAAGACTATATTCCCGTGACCAGTACTTCATTCAGTCCTCTGAGCTTCCAGGAACTAGAGGTGCAATGACCGAGGCAAAAATCTGACTTAGTTTCACTGGGCATTACTATTATATATCCAATATCCACTGTGATGTTTCTTAGTCCAACATTCTAGACTTCCATTTTGCTTCAAAGATGCTGTGCTATCCCCCAAACTTCTCTGTAGCTCCTGTTTTTCCATTTCTAAACACTTATTCAGCTGTTGAAAATATATATTTTTAAAGTAGATAACTTTTTTGTGCTATACAGAAAACATATTTGAAACTGCAGGAACAGGCATGCTCAGAACGACACAGAGCCCATGAATGAACTGGAACATGGTGATCAGAGTACAGAAGCAAGAACAGAAAGGCAAGCTGTCAGCACAACTCCCCACTCATTCCCAAATACTCAGAGTACAGCTGCCCTGCTGCTGGTCAGCACTATCACACCTTCACCTCCCAGTCCTTTGCTTTGTGCTGCATCCCTGTTTTCACAGGTTAGAGCTGCACTCTGATGGTTTGTATTAAGCAGGTCAATTGAATGCTTACATTGGACATCAACACTCAGCAAACTCTTCTTGGAATCAATAAGGAAAAAAACTCTCCAGAAGACAACTAAGGGCATCTACATTGCACTGCATAGTGGTGCCAGAATTGCCTTCTGCAGGCATTTACTTTAGCACCAACCACAGAGCAAGCATCCAGAGTCCAGGCTCCAGGCACAGATCCAAGACAGAAGATAAAGCACAGAAATATTCCAAGTCCATTTTCCTTGGCCTAACGTTATTAGAAAAGCATCGCCCAATGACTTTTCAGCTACCTAATTTTTAAAGTGTCAAGTAAGATATAAGAAAAACAAATTCAAAGTAGTATTTATCAAGGCTGCAAAACTCGTACCTTTGACAGATATCTTGAGGAACTTCTCACAAGAAAGTCAAAACAATGGCTTTTTCCAGGTAGGCATCTCCTACCATTCAAAAATATTTCGTTTCAGAAAAGAAGGGATTTATTTCTCGTATTTGCTAAGAAGGGTCAACCAACAGTAAGAAACCAAGTGCAGAAATGCAAAAGATAGTGATTTTTCTCTGTCTTTAAGATAACATGTACTTAATAACCCTGACCTGTCTGTTGAAAGGCTCTACATAATATTACAAGACACATACAGCTGAAGAGTATGACACCGGCACCTATGTTTTTAAATAAGGCAATTTATTCATATTTGGCATAGGAAATTGCTAACATTGGGAGAGGAATTTTACAGTATTTTCAGAGAGACAGATGCACTGTAGACTTGAGAGGGTGCAGAATGAAAGACAAATTTCTAGGCAGAGCTGGCTGAGAGATGACTGGGCCTGGTGAAGGATGTGTCACAAATTCTGGCTCTGGCAGAAGGCAGCCTTGCTGGCAACTATGGAAACAAATGACCGGGATGGTATTTCAGTGATGGATCAGCTCTCATTATTTGTTCCAGTGCAAAAAAAGATATGCAAAGGGTTGTCATCCAGAATAGTACGTGGCAAATTCCAAGTGTTTGAGAGAATTAGGACAGAAAATCCCCAGAACATCTAAAATCCACTCTGGAAATGTTGAACTTCTCAGGTCAAATTACACTAGGCATAAGAAATCACTTGGGAAGTCGCATCTGTAAACAAAGTTCAGCTTTCCATAACGGGACTGAAATTCTCACCAGAACAGCCTAAGTACTGTTTGTGTAGTCCCCTATCTGCCACAGTAACTAATGCTGAACAGAGCAGTGGAGGCTTGCAATTCTGCTGGAGTGCTGGGCAGCTTAGAACTGTGCAGATCAGTCAGACCAGTCTCCAGCAGATCACTCAGCCAACAGTGATCAAGACAGACCGATTGGCAAACAATATAGAAGGTGAATTTATATGTCAGTGCTTGGGGTATCTCAAATCTAGAGACAGACTGACTAAGACAGCATTTAGCAAAAGCACCCCTTGCAAGTACTATAGCACAGTCCTAGCTTTTCTGATATAAACTGATAAAACGCAATCATATTTTGCTGCTGTATCTCACGTCTCAGCAGCATGAACTCACCTCAGCTAAAGAATTATTTATGCTTATTATGAGAAAATACTATAGATAGCTACTTTCTCCCTCCTAAGTAGTCTAAAATTCAGTCTGTAGGTCAGGAAATGCACTCTCCAGATTCCTCTCAAAGCTGTTTCCTTAAAGAGCGAAGACTTTCCTGTCTTCCCTCACCAGATTGTCTGTGGATGTCCTATACACAAACCTAGCCAATCAAACAGTCAGATCTGACACCTGTGGAAAACTGAAATACAAATGTTAAATGACTTCCCAAAGTCAGTGGCAGAGATGGAGTGAAATAACATTATCTAATTGCTATGAAACGCTACATTGGAAAAGCAAAGATACTACCCAAAGCATGTCTCTGCTACTTGCTCAGTTATACAAATGACTTGTCCAACATAACCCAAGGTGCCAGCAACAAAAGCACAGTGGGCACTCAGGTCTTCCAAGCCCCAATACAGAAACCATCCCCTAAGTTTTATTACTCGAGTTCCTCTTCAGCTCCCATTACTGCAAGCAAATGAAAATCTTTACTTTCTCCCTCACTGTCCCTATATTCATCACAATGTAGCTGCTTTATACTAGAAAAAAATGGAACACAGAGCTGTGAACAGTCAACGCTGACTCTAATGGCATCAAAAATAACATCAGCATTCACAAATAAACACCCTGGAGGCCACAAAATAGCAACATTTTTGCCATTCTCTCTCTAGGCAGCTTCCCTACACTACTCAGATGAAATATGTACTTCCCGATCCAGTCACTTCCCTTCTGCATGCAGGTCCCATCTCAAGACACAGCAAAGCAAATGTTTGTGCCGGCAGACCCAGCTAACAGCTCCAGTCCTAAAGGTCTGCTAGGGTTGGATGTAATTCTGGTCTAGGCTCCAGTGGATGGGAAGTGCTGATGTTGACCCAAGAAACACTGAGGAAAGGACACACTCATCCACGAGAAGCAAAGCTGGAAAATTATTTTGTAAAAACAAAGGGCTGGGACAAATGGCACATTAGCTGTTACACATCTTGCAGCTTTTTAATATTCGAAATCTGCCTGCACAACGTCTTCCACTTTTATCTGCAATCAGTGACATTAAGCTTCATTTTATTCGGATGCCAGTGGGTTTGCAAGGACACAGCACCGCCACATCACAAGTGCTCCCACATCGAGCGCAGCAACAGCCAGGTACGGCCAGCAAAAAAAATAATAATAATGAAAGAAAAGCCAGGAGTCATAGCTAAGCCGCCCTTGCTTTGTACGGCCGAACGGCACTCCGCACAGCCCACCGCCTGCACTCAGGGCCGCCGCCATCCCGGCTCGCACCGACGGCCGGGAGCCGCAGCCGCGCCCCGCAGCGCCCAGCCCTGCGCGGGGCCGCGCCGCCACCTGGTGGGGACGTGCGGGGCTGCCTCTGCAAGCACGGCGGGGGGCGAGGGAACGGAGAAACGCCGCCCAGGGGGAGTTTGAGTTTCAGTACGAAATGCAGCGCAGGCATTCAAGACAGACTGTACCTGATGAAGAAGTTGGAGAGCTCTTCTCTAAGCCTTTCGAAGAATACATTTGATTGTGTAAAGTTACTGTTAACTGTATCTCTACTCTATATGAAAGCACTAGATACAATTCTAAAAGATAAAAAACGAGGCAGAATGCCCCAAAACCTTTAAAACCTCACATCAGATCCACTGGGCAAGTGATTGTCTTGAAACAAAAAAAGCTCATGGTTTATACTTTCCATTTAACAACTTTTCCCTCACTGAATCATGCAGTCATTGAGGTGGGAAAGCCCAATAAGATTATTCAGTCCAACCACCAACCCATGTGACCATTTCAGATCATGCCACTCAGTACCACATTCACCTTTTTCTTCGATACCCCCAGGGGCAATGGCTTCACCAATTCAGCAGTCCGTTCCAGTGCATTACCATTCTTTCTGTGAATAGGTTTTTCTAATATCCAACTTGAATCTCGCCCAGTGCAACTTGAGGACATTCCCTCTCTTTCACAATTCAAGAATTTCCACATTAGTCTGAGCCAATTATATTGTACAGTTGGGGGTTTTCCTACAGTGTTTTTTTATCTGTATCTGGCCTTTGTTCAGTAGGTATCTCTGTCATACTAGAATGTGATGGAAAGTACAGCAGTAATAGCAGATGGGAACAATTCCACCTGCAGCAAATGAGAACAAGCCCAAATGCTACAGGCATGGACACAAAAACAAAGGAAGAAAAATTGCTTACCTTTGGAAAGCCTCCATTAGATAGAGATCTCCAGTGATATACCTTCATCTCCTCTGCCAACCCTTAGATAAGGTCTGTAAGGGGTGGATCATGGTTCCACCCCTTTCCATCACTCAGATGCATTGCATGCACCTGAGCTCCCCTGGGCTGGCCCTGCCTTCCACCAGGTGCTCAATCACCACTTCAGGCCATGACTCAGCATTTCCACTACACTCTATTTTCTCATCTTCAGTGATTTCAAAGTCCTGGCCACTGAAGTCTCTGCGTACATTTCTCTATATTAAGTTTTCGCTATAGGTTATTCTGTGAAGTTACTTGTTTTCAAGCTTGGATTTCTGTATTTCTACATAGCAGCTAACAAGCACACAATAGTCACCACCATGCAGTTTTCTGAACACCTGATGAAAACTTTCATTACAAGTAACTTTAGAGAAAGTAAGTAAGTACATGCAACTAGCACCATACCTTGTCATTTTTCTGTAGTACTGTGATTTCCATACTAGCATCAACCTCAGTAGTTCCTCACATCAGTGCAGGCTCTCTGATAATTAAAGTAGCCCTGTAAAACATCACAGAAAAGCAAGAAAAGGTTTGAATTCCTTTTGCTAATACAAAGTCAAAAAACACACTAGAAATTAGGCTGCCAACAGTAGCCTTTAATCTACTGGCAATCACAAGTACACAGGAAGCAGATGAGTATCTAAGACACTCCCCTAAGGCTGAATAAGAAACTACTAATTTTTTTACTTAAAATCAAGCAAACTAACTAGATTAAAAACAAACAAGAAATAACAGAAGACACTATCTGTAACTATCTCACATTAGAGCCCCTGGAGGAAAAGGTAGACCACACAAATCCTTATAGAAATTAGACAGACCAATATATTGGGAAAGACACTACAACAGAAATGCAATGATGGAAGGACCAGCACAATGTAAAGGCACTATAAAGGAAAGGAAAACAATTACTCACCTGTAACAGAGGATTCCAGGTTTGTAGGAGAAAACTTCACCAAGAAGAGACCTCCAGAAAGAAATCCTTCCCACTGGCAATCAGCCCTTAAATGGGGTCTAAGAGAGGTGCAGCCAGGCTCCACCCCTTCTGGTCACACAACTGAATTGCCTTCACCTGTGCTCCCAGGGCTGACCCGGTCCTTTCCCCAGGTGCTCAATCAGTGGTTCAGGCCATGACTCAACAGTTATCATACAGTCCTGAAAAACACAGATAACCAACAGACAACTAAAGTGCTGGCAACATGACCATGAGAAATGGCAAAGGGGAAGTTCCATGAACACAGTGAAAGCTGGAGACGCAGACCTGATGTTCCAAGCAGGAAAAGAGACTTCCATCCTTTGATCCCAAGAGATTCAGAAAATCAGTCTTGCTATTCTCTTTTTCCTAATTAAGATTGACTACATGAAACGCACATCAAATTCAGTGACTGACTTTTCCCTTGGTAAAAATAAATGAAAGGCTGTCCTAATTTCTTAGGCTCAACAGAAAATTATTCTTTTAACAATGGGGAAAAAAAAATAAAAAATCAGTTCTAAGTCCATGAAAGAAATCAGATAAAATTATATCCTGATATTGGAAATCAATTAAATTCTAAATATTTTATTTTACCTGTAATGCAATGCAAGATTTTTAATGCAATGGAAGTTTTTTTTGCCTTTCAACAAGAAATGATGTTTTTTTCCAGTAACACAAGCAAGATGAGGTGATAGCTACTGATATAGAAATTATATATGAAAATGCAGCTGGCATAACAGCACATGCAAAAATAATGATTCAGTCACATGTAAGAACTGTAAAGAGAAATCATACAAAAGCAGGGCTAGAAGGTCAATTACATTCATTGTCAAAATCAGATACGGGGAAGCCAAGCAAAGGAAAGTGGAAAATCAGAAGGTATCACATTGATCCACATTCAAGTGACATTGCATCCTTTGTTTCTCCTGCAGGCAGGCAGATCTCACTGTGATGGGGTGATACACAAACATCTTATGGCTGTGCAGAGATGAACACCAAGTTTTCAACTACGGGCACTATCACTATGTGCCACCGATAACCACTCTCCCCTAACAGTAAACTGATCGTTTGTGAAAGAATATTAATTATGAAGATCACTACTTTTCACTAGTCACAGCAAGGAAAAAGAAGAAAAAGTAGCTTGGACACCTTTGCGTGATGCCCAATGGGTTTTTTTACTTCTTAGATGACAAGATTTATACAGTTTTTGCATCAGGAGGTCTCTGCACTGATCTCTGACTCCTGAGGTAGAAGCTACCCATCCTGCCTCATTACGTGCACTCACCAGCATGGTGCTCAGCAGCCTGATATCAGTTTATTGAAAGAAGGGTGTCATAGCTGCCAGTTTCAGAGCACAACTGCAGCTCCATATTAAGCTGCCCAGTTTTAAAGGTGGAAACGCAAACAGATCGTAAAATGCCTTGCTCAGTGTGCAGCTGACCATGCCACGTCAAGCAGCAAAGCTACTTGATGCAAACAAAAGTAAGATGGAGCGTCTACTTTCTAACAAGCACTCCTCACACATTAGACTTCACAATGACACATCAAAGCTCCAGGAGCAGAAACATCCTAAAGCCTTATGCAGTTTAACCCAGACACACCCATAGGAAAGGAAGGAGGGATGGTGAAAGCCTGCAAGCAGGAGAGCCGGTTTTTACTGGTAAGCACACCAGGAAATGCTTTTATGAACAGATAAAGCCAGCCTATGTTCCTATGCACTCTCTAGCGTAGCTTTGACACGTTCCCCAGTTAGATAAGAAAGGAAATGGGGCACATGGGGAGAGAGCATTTTTGTTTTATTGTGCTGCTCCCAATAGGCTCAAGAGCTGATTGCCAGAGATTGACCTGGAAGTCCTTCCTGACTGATGACATTAATCCATCAGCTAATGAAGTGGACAGGACTCTAAAGCCCTGCAAACTTTTGTGTTCTATAGCACAGGGCTTAGCTGCTGTAAAAGAGCCGGAAACCAAAAGGCAAACATTTCAAAGACACTTGAAGCTCTCACTGTTTATCGGACATTAAAAACTGCAGTGAAAAAGTTCTGAACGGAGACAGTCACACATTTGTTATTTATGATACAAGGGCGGGGGCAAGATAAGGGGAGCGCCAGCGCAGCCTCGACTCCTGACCGCATGCCGAGTACGAGCGCGCAAGGCAGACCCCGCCCAAACGGCGCAGCCCCGAGGCCGCCCTCCGGCCACACCGCCCGCCAGCACGGCTCTCGCTCTGACAGACAGGAGTTAAGAGCGGCGCCAGCCAATGAGAGAGCGGACGAGCACGGAGGCGGAGCGTGCGAGGATCCAATGGAAGAACTGCCCGGCCCCGAGAGGGTGGGAACAAAGTTAAGCTGCAGTCACCGGCGGCGTGCTCTACCCCAATCGGAGCGTCGGCCCCGATCGCTCTGTCCGGATTGGTTAACGGATGGCAGGCGGGCCTTAGCTCCTTCTTTTCCCCAATAGGAAGGCGGCGGAGCGTGATAGGCGTTTCGATTAGCCAATTGTCGTGGGCTCGATCTCGTACCCCTTTCTCTTCGCAAAATGGCGGCTCCGGCTCCGGCTGCGGCCGCGGCCCCTCCCGCGGCCGCCCCGGCTCCCAGCCCGACCGCCGCTCCCTCTACACCGACGGCGGGCGCGCCCCCCTCTGCCGCGCCCCCTCCGCCCGCCGCCCCAGCGGCACCGCCACCCTCCGCGCCGCTGTCCGCCGCGCTCTCGGGTCCCTTCCCCGGCGGCCGCGTGGTGCGGCTGCACCCGGTCGTGCTCGCCTCCATCGTGGACAGCTTCGAGCGGCGCAACGAGGGCGCGGCGCGGGTCATCGGGACGCTGCTGGGTAAGAGCCGCGGAGCCGGGGGCGAGCAGCACGCCGCCCCCACGCCGCCCCGCTAACCGCTGTCGTCCCCGCAGGCACTGTGGACAAGCACTCGGTGGAGGTCACTAACTGCTTCTCTGTCCCGCACAACGAGTCCGAGGATGAGGTACGGCCACGCGGCACGGCGAGGTGGGGGCCGGGGCTCTGGAGTAGGCTGTCCCGGTGGGGCTTCGTCCTGCATTGCCCTCCGCCCGGGTGTCGGCGCTCCTGCACCCTCTGACTCTGCTCTGTCCCCTTTCCCAGGTGGCTGTTGATATGGAGTTTGCCAAAAACATGTACGAGTTGCACAAAAAGGTGTCTCCCAGCGAGATCATCTTGGGCTGGTAAGTTCTCCATCTACAAAAAAGTTCGGGCAGTCATGTAGGTCCCTCAATATACCTGAGCTACATGGCTGTTGTCACAGGCTGAGAAATGGAATCAGCAGTGAGGTCTTGCAACTCTTGTTACAGTTCTAAAAGTGCTGTCATTCAGGATAGGAAGAGATGCTACTGCAGATTTAAGAGCAATTTTGGTTTTCTAGAAGAGCTATCACAGACAAGAGGGTTAGGGAATGCTTACATGGATCTATTTGAATGTAGCTTGTTTGAATGTTTGAATCTGTTTGAATGTATTTTACAATCTGTAAAATAAATGACCTAAGGGAGAAAACAAAAGTACCAAAGGCCTGGTGGGAAATCAGTCGTGTTAGCCTGAGCACGCAGGTATTCTCTGAGGAAAGATGGAAGACTTGTGCTGGGGTATTATAGGAAAAGAACTCATCTGTGCATGGATAGCTGGCTTTGTATGTCTTTTGGCATCCTCTCCAACCCTTTTCTGTAGAACAAAATCCTGCAAGCACTCTTTGCTTCCTTGACAACCTCTAATGGTATAGCAAAGTGCAGTTCTCATGACAGTCACTTTCTTATGCGTGCAGGAAGTTAATTGCAGAGCAATTGAAGGAGCTAGATGAACAAGCCCTGCTTCCTGCACAGAGATGTTTCATTTGTTTCTATTTGTTTTCTACATCTACTTTGCTGGTCCAAATTTGCTTGGCATGCTTTGATTTACAAGGAAATAAAGATTTGGTCCAGATCATAATGACAAGAAAACTGACTGTTGGGTGTCTGATGGCAGCTGTCCTTTGTGACTGTAGTATAACACTGGCCCTATGCATGTTTTGGGCATGTGTGTTCTCAGCCTATGATTTTAGGAGAGCCATAAGACTACACATGCCCTAGTCAAAATACTAGTCTTTACTATGCGTCTGCAGCTCAGTGCTTAGACATTAGAGTTTTAGAATACAAACCTGTTAAATATCAACAAATGCTGGGCATTTGAACATTAGAAGAATGCTCTTTCAACATTTGCTTTATTCAAGGTATGCAACAGGTCACGACATCACAGAACATTCTGTCCTGATCCACGAGTACTACAGCCGGGAAGCGCACAATCCAATCCACCTCACTGTGGACACAAGTCTCCAGAATTCACGCATGAGCATTAAAGCCTATGTCAGGTAATCTGGGACAGGGACTGTCTGATTTACTAACAGACATCATATTAGGATAACAAGGAATGTAGCAGACTATAGTTTTGGACAGTATTGTGCAATAGCTGAACCACAACTGTGAGCCAGAGGTCAGAGCATTCTTCCTACCAGAATGTCTTGACCATTGCACATAAGTTGAAAGCCTTAACCTTTCATAAGTTGGTTTCTCACTGGGGGTGAGGAACTGGCTTAGTTAACCTCAGCAGTGTTCAGAACATCTTTGCAATGCTTCACGGGAATAGCATAACTAGCATCAATGTTATATTAACTTCCATCATACTGTCTGAATGCTAGTCTTTACTCACTGCATCTTAGTGCTCAGCAATTTACTTATACAAGTTGTACTACTAGCACCCTCAGAACTTAATTGAAAGAGCGTCTTCTTGGTCAGTCTTTCTTCCCCTCCTCCACTTCCATTTTTATTAATTGATAATGGCGATAAAATATGGAGAAATGAAACTACTCTGCTTCACCTCACTGTTCTTCCCAGTGGCTGCTGAATAGTTCTCCTCCTTCCAGGATAAAGCCCCACTCTTTGTAGCAGAAATCATGCTGCTTCCTGACCGTGCATCTTCAAAATGGAAGCTGTTCTGTGACATCTTGTATGCTGAAAGCATAAATGAACTTCAGATAGAATCATTTGATTTACAGAGGACCTCAAGGTCCTCTTGGATGACCTCCTCATGTCATCAAGTCCAGCTCCCTGGTAATGAATGGTGGCACATACAGCTTGATCATGCTGCTCAGAGCCCTATCCAGCCTGACCTTGGATGTCCCCAGGGGTGGGGCATCCATCACCTCTCTGGGCAATCTACACCAGTGCCTCACCACCCTTATTTTAAAAAATGTCATCTTTTTGTCCAATCTAAATCTCCCCTCCTTTAGTTTGAAACCATTTCCCCTGGTCCTATCACAACAGATTCTGCTAAAGAATCTGCCCCCTTCCCTCATATAGCTCCCCTTTACATATTGAAAAGCTGCTTTCAGGTCTCCCCAGAGCCTTCCCTTCTTCAGGCTGAACAACCGCAGCTCTCTCAACCTGTCCTCATAGGAAAAGTGTTTCATCCCTTGGATCATTTTTGTGGCCCTGCTCTGGATGCATTCTAATAGGTCCATGTCTATCCTGTGCTGAGGACTCCACATTTGGATGCAGACTCCAGGTGAGGCCTCACCTGAGCAGAGGGGCAGGATCACTTCCCTCTCCCTGCTGGCCACACTTCTTTTGATGCAGCCCAGGATACGGTTGGCTCTCTGGACAGTGAGGCACATTGCTGGCTTGTGTCCAGCTTACCATCCACCAGTTCCTCCAGATCATTTTTGGCAGGACTGTGCTCCGTCCTTACATCTCCCAGGTTCTAGTGATAGCAGGGGTTGTCACGACCTGGGTGTAAGACTTTGCACTTGGATTTATTAAACCTCATGAAGTTTACCTGGGCCCACTGCTTGAGCCTGTCTAGGTCTCTATGAATGGCATTCCATCTCTCGGGCATGTCAGCCACACCAAGAAGACAGTACTCAACTCGTCATGCACTCATGCTGATAAATGTCAGACCAGCTAGGAGTACTTTTGGATGAAAATTTGTAGTTAATAATATGCCTGTATTGATTTCCTATCCTCGGTTATACATGGTCTTAATATTGCTGATTTTAGTGAGAATGAGTAACCTACTCATGTTCACACTCTCATGCTAATAGAGATCATTGAGATGGAAAGAAATTATTTATTTCCTTTCAGATATGTCCATGCTGAATTTATGTATTGTTTTCCTAGTGCCCCAATGGGAGTCCCTGGTAAAACTATGGGCGTGATGTTCACACCACTGACAGTGAAGTACGTTTATTACGACACAGAGCGGATAGGAGGTGAATGCTTTCTTCCTATTATGGTTCTAACTATTGTGACGCTGTTCAAATGCTGTTTGTTTATTAATCCTGGTAAAATTACCACTCTGTGGGTGTCTCACTGTCTCACTGAAACTAATGCTATCCTAAAAAGGCTTCAATAAGTTAAAGTTTTAAGCTGCTTTCTGTGTCAGTCAGATTTCTCAGTGATCCTTGTTTTGCTTTCAGTGGATCTCATAATGAAGACCTGCTTTAGCCCTAATCGAGTGATTGGCTTGTCCAGTGACTTACAGCAGGTGGGGTCAGCCTCAGCCAGGATTCAGGACACCCTGGGTATGGTGCTACAGTATGCAGAGGATGTATTGGTAAGGCAAACTTTTTATGAGACTGAAGTTTGATGTAAGATTATGCATCTTGTTGTTATGGGGTATTTTTTGCTGAGTTTTACTCATGCTGAAGTGTGTTTCTTATGCATAGTCTGGCAAAGTGGCTGCTGACAACACCGTGGGGCGTTTTCTGATGGATCTTATTAACCAGGTGCCAAAGATTTCACCAGAGGACTTTGAGACCATGTTGAACAGCAATATTAATGTAAGTTAATTGTCTTCTTTCTAAGTGTATTACCAGCAGTTTTGAAAATGTCATACAGACACAATTTTGTTTACGAAAAAAACTACCTTTTCATACCAACATGGTCATAAAAAACACAGCCCATTCCTGTCTCTTATGTTTTAAGAGCTGAAGGTGGGTAAGAGAGCTCACCATAATTAAAAACAATGGAAAATAAGAGAATTACTTTAAAAGCACATATGAATTTTGCAAGTAATCTGAAAGGCAGCACAGATTCTTCTTTTAGAGTGCTGGGAAAATATGAATTATCACGCTTCATGCAGTATAGGTTTTAAGGATAACTAGTGACTTTCCCTGCTTTCTTTGCCTGACATGAAGTTCTGTCTCATGGCAAAACACATAAGAGCACGAGCAAGGTTTCACTGTGCTACCTTATTTCCGTAACAAATTTTTAGAGAGCTAGTTTTCTGAATCTGTTATTTGCCCATAGTCTGCAGGACCACAACTAATTTTTAATTTTGCTTACACCCTTTGACTCTCCTGGTTAATACTGGTGGACTCGAAGTTAAAATTTCACAAGTGCTGTTTCATGTTCCAGGAATACCAACGTTTTTCTCCTGTGAGGGAAGCATTCCTCAGGGTAGGACTTTCAGGACTAGCAATAGTTCCGGTAGCTGATTGTAAAATGCTTTACAGGCGTTAAAAATTCACATCTCCACAACAGGCTGTCATCTTTGGTAATATTTCTGATGACTGTTTTTTTTCTTTTTTTCTCTCAGGACCTTCTGATGGTAACCTACTTGGCAAACCTCACGCAGTCACAGATTGCTCTCAATGAAAAACTTCTGAGTTTATAAAGAAACTTCTGCCACCTTACACTTCAAAGAGCCTCAAGAGTGAGCAGATACACACTTTTCATGGTGATGTTACAAATTCCCTTGGACCTTAACTTAATTACCTAAACAATTTGGTTTACATCTTCATTTCTGCTTCCCTGGAAAATCCCTGACGTGGTTTAGGAAATGAATAGGAACTCCTGCAGTTTGGATGAGCCCAGTATTTTAAAATGGAATAAGTGAATCTTTTGTCTTCTGGGTTTATCTGTTTGTGTAACAAAATACAGCTTTAATGTAAGAAATTATTTGAAATAAAGTTCAATTGTATTGGCAAGAATACCTTCTGTCCAGAAGAAGACTGTTCTCATTTATTGTATAATGAATCCTCCTTTGAAAGAATCAGGAAAGAAAACTAGAGTGGATGCAAATAATCTCAAATTTGGCAGCTTTCTCTGCGTTTTTCCCAAAAGTTTTAAAGCACACAGGTCGTGGCACCTTGCATTGCACATAGTACACTTTTCCATGGGGGAACTACAGAATGGCCACTGGCCTATAACTGGTGTTGTGTGTATGGCCTTCTCCGATGAGGTATGAGGCAGTGAATTCCATTTACACTGTGGTATTTGTTCTATGCATATCTGATCCTTTGGGAAAGGAAATAGAATGGAATTCCACCATCGTGAAGAGGGGGTTCAGAGTATTAAACTAGCAGCTAAATGTTCAGAGTATTAAACTAGCAGCTAAATGTGTGGTTGAAAGGGCTTGAAAAGCATTCCTCCTGAAGTTTTCGTGTTTGCAAAAGAAGAAAAATTTCAGTAAATTTTTGAGATTAAAATTTAGATATTATCAAATAGGGATTTTCTGTTTCATAATGACTTTCAGCTGAAGGAAAGCCAGTTCAAATTGCAACTTTTTACAGTCTCAGCTAGTAATATTACCTTTGGACGTCTGTTCAGCTGTACTAAAGTTTTCCCTAATGCTAGCAGTATCACTCCTGCATCATTCATGCTTATGTTCTAATGACCATTTCTGACACTTTCACACACATCTGTTTCAGTAAATGAACTGAAAATGTCATAGAGAAGCCAGCAAAGTCAGCATTCCTCCTAAATACCTTTGTGCAAGATTTGCCAGATAATCCAAGAATGAGAGACAGCTCACATCTCTTTAAATCCTGTCCTCGTGGTTCCAATGCAGGGAATTCCATGAACCGTTCAGCACTAAATTCTAAGTTCTGATCACAAGGGCAAGGTGCATAAAGACTGAAGGCACAGCAAAGACTTCATTTCTGAAAGTTATCTGTGAGCATTAAACATGTTTATGCTCAGCTCCTTTGTACTTCTCTAATGCTTTGTTTCCCCTTCTTTAAACTCAATATTTGAGCTTTAGCTGATTAACTTACATTTTCAGGTCACGTTCTGTTTAAAATAAGCCTTGAAATAGGTGGAGGAAAAGACTGAGCAGCAAAGCTAGATGAGCCTTTCTTAACCACTGCAATAAGCAGAGGGAAGAAAAGCTTAATATTCTTCCCCTCATTTCTTCATTTTGTAATAAATCCTTGCTAATCTCAGGACATTAATATGTGAGAAGAAAGATCTGATGTAGAAAGATTAAAAGTTAAATAGTCTAGGAAGCTGCTTTGCACAAAATGCAGTGTTTGAGAACATCAATTTGTGATCATGATTACAGAAAATGTATTGTGCAGTTAATCAGTCCTGATAAATACTGAAGACTAACGATGAAGCACTACTGGAGGTTATGTCTTCCTGAGCAGAAAGATGTACTGCAAAGTAGAGGTATCAGAAAAGCCCACAGTCCAAAGGCTGACTTGTATGGTAGACAGTACAGTAACAAGCAGAACAAATTGGAGTAGAAAAATAAAGGCTGCCCTCAAAAACTGTGTGTTTGATTCCATCCATGCTGGCACTGGGTGAATGGTACATTGTAAACATTGCTCTGACACAAGAATTTTCAAGTTTCCATGACCACCCTTGTGAAGGACAGTGTTGCAAGCAAATTGTAGCATAATGTATCATTTTGCTTGGCTAAAAAGTAAAGCCTAGGCTGTATCATTATTAGGAGGCTGAAGAAAGAAGCATTTGGAGTTTGAAAATGTAGACAGGAAATCCTAAAGGCCTTCTATCGCTCCACTTTATTGGATCTCATATCTAAAAATTTGAAATTGCTTAGGAAATCTGTTGGGGAAAGCTTGGGAGTTGAGAAACATCACCAAGGATTTCAAGCTCTGATTTGCTGTTATTTGTACATCACTGAGGTCTTGGATCTATTAGGGGACTTTCTCCTTCTTTTTTGTTTGTTTAGGGTTCAATACTCCAAACAGCTTTGACAAAGTTTAACTTTTAAGAGTCTGACTTAATCATTTTTTAAATAGTCCAGATAGTTCTCCAGGTATGCTTCTATATACAGCATGTATTGTATTTAATTATGTTAACGCCCTCATAGCTTAGACAGAGCTGATCCTGAGTTGTTACCTGAGCATGAACTTCTCCCTGAAAACATGTTTTCCTCAATATATATAACATTCAGAGCAGAGTTTACAGTTACAACCGATTCCCTTGTTCTCTTTGGGTATACTGTGTGCTTAGAAAAGTTAGAGAAATACATAAAATCAGCCCACCTTGCTGTGTCAGGCCTTCTCAGAGACAGAATCCAAGTCAGCTGCAACATAGGGATGGAGTTTCTCCAAAGCGTCTCTCAGCAGTATGATGAAGCAAGGCAACCTTGTGTTCACCTCGTTTCTGATGAGCATGGATGGTAACCTGTGGCACCCTGCAGTTTAACAAGCACAATGACATTATGATTTGCTCTGACTGATTCCTAGTGTAATAAAACTGCTTGTTTGCCTCTTTGAGCAAGAGAGTATTAGCTCCACAAGCACATGAGAGTACTCTGTGTTGCTAATCAAAACCAATACTTGCAGCATGAACTTTGTTAAATAGAAATACCTTCCTAAAAATTGAAGGAACATTTCTTCACTGATTACACTTTCAACAATAGGACCTCAGGCGTTGTACCACAATGAAAATTGGAGGTATGTGACTAATTAGCTTCCTTGTGTGCTCTGTTGTGCTGTAAAGCTTGCAAACTATATGAAGGTGATTCTTCAGGAGAAGCTTTTGGATAGGCGGTGTGCAACAGCCAGGTTTCTTATGACTCTGTAAAGTGCTTGGGACTGATGATGCACAACAGAACAATTCTGGTAATGATGGTGACTGTAGGATTAGATTAAGGTCCAAAGAGAGCCCTTGCAGACTGCATTGTGCTAGTGTTAATTCGCTGGCTAAGCTAAAAAGCAATTAAAATTTCACATTCTAAATTCATGTGACTGAACAAAGCAGTTAATACTATGTGGTGTTTCTCTGGGTACTGGAAGAAGTTTGTCTTTCTTGTTTGGGTACACTTAACAGCCACTGTGTTGTTGCCATCTTCTCTGGTTCCCTGTGTCCACTAACTTTACCTTAGGAGAAGCTTCCTGAAACACAGTTCCAATTCTTTCCTATCTTGACAAACCACATCTTAAAATCTTTTTAAATACACCTAAATATATCTCCTTTGTCCTTACTGAAGTTTGTTTCATGTTCTTCCTGGTATTTATACACTGTACAGCATCATACAACAGCCTTCATTTTGCTACGCTAAACATAATACGCTACATCTTCTGCTGTGATCTATGATCACCTAGCTGCCCATTTTTAACTTAATTTCAGTCTTTCTACTTGATACAGACTTGTATCAGTGTGTAGATGAATGGATGTAAGAATGCACTAATGCTTTCCCGTTATAAATTCCTTGTTTGCCTCTTGGTGTCTGTCATTTACTGTGACTGAGCACTGTCCTAATCACCTGTCCTAATCACTGTTGTCATTTGAACTCTAAGTTACTACTGAAATTGATAATTTCAATGCATGACCTGGTATTGCGACAGCTTTTAATTAGAAAATCTAGATGTTATGATCATCTCCCTGTTTCTCCTGGTTTGGATTGCTCTCAGTGCTGATGACACTTCAGTTTCATCAGTAGGTATCATTAGCTTGTTCCCAACTTTCGTGCCATTCACAGTTAAGAAGAAATTTGGAACTAATCCAGGCCAACTTAGCTGAATTCTACAAACACCCTTTTCAACAAAGCTTTTGTGTTTACTTCCAAGTTCTTTAGCCTTGGCCATGCTAGTTTGCGTCTTCTCTATTTTAACTGTGGTTCTTGTCACATTCCCTGTGAATATCCAAGTGTCATCCTGATCCACTGTGTCCTGAAATTCACCTTTGACATGAGCAACATCTTTTTGTTTGGCTTAAGCCTTGGAAAATGGAAATAAGACTAAATTTTCAGTGTTGCTGAAAATAACAAACAACATTTGCTGTTTGCGATTGGAAACTTAAAATCCTTGCTGCTAGAATTACAATTTCATTTGCTGATTATTTCAGAATGCTGGGATGAAGGTCACTAATTCTGCACTGTCAGCTGAGTCAATTAAGTTTCTTGGCAGAACACTTAAGTTTGCTGTAAAGAGGAAGTAATGTTTTAGTGTAAGATTTTGTGAACATGCCATCTATTAGTAACAAATCTGGAATGGGCGGTTTTAATCTTCAGGATTTAAATGTCAGTGAAGAAAACTTGGACACGCTGCTCTTTCAAGTACTCTAGCAGAACAACCTGCTGCTCTCCTTGTGCACTCTGAGTAAGGATGAAGTGTATTTTTAGTGTGGTTCCACCCAGCAGAACTACAGACTCTGATGGCAGTCCTGAGGTTTGTGTGAAACCCTCACGACTGCACTACAGTGGGTGGAGTCCTAACATGACTCATGGGTTAGTAAATCTCATTTGAGCAGCTAACCAAACACATCGCTTTGTGAAGTGAACTGTGCTTGCTCTGCTCTCTGTTCTTAGGGAAGGTTTACTCAACAGCTAACTTTGACTATCTGCATTTTAATTAGTGCAGTCACAAGGCAGTGTAACAGGACAAATATTGTTAGTACCTAACAGACTTGGATCACTGCAGTATCCTGCTGGTTTGTTATACTTTGACCCACGGTTAAAAGCTGACCAGGTCTTGCTGCTTACTGAAAACTGTGGGAAAGTTGTGTTTTTTGTTTGTTTTTAGTTTTAAACTCTACTGGCTGAAATACAAAATCAAAAGCAATGTTTCATATCATTTGTGATGCAGTATGCCAAGCAGGACATATAGCACAGACAAGCAGCAATGCGTTTAGTGTCCTACATCACCAATAATAAATTACCCAAGGAAGTTTTAGCTGCACTGACAGCACCCAGTATGATGAGGTAGGTGAGAGAAAGTTCCTCTGGAGCAGAATTCTGTCCAGTATCATGTCTGAGAAGATACAAAGATATTACAAAAAGAGAAGCATGAGTTTGTCTCCTATTTCACTGACCTTGAATTTACTAACAGTGGGAGGTTGTCTTGACTCTCTGGGATTTAACACACTTTCCTAAATGCACTAGTAGCTGTAGTAACAAACCAAGAAGATTCTTTGAATACAGGGAGTGAAGCTAGATGACAACAATGGTTCCATTCCATTCTTTAGAAAAAGTCATTCCAGATAGTCTTGTTAACAAATACACATGCAACACATTTAACATTGGTATGGATTCTTCAGATGTATGCCTTTTTAGGACTTTTCTCTTGTGTTTTGTTTTATTTTTTTTTTCTTTCCATTTGATTATGAATATAGATGATTCCTTTCCTAAATAGTTCAATCCCAAACAATCCACTAAAACGAAGAGGAAGAATTCTGTTTTATACATGTATTTGGTTTCCATGGAAGCAGGAGTTTTAACATGTACCTGTCCTGAAAGAAATAAGCTTAACAGAGGTGAAGTATACTAGACATACACTGAAAATATCTCTTGAAAAATGCTGTGAGGATTAAATTCTTAAAGCTGTTCCTGACAAGTTCTGGGCAAACAAGGCAGCTATAAGCCCAATATTGCTGAAGATAGGTCATTTATTAGAATTTTTATACATTTCAGATGCTTTCCATTTGAAGTGGACTAGCATAGTAAATAATTACCGACCTATTTTCTGCTGCCTGCACTGCTCTTTTACAGACACAGAGAGCAGTGGTTTTACTTGGCAATTGGCATTCAAGTGCCACAGCAGGTTACAGCAGAAGACTGCTTGCATATGAGTGGTGTGTGAACCACTAATGCATGCATTTCATAGCAAAGTATGCAGAAGTTTTGAATAAATGCAATTAACCACTGCATAATATCAGGGATGGATCCTTCAGGAAGTGTATCATGCTGGTTAGAATATCTTACAAACACTTAGCTCCAGGGTAAAGGAAGAAATAAGTGTATCTGGTGCCTGTTCCAAATAGAATATGAATAAACATAACAGTAGATGTAAAAATAGAAACAAAACACCAAGTGTGCTGCTTCCCAGAGCAGTTAGTTGCCATAATTTATATTTCTTTCTAGGGAGAGGAGCGTGGTAGCCAGGACAGCCCTACCTTCATGCCCTCTGGGGACCTAGATCTTGTTCTCAAGTCAACCGATGCCTTTGATACACTTGGCCACTGCACTGGTCTGGTGGTCCAGACGACACGGCTCATCGCCTGCCAGCTCCAGGACTCCATCTAAAGCTTCATGCGCTTCTGAAAAATAGGTCTGACCTAAATCCACACGTGTTTGGGTTAATTTAATTGCACCGATGCCAAAGGGAAACCGCGATGCGGACTTTCTACTTCACGGGCCCGGTGCCCTCCGTGTGGGACGGCGCCCGGCGGCAGGGCTGCGGGATTGGGCGCTGCCGCCCCTGAACGCAGCTCCTCGCCGTTCCGAGGCAGCGCAGGGAACATCGCGGCCCTCAGCGAACCGGGGCGGGCCGGACGGCTGGCAGAAGGGGCGCCGCGTTAGCGGAGCCGCCGCCAGCCCGGTCGACTCTCGGGCGCGGCGGTGCTGCCCGCGGGGAGCGGGGCCGGGCCGGGGCGGACCCGGGGGCGGGGCGGGTCTCTCCCGGCCACACGGCCTCCATTTTGCGGTGTAGCTGCTGCAGAGAGGCCGGAGGCTCCGTGCTTTTCCCTCAGGTGAGGCGCCTGGGGGCGGGCAGGGGGAAGAAAGGCGATCAGCCCGGCGCCGCGCGCGCGTCCCCCGCTCCGGGCCCGGCCGCTCCCCGCGGGAGGCTGCGATGGGGCACGGCGGGACTCGGCGGCCGGCAGGTGCCCCGCCGGGGGAGGGCGCGGTCCGCTGGGGAGCGGGAACCAGGTCCCTCGCCGTCTCAGGGCAAGTACCGAGAGCGGTACCGCCTCCGCGCGGACGGCCGGCCAACAGAGCCGCGGCCCTGCGGCGAGAGCCCGCGGCGCTGCGTGACCGCACCGAGACGGGCGGCGGCTCCGGCCGCGGGCGGGGTCCTCCAGCCGCCGCAGGGCGGGATGCTGCCCGCGCCGAACCCCGCGTTACATCGCCGGAGTCGATCCCGTCCAGAGTCCCCGAAGCAAATAAAAACCGTCCGAACCTGCGATTCTGACGAGAAAGGTCCGCGAAGCCTCGGGATGGCGGCTCCCATTGCCCTCCGCTGCGGGACGCCGAGGGAGGGCCGGTATCGGTACCGGGCAGAGCCCGCCCCCCTGTCGGCTGTACGGGCGGCAGCGGCCTCTGCCCCGCTCCGCGGCTCTCAGGCTGAGCTCGGAGCGAGAGCAGGCGGTCCGAAATCAGGTACTGCTGTTGTGAATACGTGTATCTGTAAGACGGGATATGACGAGAGCTGCTTCGGTACGCGCTGCTGTCCGGTCGGTGCGTTCTGAAGGGACTCTGGGTCCTGCTGTCGGAGAAGCCCGTATCGCCATACGGCACTGTGCAGCCGGCTGCGGAGCGCCTGCAGGGACCGGGGCTGAAGTCCTTACCTGACCCCTTCACCACAGTACGTCTGACCAAGAAAACGCTGTCACTTTTCTGAGTTACAAACACAAGTAGTAGCAACTGGGGTCTTGCTAGAGCTGGTGATCACATGAAACGCTGCCAATCCCGGTGCCGGCCTCAAAACGCACCAGCAGTTACCCACGTCCCAGAAATGGAATCCACGCGGTGCCAGTAAGGAAAGAGTTAAGCACTGCAACAGGCCGTGTACGTCACAGGTGTGCACGGGTGGGTGATCTGCTAATCACAAATACCGCCTTCCTTGCAAAGGAGGCTTGGAAACCAGAATCCTAAAAAGCTTTTGTGCCAGAATTTGTTTGACAGCGAATGGGGAACATGGCTGAAAAAACTGACTTCATTCTACATTAAGTATCTCGTCAATCAATTTAAACACTGGTATGTTTCAGTACAGATAAAATACTGCTGGGTCCCACTTGTATACTAATTACACTTTGTACAGCTGTTGGAACAGCTGACCTGCAGCCACCGGCTGCTTGCTGCCTTACAAAAAGCAGTGTGAGCACAGGAGATGTGATACTGTGCACACCTGCCCGTTTTACAGGCTTCACCTTACTGCCTGCTTAACAGCGTGACTTTGATTGAATTACACAGAGCATAAGGCTGCAATAGTTTGGAGGTTTTTAATGGCCAGTTTTGCTGACACTCTGTTTTCCCATTGAGTGGAAAGAGTGACACTGAAACCCAAAGGAAGTGTTGGCAGTTGTCTTCTTCCTGAAGGGAGCTGCAGCCCATGGTTAAGTAACAGAAGTGGAAGAAATGTGTGGAAAGCCAGAATGAAAAGTCAATGCACATAGCTGTCAGTAGTAGATACTGCACAGGTACTGCCCGTGTGCTTCTTCTGAGGGAAACATATGGCAATTAGCAGTGTTTATGATTAAAGTGTTTACAGTTATGATTTCCAAGTACACCTCACACAGTTCTTCTCCCTTTCTTACGAAGAAAGCCCCCTGAAGCAGTTCTCCTGCTTTATCACTGTGAGACCACATGGCTGTACTTATCTACAAGATTGCTTTGGCTCTCATTTGAACTAACCTGCTCTAAGTTTTAATGTTTTCCACAGTAAGTCAGAGGCATTTAAGGCAGCATTTGTGGAATTAGTGGTACAACATAGCAAGAAGATGGCTTTCAGATCCATTTGTTTGCCTGTGTCCTACCTAGTTAGGTATAGTTAGAATTAGTATAGTTCTATAGTTAGAATAGTTAGTAACTGTATTACAATTCATTTTTGTATTTCCCATTTTCTTTGATTTGTGCAGCTAGGACACTGCCTCATAAACATGCAATGAGTAACTCCCAGTCCCTGTCTTCTTCTGTTTCTAATCCCCCAGTCCTTCTATTAAGAAAAGGATTGAAATAGTTATTAGCAGGAAACAGAAATCTCCTGCACAAATGAAGTAATGCAGGGGGAGTACAGTAAGATGTGGGGTACTGGGGAAGTAGCTGGGAGCTGAACTCCTGCCTGGATGCTTCCTCATTTTGGTGTTTTGTTTGAGCGTGAGGGCAGTAGTATTTTGAAATAACAAACAGAAATAATTCCATTGGCATAAAGTATTTGTAGGGAGGCTAAGATTGCTCTTTCTGCTCACGAATTTTGAAACAGCAGCTTCACTTATTTTGAAAGGATGTAAAAAAATGAAACAGATCCCCTCCCTTTCCAGCCAGCAGCTCTTGCACAAGAGACAACACGCCTGGAGCTGCTGTGGAGGTCGGTTCTGTGTGAGGCCCCCACCCAGCAGCTCCTCCACCTCTTTCCCTCTTCAGTTATGCAAGACAGGAATGCCTCACGGAGGCATTTTTTGGCAGAACAGTCACTTAAAGACTGAAAGGCCTGCAGGCTCAGGAAACAAGCACTTGAAAAACTTTTCTATGCCCTTTTCTTCAATTTATTGTATGTCACGTGTAAGTTTGTATTGTGCTAATATAAACCTTCATCTATAGTGTTATCTTCTTATGCTTAAATAAGCTCTTTGTATTAAAATTCAGATCTTTGCAAATGGTTTTCACGGTGCACTGACCAGCACTGGGCGCAGTTTAATTCTGCAGGAGGCACCATGTCATTACCATCAGGAAAAGAAACACTGAGTCATTTCTTATGTTTTGGAGACAGACAAATGTGGGATCTTAATAGGGACTCAAAGGTCAAAGTAATAGACGTGTGGCTGCTGAACCACCCTGGTCCTCCCACACTTGAGCTGTCCTGCTTACTTGTCATACTTGTTACAGCTAGCATCAATTCTGGCTTGTGTTATTCAAGAAGTTAGAACTTTTTAGTTTAAACCCCATTATTTGATCTTTGAAATAATTTTGGTGCATGTATCTATTTCATAAGAACAGCCAAAAGCAGGCAAAAGATACATTTCTATTAGATGGTTCTCTGTGGAATAGATCAAGTACTATTCTCCTCTCAGGAGCTATTCCTGTGAGTGAAGGGGCGCAGGCTGACAGGATACAAGCATGGAATTGAGCCTAACTCTTCCGTCTCTGTTCTGACACAGGCTCAGCCCCTTCCTGCTGAGACTTCACGCTCTGTAACCTGTATTTCAGAATTACTTTTGGAGGTTCAGCACTCTTACTGTGCTTCAACATATATCTGACCTAATTAAGGTAGCATGTAATTACAAAGTTGATGATGCTTCTCTTCTGAATTCTGCTTGCTGTTCTGTGTAAAAAAAAATAAAAAATAAAAAAAATAAAAAAAAAAAAAAGGAAAAGGTTTGTGGTTTTGTAGCTGATGAGTACTTTTAGCAACACTGAATGAAGTAACTGAGTTGCTCAAGTAACGTCACAGTTACTAAACCAACAAGTGGCAGCTACACACTCATGTAGTGACTGACAGGGAATTTTTTTTTTTCTTCCAGAATGTCATACCCAGGTTATCCCCCTTCTGGCTACCCTGCTTTCCCTGGCTACCCTGTAAGTATGGCTTTTACCTGTGTTGCATTCCCAGTGTATTTAGAGTCAACATCCCTTCTTACTGTATGCATGTAAATAGCAGCTGTTTTTATCCATATATCCATCTCTGAGTGTGACTTTACCTTTATCTCAAATGAACTCCAAGAAGGAAGTCTGATATATATTTTATAATATCGCCCGTTGTTCCAGAGGGTGGGTGGCTGCTTCTTGTTCAGGTTGTTACCTTGATGTTTTTAGTCATTTTCATTCTGTTTTGTTTTCTCATGCATATAGCTAACTACCTCAGCAAAATGGTGCTTTATTTATTGATTTATTTTTAAAGCATTGGTAATTGTTAACAAATATGAGGATCTTTAGGAACAGGGTATTGTCTGAACCAGTGTCTACCAAACCACCTGTATGCCCACATCCTGGCCATTTCGTTCAGGAGTAAAGCTGCTGAGCAATCCAAGCTCAAGAACCCAGCTTTCCCACAACACTGAGTAAATATTTTTCTGAGGATATTGGACACTTTAACTTGACTTTGACCCCCAGTCCTTCAGCCACAGTACTTTATTCCACCTTCAGTTCATGACTGAATGGACTGAAAACTCCAGTGAAACTGGAAGGCTGGAATGTATCAGGCATGGTTGATGGTGCAGTGTTTTGTTTTGTTTTTTTTCAAAGCTCGACACAACTTCGTGCTTTAATTAGTAAGGCACTGAGCATAACGTAATTGTGGCAATTCTATTTATGTAGTACTCGACTAGACTTAAAATGGAGCTCAGCCTATGTCCCATAAGATAGTGAAAAACTCAAAGTATATGCAGTAAATTCTTCAGTTATTTTGCTTTGCAATTTACCCAGACTCCCTCTGAAACACCAAAGTCAGTCAGACTAAAGAGATAACCGTGTCAGAAGCCAGACTTTCTTAACTTTGGGATTTCTTTACCCCATTCAACGTTCTGCTGAACCCTCACAATTGTCTCTGTTCATTGCAAGGGAGTTGGACTACATGACATCTAAGGTCCCTTCTAACTCAAATGATACTATGATAATTTTTTAAGCCGGCATCTAAAATCTAGCAGCTTCGGTTCACGAATTTAAAAGACCAGGTAGATGCCAGAGTAGCCATGCTAGGTTTTCTAGTCTACAATAGTGCAAGAAATCAATGTGAAATTATTTTCTGTAATATTGATAGTCATCCTAGCAGGCCTAGGGGATCCTAACCTTGGATTTGCAAATCTAAATCCTATTAAAATCTTTTTGTTGAGTCTGGCTGAACAAGGTTAGACTGCACTACTGGGGAAGGGGATCTTCCTGGGCACAATGGTGTGGTGATGGGGATCTTGGGACAGCCAAACCTGAGGAAAACCTTTAAGCTAGATTTTACTGCTAGGGAGATGCATCAGAGGACCCAGCCAGAAGGCCCGTGTCTAGGTTTAGGGAATGCTGCTGCTGCTCCTAAGAGCTAAACCTAATCACGTTATTACACATATATGGACATTTTAGTAGCTTGAGTTTTCACTCTGTAATAGAGTACAGACATCTCGTGGGTTCTTTGTATTTCAGCCCACAGGACAGGAGTCTGTCTATCCGCCCGCTGGGCAGTACACCTACCCTGCTGCTCCTGGAGGATATCCTCCAGCAGGAGGAGGGAGCTTTCCTGCAGCACCACCCAGTGCTGGGTATCCAGAGGCAGGAGGATATCCTGCCCCAGGGGGCTTCCCTGGAGCTCCCCAGGCTGGAGGAATGCCATCTTATCCTGGAGGTAAGATCCAGCCCTTGGGAGTTATTTCTGTTGTAACCAAGTCTTTGTGCTCGGGAAAGTAGTAAAGAAAAGCAAGCGATTGTTCAGTGATCAATTTAGGCAGCAGTGTCTAGACAGCCGGATTGCTACCTACCAAGAAGTACCTGCATGCTAATAGCAGAGTTTTGATGGCTTTGGGTTGTGAGCCACTGCACAGATAGAGAGAAAAGAAACAATCTCTTGTGCAGCTCAATGCCGTGGCTCATGTTGTGCCAGAAACCAGAAATGCTGTGTGCTAAAATCTGTTATCTGCTCCTAACTCCCACAGGCCCTGGGTTTGGCGTGCCTCCCACTGGCCCTGGCTTTGGTGGCTATCCCCAGCCTCCTGCCCAAAGCTATGGTGGAGGTGGACCAGCACAAATTCCTGGTATGTGGATGTTTCCGTGCCATATGTATTATACGTCAAGAATCCAAGGCTAAACCAAGAGATCCCAAGATAGATAGTAAGAAAAAAAAAAATAGGCCCTTACCTTTGTTACTGTTAGCCATTGAGGTCTGTAAGCTGTGCGTGTCCTCTCACCTTTCCTGACAAATGAAGAGCAGGTGAGAATCACCTTTATGTGCTGCATTCAAAGGGGATGGCTGTCAGTGCTTAACGATCGTGATGTAATTGGTTAGGTCCTTATCCTTCTTCAAACTGCACTTATCTGACCAGAAATGTTAAATTGGGAATCCACACTCAACAGATATCTGGCAGTTCTGCTCATCTCAGAGACATGGATATATTTTTCAGGAACCTGAGCAGATATGTGTTCACAGTGATCCCAGGAATTACGAGGGAGTGGAAAGGAGAATGCACACTGTTGCTTAAACCCAGTGCATTGTTCTTCATGCTTTGAAGTTACCATCAGTTACCATCAAAAACATTTTTGTCCTGGGATGTCAGTTGCGTCTGCAAGAAATTCAGAGCAGCAAACTTTCTTTTAATGATTGCTTCACTGACTTTAATAATTAAGCTGCCATTAAAACAAGAATAACTGTGCATATGCACTATAGATAAAAATAAAATACCAGTTTTAAAAAGTGGTTGCATCTTTTGTATTCACAATGATTTTGAACATGAAATGAGATTTCTTCAGTTCTCGCACCAGTGAATTCTCAGCATTTGTTGTTAATATGCTGTAGACATTTTAACATAAATAAAATGACTCTGCCAGAGAGCACGGGACGTGCATTCCTCATTTGCATGGATCATCTTGGCTTTCATCAATGGCAGCCATATTTAATAAGGAGAGATTCTTCCAGCTCTCACAGCACCAGTAAATTTAGCATTTTTATTAGTGCCTCACTAAAGTATCTACCAGAATGCTTCGTGATTGCTTCTTCCCACTGTTCTCAATGGCAAGAGCTTCAGTTATAGGTATTGTTACTTAGCACATAGGTTATTGCTGTGGTAGACCTGTAACTTACCATGTCTATAAATGGTTTTACTTTCAGCTTAAGTAGCGTTCATATAATAAGAAGAAACATAATTAATCTATTTATCTTGCTATTTAATTCATTTTCAGTAGGCTATCCTGGTGGACAAGCACCATCACCGACGCCTGGTCCGGTATGTGCTGTGTGCTCTTTTATCTTAATATAATAAGATCTTAATGTTGCTTCTCTATTTTTTTCACCTTGCTGTTAGTGGGCGATTGGGTGTATGGCAAATATTAGGGAGGAGGCCTGAATACGAGCTGGGGATGCGTCACAGACAAACAGGCACTGATGGCTGAAAATGTATTCTGATATTAATAAAGGTTGTTTAATAACAGTCCCTCATTTTGTCCCCAGTGCAAGGGAGAACTGCTATTAGAGGCAGTTCTGGGCAAAGGGGAACTCAGGTAATACAACCCTGAACGTCACTGCAGCACTCAGGTTGTCTATCATAGAATTGCAGAGGGGCTTTCTGCTAAAGGGAAAAAAGGAAAAAAGAACAAAACAGAGTATGCATCTTGCCATGCAGAAAAATAATTGATTTGTTGACATTGCTTTCAATAGGATTCCGATTTACTCTATAATTTGAATAATTAATTGAAAGTAATAAAATGTAAGCTGTCATGTATTTGCCTACAGGCATTTTAATACAGCGTTTCTCAATGAGTTTGATATGAAAGGGTATGAATTGGTCCTACATTATCAACTGTTTAACAATGACAAACTTTCCTTTGGTGTAAAAGCAGCAATGAAGTCATTGCAGAGTTCCTGGCCACACTCAGAATACACCCCAAACAAAACCATCAGTCAGTATCTCTGTATGCTCAACATGCAGGCCTGCATAAAGGCATTGCTCTGGCAGTGGTGGTCGACCAAAGCTGTTCAACACAACTGTCACCCTGATTTTGTGTCAGAGAAAAACGGTGAGCCAGCAGAACAAGTGGAACAAACCATTCTGTGACTCCTCCCTCTGAAGTACTCACTGCTAAGCAGTTATTTAAAGTTGAATTAGTATTGTGCAGGATAGCTAGTTATACATGGCTTTTGTTTTCAGCCTGCAGCAATGGCTCAGTACACTCAGGGCACAATTCAAGCTGCTCCAAACTTTGATGCTGGAAGGGATGCAGAAATTCTGCGCAAAGCTATGAAGGGTTTTGGTAAGTAAGCAACAGGCATTACATTTGTAACGTGTTAATGCCATTTAGTGCTTCAGTTTGTATCTAACCATAAAGGTATTCATTTTTCCAAAAGCTCATCAAAAGTCGCACCAAAAGAGATTTAGTAGAAATCTCTTTGCAAAGAAAATTTGGTAAACAGACTTAAATGATGTTCATGCACTTATTATATAACTATGCAAAAATGTGAGATTAAAAAATGCACTGCCTTAGATGGATTATTACAAGGTCTCCCATTGCTGTTCTGTTTCCAAGGGACTGACGAGAAGGCTATCATTGATGTTGTATCTAACCGCTCCAATGACCAAAGGCAAAAAATCAAGGCAGCTTTCAAGACGATGTATGGCAAGGTATGTTCAGTAAACAAAACCCATCATTTCAGCTGATGTGTAACTGCCAATTGCATTTTAGTCTTGGAGAGTGGTTTGGGGCATTTATTAAATGCACCTCTTTGGGTTATATTTTTCACTGCATACCATGTAGACACCTGGTATTTGAGTGTTGTGATACCTGGTAGAAGTGAGGGCATACGGCAGTCTGGCAAGGTCCCTCAGCAAAGCAGAAACTTTTCTGAGTTGACAGTACTAAGAAGACAGAAATTAATTGAGATTAAACTGTCTTACTGTATGATGTTCCTGAGGTTTTGTGCACAAATATTAGTGCTGAAATAACTTTTTTTTTTCCACTAAAAAGCCAACTGATAAATTGGTTGAGGATCACTGCTAAGGCACAGCGCGCTGGAGTAACTCAGCTCCATGCCATTATTGCTGTAACTCTGCTCACCTGAAAATTGCAGACCGTCTACTCCTGTTGCCCCCTTTATGATACATAATGGAAGGTTCTTTTCCAAAGGAGTCTGTCTTGCAGACACTTGCTTTCAAATCATTTCTTTTCTGTGCTTTTTGCTGTTACATTTTTATCTGCTTAGTAGCACTGCTCTGAAAGAATCACAGAATCCTTAAAGGTTAGAAAAGACCTTGAAAATCAAGTCCAACTGTCAACACGTCACCACTGTGCCCACTGATCACATCCCTCAGTGCCACATCCCCACATCTCCTGTAGGGACAGCGACTCCACCACCTCCCTGGGCAGTCCATTCCTGTGCACTGCTGCTCCTTCAGAGAAGAAATTTTTTATAATGTCCAACTTGAATCTCCCCTGAAAAAATCAGCTCTTTCCCCACCGGGCCGAACTTGTTGGTTCGTATCTAAAATACGATAAGTAATTCTGCAAGTAACTGGAGCTGTAGGGTTGGAAATACTTGATGCAGGAAGGAACTGAACTCAGCGCTCCTTCCTCAGTGAGCACTCCAGTCACTACAGAGTTACGGATGTGTACTGCTATCTGTTTTACCAGTATTCTCAAAGAGGGGAGTGATGGTGCTCTTGGTGGCTATTAGGGATTCTCAGGAGATGGATAACAATGTAATGTACTGTAGCAAACAAAAGCAGAAGCTCATCAGCTGCTCTAATTTGGGGGTGTGTGTGAAAATTTGTGCCACTTGAACAATGTGTTAAAGTAATTTCTAACTCCCATATTATATAACAATGCCCTTTTTGTGTTTCTAATTGGACAGGATTTAATTAAAGACCTGAAGTCTGAATTAAGTGGAAATGTGGAAGAACTGATCCTGGCACTCTTCATGCCTAGAACCTACTATGATGCCTGGAGTTTACATCATGCAATGAAGGTATGGTTCTCCTGTGAACAAAATAGTTCAAAACCATCTAAAAATGCTCATTCAAGAAAACAAAATACCTGATCTCTGCACTGTTGAAAAATCCTGTGGAAAACAAATCTAGGGACTGTTGAGATTAGAATTCTTCTCTGCTGCATGTGCCAGTACTGCAGGATTGGTCAGTTTGCAGCAGCTGTCCAGCAGGGAATGAATGCTGCACGATTGAATTTTATTCTCTGCCCCTCTCTTGGTCATTCTTTTTGCTAGAACCTAATGAGAGCCAGAGTTCTTTTAACCAATAAGCACTGTTTACACTGAAGTTGCATACCTCTCCCTGCTGGAAACAAGCCATAGCTACTAACTGATAGTTTTAGATAACCTGATTTTTTTTTAACAGGACAAAAACGAAGGAGTATTTTCTTGAGGTCAGGGGATGCAAGTATCTCTTTGGGTGTTAAATCCACATTAGGGGTTAGGTGAGCTAGCTGATTTAACCTTCTAACTCAGGTAAACTGGTACGTCCAACTTACCTGAATTCCTTGCTCGAGTGGCAGCAGCTAGCAGGTGGCTGACTACTGGAAACAAGTCACTTAACTCAGATAGCAATGCAGATCTCTAAAGAATATGGAGCACAAATGAAGATCTAGCTTTAGTGGGAGCAAGACCCACACAACCATTTAAAAAAATTAACCATGTTACAGTACTACTTAGAAGGTTCATATAGATTTAAGCCTACGTAATCCTTGCTCGAATAGTGATGGTCATGCCAGCGGATGTGTCTGTACTCAGAACCCCCAGTTAAATTCTATCCTGAGGAGATGAAACCAGCTATGAAAAGTTTCTGCTGGTCCTCCATGCAGAGGAACCAGTCACCTTTGGAATAAGAAACGCACCTTCACAGTATTTACATGCATATGTCTGACTTTAAGGGCTATCAGAAGGCTCTGCCTTCCTCCAATATGTTCCCAGAATAAGGTTGCCAAATCATTTTTTCATTTTCTTCTTAAACCTACACTCTGTTACCTATGGCTGACATTGCCATAGTAGACAGGGTATTATTTTAAGCCAGTGCAGAACTGAGCATTTCAAAAATCTTCATTCCATGTTCAGCATTTGGTGAACTTGGTGCTTTCACACCAACTAGAATATTGTTCTTACAATAGGAATCGTATCCTCTTTTACAATAACAGCTGATTGCTTATTTTTACAGTCAAACAAAATGAAGTAGGTAGTGCTTTGTAGTTATGCCTTCTTTTGTTTTGCCTACAGGGAGCAGGCACGCAGGAGAGAGTGCTGATAGAGATCCTTTGCACAAGGACAAACCAGGAAATACGAGAAATAGTGAACTGCTATAAATCAGAATTTGGAAGGGACATCGAACAAGACATCAGAGCAGACACTTCTGGACACTTTGAACGGTTACTTGTATCTATGTGCCAAGTGAGACAATTTTTATTTTTAAGACATACACGTGCTTTCCTTGCATATATCCATAATTGTTCCATAAATGAATTGCCTGTGCCTGCTTAGCCAGAGACAGAAGCCAGCCCTAGACTAATTTCCTTTCTAACAAGATAAAACACCTCAACTCCTCCTCAAGGAAGAATTCCTTCTTATCTATATGACAGATTGAGCGACTTAATCGAGCACTCTGTATTCCCCACAGAAGACCTGTGTAAATACTTTGAGCAGATGCAATCAAATAGCACATGCTACAAGCAGTGCTCCATGCTGCTGTTAAAGCCAGGTGCTTTTCTTCTTTTTTTTTTGCGTAACATTATTTGGGTAATTTTGTTAGGATGACCTTTATAGCACGTAAAATATCTGTGAGAGTTCCCTCAAACAAAACAGTACCTTCCAAATCACATTGTAACCCTCCCTTCAGATAACCAGCAGTACACGTGTGCTACCACTACACTCCTGTGAACACTGAAGGCTGCTTATCTCATGTTATTTACTGGGGCTCTTTTTGTATTGAAGAACAGTAACTTGCTGTTATCCATGTTTAGAAAGAAATACACAGCACGTGCAACTTCCCACATTTTTCTGATACACCTGCCTTGAATTTCTACGACTCTTCTCTACTCTGTTTGCTTCTACCTTTATGAGAGTTCAGCTATTCACCAGGCATTTGCGTTACAAAATCAAAGTCCACAAGAAAGCAAAGCTTGAAGCTCATGCTAATTTTTATTTTGATAAATCCAGTACAGTAACTGACAACCACATAATTTAAATATTATATTAACAGCTACAGACACAGTAGTATTTAAGAGTGTGTATTTAGCCTACTCAGCCAATACATTTAGCAGCATCCATCCATGCACTGTGCAGCAAGAATGCAAATCCCAAAGCGCATAAAATGTCACATAAGCCCTACTTGACATATTACAACTATAGTAAGTATTTTCTGGATACATTCATAGTTGCAATTAGCAATTCTAAATATAATAGAGGACCTGAGATATTTCAGGTGTGCATATTCAGAAAGGTAATTCATTAGTTCATTTAGGAAGATTCATTGCAACTTGAAGCCTAGAAACAAATCAAGAGAAAGCTTTCATTATTAAATAAAATAGAGAATTGAGTGCAGTTCCTGAAAAAGACCAGATGAAAATGTTTTTATAGGTGAAGCAACATATGAGTGTGTATGTACATATATACAAATACACACGCAGTATATCCACAGTTTAAACCAAACCCTACTGACAAAGTTTTGGGCCACAATTGTATTTTTTTCTAAGAAATATTAATCCAAATAATAGTTTTAAAGCAATGTAATGTATTTCTCACTGGTATCACTCATCCTACTTCAAGCTTCGGAGATACACGCTTGGGGTCTGTACTCCAAGCAGGGAAAGCACAGCTTCTCTGTGCTACTTCATTTGACTTCTGCTAACCTTGCTTTTAGGGTAACCGGGATGAGAATCAAACCGTGGATTATCAAAAAGCTCAAGAAGATGCTCAGCGTCTTTACCAAGCAGGTGAAGGAAAACTCGGGACGGATGAATCTTGCTTTAATATGGTGCTGGCAAGCAGAAGTTTTCCCCAGTTGAGAGCAACAGCTGAGGCGTATTCCAGGGTAGGAATTCTTCACTGACTTCAAATGAGTTTGGTCAGCATATTTTGAATTGAGGTTCCACATGTTGCTGCATTTTGTGATCCACAAGTTAATCTCATTTATTTGTAGATTGCTAATCGTGACTTAGCAAGCAGCATTGATCGAGAATTTTCTGGAAATGTGGAACGTGGCTTGAAGGCTATTTGTAAGTGATACTTTCTTCCTTACTCTTATCCCCTAAGAATTTAATTTTCTAAAAGTAATTGAGGAAGAATCCAATTCAGCACTGGTCATATGGCAAATGAATATACAATCTGAGACTCTATTACTACAAAAGTAACTTTAATTATTCAGATTATTCACTTTGCACTTGGAGGAAACAGACATCTAGCTGGGGGTTTGAAGCCAGAGAAGATTACACAGAAACTACTTGTCTAGAAAGACATGTGACTACACAGAAGCAAGGGACACTGCTTAGCACTGGTGGTTCTGTGTTTCAGAGCCCTGCAAAATGAAGCCAGTGCCACTAACAGAGGCAGAGATAGCTGAACCACTCCACATGTGATCTCAGACCCACCATGAAGCTACTTTTAGGCATGGTTCACTCTACAATCCTCTGCCACCTGCTACCCCTGAAAAGCTCAACATTTCTGAGGAAAGCATTACCAGAAGAGAAGACCTGTTCTGATTTCACTAATCCCTGCCAACTTATAGAAAAGCATTTCAAATTTGTTATGACTTCTGACAGGATCAGTATGAGTTACTGAAGTGAAACCAGTACTCTGCACACCAGCTCTACCACTGTTTACCAAACTGACAGCATTTCTGCAGCCATAGTGATTAAAAGCTATCATACTAAATAAGTTCTTCCCAGACTATATTCTACTGAAGTTCTGCAGGAAAAAATGATCCCTGAGGATCACATAGAAGAAAAAAACAGTAAAAAAAATCTAACAGATTTAGCAGACTCTGTAGCTATTTGTGAATGAAAACTATTTACTTTTGTACTTTTGTTACTGGGGACCTAGCAATGGAACACCAGTAAAAGTACTCATATCCTGGTACCAGCTATGTAAGGAAAAGAACTGGAAACAACCTGTTTGAGAATTAAGGTTTCAGTCACCTGTAAAAAGCACTTTCAGAAAAATTAACTGGTAATATCTACAACTTTTCTTGTGAAGTAATAACTCATTTGTTCAGCTTCAAAATAAACCCACTTTAGCAAAACAGTTACTGTAATCCAGAATAACAGAATCTGTATTGACAGCTACCTGCAGCTGACTACAACATAAATCCTGAACTGATCCTGCCAGTATCACTGTACAATACTGGAACTAATCCTAAGAATATACCTTATTGCAGTGCAATGCGCCTTCGATCGCCCAGCCTTTTTTGCAGAAAGGCTTTATCATTCTATGAAAGGAGCTGGCACAGATGATTCTACCCTCATCAGAATTGTAGTCACTCGCAGTGAGGTAAGAAACCTTCTCCTCTGTAGCCTTCCACTCCCTGTGAGGTCTATCTTCTCTAACCACCTTTTTATGCAGTCCTTCTTTCACAGCTTGTAGCAATTATGCATTGCAGTAAAGCTTCCATCCATTTCAGATTTAGATGAACAAAGTAATTTGTTTTGAAGATAGGTTTCATAGAATAATTTAAGTCTCTCTGGCTAAATAGCAATGCTGCTTGTCTTCCTTCCTCACTGTGGTTGTTTGCCCATGTAGCAGAAAAGTATCTCAACTTCAACTCTATGAAGTTAGGATACTACCATACTACCAAAGCAAGGAACAAGCCAGCCTCTGCTTTGGGAGCAGCTGTAGAGGGACCAGTTGGCTTGTACAAATTACAGAACTGATCAGTTGCACACTGCACCCTTGACTTGTGTTCAGCGTGAGGAAAGAGATGCACACTTATATCTAGGAGTTAAAATTATACTTTGTATTTAAGTCTCACACTTTCTTTTATCTTCTTTGCACAGATTGATCTGGTGCAAATTAAACAGAAGTTCACAGAAATGTATCAGAAGACTCTGGCTACAATGATAGCAAGTGATACAAGCGGCGATTACAGGCGTTTGCTACTGGCAATTGTTGGTCAATAGAAGACAGTTACCTGGTTGTTTGTTTTCTTTTTTAAAACAAACCGAAGGACATGTAACATGCTTCATGCAGACACTGACTACTCTTGCGCGTAAAAGAATAACATATAATCAAACACGCCTTCTTGGTGATTCATTAAGCTTTTTGCACTTACACTTGCCTTAATTTACAGCACATATTACTCTTTATTGTATAATAAAAGATATATCTTGTCTACTAGCCCTAAGTCTTAGGTTTGTTTGTTTGTTTGTTTTACCCAGACAAAACCACCTCCCCTCTTACAAACTCCTGCATAATTACTTCCTTGAAATCTCTAAACTTAACTACAGAGCTAACTGCGATGACAAAAAAAAAAGGTTCTCTAATAAGAATTCTTTTCTGTCTTCCCCTCCTAACGCTGAAAAAAGCAGCAAGTGCTCAGTTTAAGTCACACTGTACAGTTTAAGCACCTTGGCAGAAGATGACTATGCCTTCTCTATGTAAGTTCTTAAATTAGTTATGATTAGGAGGTAGTTAGCATTGTGCTTAAGGCAGCAATAGAAAGGAGAAGCAATTTCAAATCTAATTTTGAAGTATCGCCTTGTAAAAAAGTGGGTTATATTGTTCCTTCATTGTTCAGTAATTTGGTGTAAGCAAACACTAACACTACAGAGCATGTGTTAATCCAAGTTGAAAGTGACAGCAACACACAATACAAATGATGCAGCAATGGTTTCAGAGGATTAAGGAAAAAAGAAAACCAGCTTTGAGTAGTGCATTTGTTTTTATAGAAAACCACGCTGAATCTGTCCCCAGCCGTAAATTTAATGGAAACATGAAGTCCAGCAGCTAACAATGAGTTTCCTAACATTTCTAAGCAATGCTTTAACTAGTGAATATCATATATAGGCCTCACACACAAAAAGCAAAGCTCTTTTTTTCTTACCCCTCTAACAAAACCAGTAGCAGCTGGTAGAATCCATTCTTATATGGCAAATCTTTCACTGTACACACGTACATAAAAGTATTTGTAAAACAGTAACAGGTAAAAAAATCCACCATGCAAAAATCCCTCAAGTATTTTCACTTCTATTAAACATTCAGCATTATGTCTGCCACTGAACTAAATGTGAGCAGACATTGCAAACTGGGCTGCCTTCCTGGCTCAGCTCAGCAGGTGGCAGCAAGTATCTCAGCAGCACAAAGCTCTATTGAACAGGAGGCCAAAAAACCATCCTCAAACACGTTCTGTACTTTCAGGCCTGCTTTTCAGATTCGCTAAAATGCATTCACATTTCTCAGAACAGCCAGAACACCTCCCCACCCCCACCACCTCCCAACTCTTCTCCTTGCAGACAGCAGCGCTGCAGAAACCACAGCTCTTTGCTTTGCTGTTGCATCCGTGGGCTGGCAGAGCTATTGCCAAGCATTTCCCCCTCCCCACTGAGAACAGACTAACGCTAAGGATATGCAGAACCTTCCTCCCACTTAAAATCCTGGAAGCGGAAAACAAAGCGAAACAACTTACAGTTTTCTGAGAGGCAGGATACCTTTTTTTCCTCTTCAACAATGCAAGAATTAGAGACAGCTCCAGACTCTACCTTTCAGAAACAGCAGCAAACAAGGAGGGATTACTTTCTAAACAGAAAAAGCTCACAGGCACAATTCTTTTACCTGACTACTTGCTTAAAGGCTGACAGAATGTACACTGTATGACAAACAGCTTGACAATAACTTGACAATAACATTTACTGCACCTCTACCCTCATATCTGGCAAACACTGCTACTGACAACAGCTGGAAGGGGATTCTCAGGGAGGTGAGCAGAGCTGTTGCACAGCAATGCCTGCCACATGAGAGCCAGTTCTCTGTCAGACAGCAAGGCCTTTTCTCACAAAGACTTGTATTTTCTCTGCGCATACAATTTGAGCTAGCCAGAACACTGAGAATGAAGACTGCAGTATCAAACCATGAATATGCGGTCTTGGGAAATGCTGTTGGTGCTTAGGAGGAAGGTCCCATCACAATGCTCACTACGTAAAACCTGGGCTGTACTGCACCACCAGGTGGCTGTTCTGCTCTGACACACTGCACACAGACTGCACAGCTCACGGCTGTGGGTTTCAGAAAAAAACCAACTTACCATTTGTTAACTTGAACTTCTGCGCACAGACTTTGAGAACAGTTTCCAGTTACAACGCATCTGCAATAAAGTAAAAGCAAACATTAAAACTCCATTAGTGTCACATCAGTTGCGTTCTCATCTCGCTCAGCAGCTTGTCCTACTTACAGAGAACACACGAAAAGCCCTAAATCAGGTATCTGCCTCGACTGTCGAAACAGCCCCATCCCACCCCCAGTGCACCCAAGGCTCCACCAGCACCATAGCCCTCAGCTCAAAGTGACACACGTGGGACATGGCCGTTCTCATGGCTGCACTACCCAGCAATGGAGACTGGCAGACAGAAGATGCTCAGATATTCAATACATGAGAAATAACGATTAAAAAAAATGAAATAGAATAGTATTTACGTTAAATGATTTCTCCGCAAGCTAAATCTCACCTCGTTGGCTATTCCTTCAATAGCTTAGATTTGGAAGAGCATTTCTAACCAATTTTCAGGGTCAGATGAGACCCCAGTATGCCAAATAAAACCAATACACAGGGATAGGAGCCGCAGCCCATGCACAAAATTTATTGTGTGCTACTGTTTATAAAATACTTGAATAGTTCAGAACATGCATAAAATTCCAACTCAGACGGGGTATGTACAGATCGTACTTCATGGCAAACAAAAAAAGGAGATGAACTCTAGTGACATAAGTTTCAAGTTGTGTTCCAGGGGATGAGAAGGACACGTAGCAAATGTCAAAATATTAACAAAGTACAGTGGCAATCAGTACAGTCCATTATTTGTGAACAAATTAGCACAGGGCTTCAATTTTTATTTTAACCAAGCAGTCCTGTAGATATCAAAATACATGCAGTCTCGAGTTTACACTTTCACTAATGCCTTAGCAGTTGAACAGAGCAATTGATTACGCGCTGCTTCGCCTAGAACAAAACCTATGTCCGATACAGTTTCAGTTTCCTTTACAGCTTAAAAAATAATGACAAGCTTGCAGCTATTCAGCCCAGTGATTACTAGCTACTTATGCAACCGCAGTACTCACGATAAACTAAAAGTACCCATAACATCTACGTAACCTATAGATGTACAGCATAGGTCTATATATTAAGTATTTGCAAAATGAAAACATGCATACACAAAATACAATGCCAAGCTTTACAGACTTGATATGAATCAAAATTTACTTAAACAATGTACAAAGTTCAATTAAAAGTACCTTAAAATTAACACTCCCATATTTTTCTTACTTTTAAAATTAGTATATATAATTTTTTTTTTCTTTTTTTTAAAGTTCAAGGTGGGGGAGAGTCTTGAAAAAGCTGGGCAAAAATGTTTCTAAATTAAATATTTTTTAAAATCTGTGTTCAAGTAATAAACATTCCTACATAGAAATCTTCCAATAAGCTGTAACTAAAAAATACAGTGAATACAATATAGAATCAGCAACATCTAAGGAGTAAACCTGAGGTCAGCTTTTTACAGAATGACCAACTGAGATTTTTTTTGGCATTTTTTTCTATTTAAAATACAGTTTTTTTTTTGCAGCCTCAGAAATTTTAAGACCATTCTAATCTATTGTTTTAAAGACAATTCATGAAACCGATGTCCATTAATAAATAGTTAGCTCTTAGGGTCGTATCTGAAAGTCTGATTTAAAAAACAAACAAACAAACAAGCTACCTCTACTGAAAGAAAAATCCCATTTGTAAACGTAAAGTGTTGACAACAACAAGCATAAGACACTAGTCTAGGGGTGCTTTAGTGATAACAGCCCGCTGCCTTCCTCCCAGCTCTTCTGCAGACGCAGCAGCCTGAATACACAAAGGATGCTCCCAGGAGGTCGGTCACCACGTGAAGAGAGGGGCTGTTGTCTCAAAGCACGATGCTGTTCTTCAGCAGGGTCAGGCAGATGGTGCTCCACCTCCTGATAAGTAGTCACCTCGCTGACCCCCCTGGCTATTTCGTCTGTTGTCACATCAAAAAGCAGTAATCTAGGAATTCTCAGGCAAGACATAAGTGAGTAAACCAGAAGTTGACGTGGTCACTGTGCATTGTTGTTGCCAGTTCCATTGTTTCCATTGGCATTTGTTGTGTTTATAGTATTAATACCATCTTGCTGAAGAGCATCTTTTCTTGGTGGCATTCTCTCATTGATCCTATCCAAACCTTTTGCTTCTTCAAAACTGCAGATTTTATGTTGCGGAGAGAATCCTCGTATTGCTTAACAAAATGCAAATTTGATATGTCAGTAATGGAAAAAGAAGTCGAAAGCATATACTTTTTCTAATAAATGATGCTTAAACACAGGTAGGAAATCAGCCACGTAAATGTATGGCTCTGTATCTGTACTAGTAAAAGCTGCTCTAAGTTGCTCTCCTGATACACTCAATGGCTCTCGTGACCTGAGTTTATAACAAAAGGCACAGAGTATGGCAAATATTCAGCAAGGAGGAATCAAGGTGCTTAAGCCCACTTGATTGCTTCTGCATGTCTCTGGGGTGGCTGGCTCTGAACACCCTTTGCTCCCGCTGCCAAGCTCAGCTTAACATCCCTATGTCTCAGGGGACTGCCAGTGAGATGCAAGCAGCACAGCGAGTGCAGCGGAGGCAAAGAAGCAAAGGGTCACAAAAGTAATCAGAGGTTTACGTCCAGCATACACATTGATGGCCTGATCCTGCGGTTTTCATGCAGGCAAAACTGCAGGATATGGGTCACATTCTGTGCTAATCACGTGGATGATGGAAATGGACACGACCACAGTCACTGGGTTAGCACTGTGTTTAACAATGGTGCCATCTAAATACATACGTATTTAAGATGCATATAGAAAACAAGTATTATTTTTCTACTGATTATTTTAGTGAACGAGGTCTGTAGTTTACTTCAGACCTGAAAACAGCTAACCACATGGTAAGACTGAGTTCTTTGGGATGGAATAATTCTTTGGAGACATGAGCACAGCTTTCACTCACAACAACGGAACATCTTACATGTGTGTGAGAGAACAGAATACGGCCCTTGTTTATAGTTTTGGAGATCTGACTTCCTTAATTAAAAAACAAATGATAAAGTTATTAATCAGTGCTTCACAACCAAATCTGAAAGCACACAAAGGCCACAAAGGCAGCTCTCCCAATTGCTATGCTGTTTGTCATTCACTTCATTGAATACTGAGCAAGAGGAAACTAAAGCATCTTTGAATAAAACTTCAACAGTCTGAAGTTGAGTACTTGAATACCAAATAACTGGATGGCATTTTACTCAACGCAGCTAAAAAGGGTGCACAGATAACAGCTTATTTAGCACAGAAGCACCAATAATCCATGGAGTTTAATATGCCTTGTACTGGCAGGATGGCATATATACAAGAAATAAATTTGGTCATCAAATTATGTATAAAATCCATAGGAAAAAAAACACATTACATTTGTATGTCTTGCATTATCAGATGTGTTACGGAAATTTAAAAAATATATATATGTTCAAAGCCATTAAAAATAGATTTTATGAGAAAAGCATGCATAAATAACCCTCCTTCCACACGTAACCAGCCCCCCCCAAACAAAATCTTGCAGTTGAATGCAGAAAAAAAACCACTAAACACTATCATCATAAGGACTTCAAGACAACACCACGTATCACAACATGCTGTTATACAAAAACCTACTGCATATTTTGTAAAAATAAACAAAAAAGACCAAAAAAACCCCAAGAACATCCCTAAAATATTAAAGATAATCATCATCCTGGAGCCAGAAATGAATGTTACATGTAAAAGGGATGAATCAATACAGTTGATTCATCTCTGCTTGTGCAAGTTGAAAGTAAAACACACCCACACAGTACTTTTGAATTCCCTCCCAGACACCACAGATCTCTGCCAATGGCAAAGACTCTGATCATACCTTTTTCAGCCTCAATTGCCTCTACAGTGGCTGTACAGAAGTGAGCAGATGCATGCAAAATGAATGAGAAAGATGAAGAGTGTAATATCGCACAGCAGAAAAGGCAATGATCAATTTAATATAGAACGCTACGCCAGATTAGATTAAAATTATTTAAAATTATAATTAAGGTTCCGGGGGTTGTTTTTAAGCTTAAGTGAAACTTCTCCTACATTTTAACTATTACAATTTATCAAGTCAAAGTATACCAAGAGAAACACTGATTACTGGAACTTCATTTATGTTTTAAACTGTACATTTCTATGAGATTATTTCTTTTTCTTTAAAGAAAGCAACATAAGATGCCAATTAATGTTAAAGTTGTGGTATGGTTAAAAAGAAAATCTATTTGAGATTAACTTTCTGAAGATTAAAATGTATTAGTGAGCTTCATTAAGTTACCAAGCAGGATGTTCTAATGTAATACTATCAGTGTTCTGCTAATAAGAAAATACTTTTCTTTTTACGGTTAACTCCCTGAAGTTAAACTTGTACGTCAATTTCTCACCATATTTTACGCTTAAATGAGTATCCCTGGGAACCAAAACGTGAAATTTAAACTACAAAAGACAAATCTAGCAAGTCATATTTACAAAGTCTCATAAATTGCTTGGTTGAACCAACAACAAAGCTTAGAGCATGAAGAGCTCTGCTTGTAACAGTCTTGGTGGATAACTTCATGTAACATGAAGAAAAATCTAGCTTACTGGTTCTACTGTAATAAGTAACCATGACTAACGTGGTAATTTCTGAGGTTTGAGATTTTTCTGTTGCTTATTGTTTCAGATCTAAAAGTCAAATCTATAACGTAAGGTTATGAGGATTTCAAATTCAAACTAACCTACTTGAGCAGACCAGCTAAGCAAAATACTTGTAATTAAGATCTAAACTGTAGCTGAGTTTCAACGTTGCTAACAGCTTACTGCCTCCCCTTCTATCTGCCATGCCTCTAATCACCTATTCTAATAAATTCTAATTGAAAACAGTACCTAGCAGTAAACCGACTTGCGTAGTGCTAGATACTGATGAACAACAATGGATATTAAGCACTACGCAAGTAGGTTTACCTATATTGAAGTGAATGCTAGGAAAACTAGCAATTTAGGAAAAGATGGTGTTAGAACAGAATTTGTCCAAGTGAATTAAGTTTAGTACTTCTCATTTCCTGGCCAACACAAACCAGACACAGCAGATGTATCAGTTGCCTACACTCTGCCTTAACGTTACATAAAACCTTCATTTCCAGAGATACTCTTTAAAAAAAATAGTTGCTTGAATTCCTATTAAAATACTGTGGAATAGATGAGAATAATGCAGCATTTTAACTTCTACATACTGCACATTCCCAGTTACAATAATAATAATAGTAATAGTAATAATAATAATAATAATAACAACCCTACACAACTCTAAAGGAGCAAGGGCAATCCCAGAGTTATACCAAAAATCCACTGGAATGGATGGCAATTTATGTTTACATTAGAGAAAATAAACTTTCTCAATTTGTAAAAACAAATTAGTTTAAGAATTGCTTTGGAATATCACTGAATACAAGAGATAACCAATTTGCCATATAGGTACAAAACTATGTGATAAGAAACACCTCTTTCCACCATTTCCTGTTACCTGTGAAGTCTTTGTTTTCAATCTTTTCCTGAAAAGATCACGAATACTGATTTATCTCTGTAAATTATGTAGCTTGATCATAAATACAGATTTGAATATTTACACCTAAGTCATTCTACTAGTACTACTTTAGTTCCAAAAGTATCTTGGAATATACAGTGCACTTAAGAAAAAGATAACTTTCACCTTGACACAAAAGAACAAACTGACTGGAAAATGCAAGCATTTGAAAAAACACAATTTTCAATTTGGAAAATAATTTTGCTGGATTCTTTTTTGCAGGTACCTCTAGATTAAAACTATAACCTTCATAAGTCCTGATTAACCTAGGGTAAATGTTGTATTACACTAACACATTAGTTAAACTAGAACTCTTTGTTCAGAAAATTCACTTTCACAGTAAATTTTAAGTGACAACGTTGAAGGAACCCAATGGCATTTCCATCCTCAATTCCAACCTTGCCCCTGCTTTACTTAAGGGACAGATCTGACCAAAATCCTTGCCAACAGATGAAAAGAATTTAGAGATAGATATACAAAGGCTGTCATTTCTCAAGGTCTATTTTTATCCTAGTACATTAAAGCTAACTGGAAATAACCTTTGATTCTTTTTAAAAATATATATCTGTACATTTATGGGGAAAAAAAAAACCCAGACTTTTTCAATAGAATGTAGTTCATAGAAGGGCCTGGGTTGAAAAGGACTATAACGATCATCCAGTTTCAACCCCCCTGCTGCGAGCAAGGTTGCCAATTTTGCATTAATTTTTCACAATTACCTTTTAAAAAATGGATTTGTCTTTGTTTAACCCTTTTTACCGTAGTTCAAATTTCTCGTTTACCCTCAGATTCATCTGTTTTGTGGTAAGAATCTGTTCAACCACTTCCCACAGAGCAGCTCAGTTCAATGGACTACTACTTCTGGTGCCCCACGCAGCACCGCGTCAATGCCTCCAACCTCCACGTCTATGGGAACGGCCTGTTCCTTACGAAGCACAGGAGGCCTGGCTGAACGGATGCTTCCAACAGCAGCGGTAGCTGCTAAGATTTGAGAGGAATGTAAACACACACTCCCAATCCTGATAACTTCCACAGCTTTTTATAAATGTATTGGTAAACAGCCTGCTTAGATCTGAGCAAATTTTATCGTGAGTAAAATGGGGTAAGCAAAAATAGTACAGCAATGGATACTATTTGTTTTCTCAAATCTAGAGATCTGAGATAGTTATTGATAGCCTATTGATCAACACACGTGCAATATATTTCAAAAAGTAAGTAAAAATTTGTAGTAGGAAATCCTAGTATCAGTGACCATATTTCTGCTGCGAATATGAATTCACTGATGTGATGGTTACAGTAAAGTATCAATTAGTGAAGCTTTATTTTTGATTTACTTTCAGTTCTGCAACTAAGTGTAACAAATCCAAAAAGTTCTTTTTGAGAACTGAGTTAAATCCTTATCTGTAAAAACAAAGTTAGTGGAATTAAGGAGAACTGACAGTCAGCAGGAGATCTTTAGCACATCAGCATGATTGAACAAGTGATGTATATTAATGTAATGCATCAAGGAATATTGCCATCAGAAAATTCTAGTCAAGAAAAAAAAAAACCACCCACAAAAATCCAAAATGCATTTTGCATACTTTCCAAACATCCCACATTTTCAGTAATGCTAGAAAGCCGTATGCTTTATGTTAAAAAAATTTTCTAGTCAGTTTGATCCTCTCTAATATTTGCAATGTAACATGGTTAAAAAACTGTTAAATGAGTGAGAGGAATACAAACTCATTTTTTTAAGCATAATAAAGTATCTTATTAAACAATGAAAATTAAAACTAGAACATATGCTTTTGGAATAGTTGGATGGATTAGGAAACGTACACCACTTCTTGTTATAGACATTCACAAAACAATCACATACATACACTGGACATATAAATTTACTTGTAGACATTATATGTCCACTGAGAAATGACTTAAAATGAGACATTCATGTTTCAAAGCTATAAAAGAACAGCTTTGATTGCTTAACAGTAAATGTTTTAAAAAAAAAACAGCAACAAAAAATTCTAATAGAAAATTTAAAAATATTCAAATGAACAGCCTAAATCACAAAACAAGAAAAGCAGCTACTCTTGCAAAACAGATTGTGTAAAAATGTTATTCAGTTAATCAATATATCACAATCTTTCAATAGCTATAAAATTCAGTGGTCAAACACAACTGTTTTATACTTTCTATTAAATCTTGAGGATAGCACATAAAAAGTCTGAATATCTTATGTTGAGTGCTGCTGATATGAAGTCCACTTTCAGATGGATCTATTTTAGTTATCCACCACTGCAAACCTGGACTTCATTCTTGTGATACATTTGGTACAATCTCACAGCATTGTCTCTAAGCCTAGTTAATCATTTATGGGTCTTGTGAAAAATATGATCCAATAATTCAACAAACTAAAAAAAAAAAGAAAAAAGAAAAACTTTTACAAAATATTCAATGAGCCAGATTACAGGTGTATTTTGTATAGAGTTCTTTTTATTTTCATGCAAAAAATATATGCACACTTAGTAACACCCTTTTATTTTGATTTATTTACAAGTTTTAAATTCAATCCCTTTATTCTCAACTGGTTTTATAACAATTACTGAATAATTTTCAAGTACATTATTGTTCAAAATGCACAGACAGTGTGCAGCAGCAAATGCAGCAAACCTCAAAAACAAGGTGCTACAACATTGCTTCTACATCAAGAGACAGACAAGTGTCTGGGATAGTGGTTTAATTTTAACACTTATACAGACATACATCTATACCTAGAGAGAGACAGACAGATCTAAGAAAGCAGCTACATCTGCAGAGGAAGGAAACAGCATGTTACAAGGACAATTCAGGGAGGTCAATTATACATAGAACATTTGACAAACAACATAGAGAACAAACTTTGGCATTAATTACCAGGGTACAAAACGAAGCACATTTCAATCTATCAATGGAGTGTAAAATGGAACTCTGCAGCCTGTAGTCGTTTGTTAGGATTGATACCAGTGAGAATTTGACACTGTCAATGAAAATACTAACAGATACATAGTAAAGTCATTTTCATGGAAAGCAGACGAGGATGCAAAATTACATTGCAATTTTTGTATCTGTTACGACCAAATATCTTAACACCAGATCTACTAGCGCACCCCATCCGCATCATCTGAAGAATTGTAAACTGAGGATGCTCAAAGCCTGAAAACTGTGGCCTGACACTGCTAAACTCATTTGCTTTTAGTTTTATACCCTGGTTAAGTATCCATTTCACATTGCCTGATTAACACATAACATTCCGCCTGTATCAGCCGCTAAGACAAGAACTGAAAAGCATAAGAAATTCCCTGCATGCATTATGTGTAGTGTTAGCGAAAGAGTGAGATGTGCCCCAGTCCATCTGAGGCACAGCAAGTTGCATAACATCATTACCACTTTGCAGGGTCTGTCGTCCTCCAGCCAACACTCCACTAGGTAACATTCCAGTGGGAGTCAAACCCTTGAGTGTCAGCACACTTTCACTCTCCTCCCTGGTTTAAGAGAAAATAGTAATGAAAATGTAAGTATCTGCTCATGAAAACTGGTATTCTCTATTGGGGAGGAGGGCCTACTTTTACTGTGCTTTATGCATGTCAAGACTGATGCAAATTCAAATTCAATCAACTAGAAAGGGGAAAATATTTCTATTTCTATATTCGTCTATCTCTGGTATCTAGAAACTACAAATACTGATTACTTTTGAACCAACATAGGAGCAACTATTCACATGCAGACTTATTAGCTCTGAACGTAGCAGTGAATGCCTCACGAGGTACTGAATGCAACTCAGCACCATAAAACAACCCACAGTTTCACTGAAAGCATCTGTGCTCCAGGAGAGACCAATTTTAAAAAATTAAGCCTGTTTGAATACTTATGCTCTGTGGAAAGACATAAATACGCTATGCAAGTACTATAACATTCTGACATACTATAAGCATACTATATTTTGAGTAAATACAATTTCTGTCTAGCTTGGTACAAGAAAATGGGATCAAACAAACAGGACAGTTCAAAACAACAAAAGAAAAACAAACAAAACAAGTCCTCAACTTTCTGCTATGACAGACACTTTCCCAGCCAGCCCGGACCTTCACTTTCACGCTTCTCATTTCAGTATCTCTATTTTTGTATTGTCCTTCTCACTGTTGCAGTTAATCTATAGAATCATCACAGTTGAAAAAGATCTCTCAGACTATCATGTCCAACCACCCACCTGCTGCCAATATTACCCACTAAACCAAATGGCTGGACACATCTCAAAAAATAACAACAAAAAAATATTATTTAACCAAAAGTACCAACATCAGTGGGGTACACCAACATGCAAAATGAGATTCTAAGGCACAATGACCCCCCTGAAAAAATGTCTGGTATCTATTATCCTGGAACAGAGATGTGTTTTCCTAGCATACACAGATTAAGAAGGATTTTAAGAAAGCAGAAACAACTCAAATACCTGAGAACAGAGAAGACTCTTGCCATCTTGCCAATTGCACGAATTTTGTTCCTGATTATTTCTTTCCGTGCAGCAGCTGTACCTACTTTCAATGGAATAAGAGAGAGTCTCAAGCTCATTGGTATTTACAAAGCTGCCCTTTTTGAGTGCATCAAATTCAACACAAGTATTTCAGTTCAGTACTCTTCCCAGGAGGTCAGTACCCAGCACTCGGGGACACAATATTACAAATACAAATTCAGAACACTACCAAAACCATAACAACTTCTGTGTCCACAAAACAAAAGTTCAGGATATTCACAAAGATTTGATCGAGCTGGCAAGCATCCAGAGTAAAACCACCGTTACAGTGTAGTAACTACTGTAATTCCTTTGCTTAAGTTTTATAGAACCCTAGAATCCTCATAAGTTGGAAGGGACCTTTAGAGGTCATGTAGTCCAGCTCCCCTGCAACAAACAGGGATACGCACAGCTTGATCAGGTTGCCCAGGGCTTGCCTTAAAGCCTTGCCTTAAAGGCCCCAGGGATGGCGCATCAACCACATCTCTGGGCAACCTGTTCCAGTGCCTCACTACCCTCACTGTGAAAGACTTTACTTCCAACCTAAACCTGCCCTCCTGAAGCTTGAAGCTCTTTCCCCTTGTTCTATAACCACACACCCTGTCAAAGAGTCTGTCCCCTTCTTTCCTGTAGCTCCCCTTTAGACATTGAAAGGCTAGAAATCACTTTCTGACATCTGTGTATCAAAATACAGGTATGTAACTTGACACAGAAGATAAAGAAAAAAAATATATAAGTGCTAATTCTTGCACAGCTGACTGAGAGAAAACATGCTGATTTGCTTGATTTTATGTCAACTCCCCAAAACATACACCTGCACTCACAAAAAACTCAACTAAAATGCCAAAGAACTGCAGTGTGACCTTCCTTACTGATTAATTCTATGTTCTATGTCACCTTAGGTTTGCATCACTTGCAGAAATTGCTAATACCAAAGGCAGGGAATAAATACTGCATGTTCCACAGAGCAGAGAAATGTCATTTGTAATAGATAAAAGTGAAGATAAAACTCTGAAAGAGGCTTTGGATTCAAATGAGAGCTGCCTTTGCCTGCGCTGATATAAAAACAGAGGTGCCTCTCTTCAACATTTATTTTTTGTTCAATGAGAAAATGCCAGAGTCATCCTCCTTTCCTTTTGAGGACAACCCAGGTCCCCTAAGCAGTACAGGCAGATGTGGGGACACCAAAACAGCACAACTGTCAGATTTTTCAGTCCGCCATTGCAAGAACACAAGGCTTTTTGTCACACAAGAGTGGATGGACTTCCCATCCTGAACACCAAACCAAAGAAAATACAAGAGAAAAAAAGGCAGGAAGAGAGCTCCGTGCAAACACAATGAAAGAACCCTGGGGTATGACAACTATCCGTCAACCCGCTGAAACGGAATGAAGAAACCCACAAACAACTAAGTAAAGCGTTTTTAGACAAAGGAACAACACTGATGAAATACAGACACCAAAAAAAGTGGTGGCCCAAGGAAAAAAAAATGCAGGAATAGGCCGAAAATTTTTATTTTTACTGGAAGTAACTTATCTGAATTTTTAATATTTGAGATGTTCTTACTTTCTCTCTCTGAATATTATTAAAGAGCAGTATGAGATCCGGATTGAGAAGAGAGGTCTTTCAGAGTTTCTGAAAAAGGTAGAGCTAAATGAAGGTCCACACATTTTCCATGTTTTCTCTTTCCATCATTTCTCTCAGTTTTCCTCCTGCATCACCTGTTCACTCCTTGAAGGCCACTGCTGCAGGGCTGTAATGCACAAGCTGAGCCCATTACAGGTGCTGCTGGTGCCCATATCTCAAATCTGGTATCACTACGCCATTAAAGGAGAAATGCTGGTTTAGAGTATTGTTTTTAAATGATCCTATGCTGTTCCAGCCTTTCAGAGGGAGCACAGCCAAGAAAAAAGGCCAAATACATTACTCCAGGCAGCGGCACTATTAAACCCTTGTTTGTTCAGAGTTAAAACAGCAAAGTAGCATCTGCTTGCAGGAGAGTGTTTTGATTACACCTTAACTAGAGGGGATATGATAGAACTCTCCCACTGCCCATTCCTAATGCCTCCTCCATGGGAGTTCTATAATGCTCATACTGTTACGCTCCAAAAAATTCACATAAATGTTGCAACTAACCCTATGATCCAATGCACCAAATGAGAAATATTCTTTAAAGTGGCTGATATATACAGAGAGCAAACAGACTATAGAAGGTAAGTACCAGCCAGAAGAATTTTCCTGCACAGAAATATCCACCTTGGGATTTCTGAAAAGTGGGTGACAGACTCAGAATTTAAATGAGTAGATGACTTCTTAAATTTTGCATCAAGTCATCTTCAAAACTGCATAGACAATCAGAAGTACCTTTTTGATATCTCAAATGAAGGAAGCTAAAGTACTGTACACGCCAGGTTTTGGAGCACTATAAACACATTCCATGCACAATCTCAGAAAATGCTCACAATGAAATTTTTAAAAAAGCACAACAGAGGACTGAATGCTCCCTACACATGCAGGGCCAAAGATATAATTTTAGAAATAGGTAAAAGAATGAAATTCTACAAAAAGGAAAAAAAAAACCAACAAAAAAAAAGGGAATGGAAGAAAGGAGGAAAGATTCATGCACAGAAAGACAGATGTCTTGGAATATGACTTCTGATTAACAAAATACATAAGCCTTTATAAATGTCTCTTTAAAATGGGTAATAAAATGAAATACTGTACGTCTCTCAACAAAAATATATTTTCTGTATTAATACTTGTACCAGCAGGTTCTACGAAGTCATATTTCAAAACATTCCTACTGTCTGATCTGTACCTTTTTTATTGCCATACATGAGTCGCTCTTCAGATGGAGAGTCCAGAAAAAAAGGAAGTGAATGATGGAGAAAAAGATGAGTGAGACAAATCAAACAAAGGTATTTAACCTGGTAATGGTAATAAAGAAGGAATGGAGAAGAAATATGAAAAAAGAAAATGGAAAAATGCAACACTTAAAAATGCATTATTTGAATAAGAAGTGGAATTGTTGAGTATAAGTTAAAATTTGATGATAAACAATTGAAACTTGAAAGTCAACAGTTAAAAAAAATTATTCACAGAGAAAGATAAAGCATAGACAGTACCTAGGAGGCATTAAGAGATACGCATCAAGCAAAGAAATTGTTAAAGGAGACAGAAGAATAAAATAAATCAAATAAGGAAACTGGAACTACTGTACTGAAGATAGGGCATATGCAACCAGGTGATGAGCGCGCTTTGGCTGGACCACCTAAATCCTAGCGTAGCAGAACACCATCAAGCCTCAGCCTGCAGATGTTTGGTGTAATTGCTTTATCTTCAGTTCAGTAGGATTACGTGCACAAGAAACATAAATTCACTGTCTGCAGGATCACATCTGAGACTATTTCTAATTTTCCATGTTTCTACCTACAGCCTAAATGGCAACAAAGTTCAAGTGGCTCATAATTAATGCATTTCAACCTAAAACACACAGCTGCCTAAGCACAACACAAATCTGGTACTGAATTTTTACACAGCAATTGTCAAAGATTAAGAATTGGATGATGTCACTAACATCTCTTTTAATTTATTTTTAGTGTTACTCAAAGGCTGTCAAAACGTTCATTCCTTCCCCCCAGCCATCAATCAATTCAGCAAATAATTCTGTTATTGGATAAAATGAGGGATGTCTGAAAAACTTTCAGATGTGACATAGAGCAGTACTGTAGGAAAAGAAAAGGACGATGTGCTAAGTCTTGATGTTACGTGCCTCTTCACCACCACTCTAATGTTGCTTCTTTATCATCACATTACAAACACCTCCTTAACAACCCACTGTTACAACAGTTCACAAGATGTTATTTATTACATACGTCAGCGTTATGCAATGTACACAAAGTTCATTAACTTTTATGCTTTAACTCAAACACCAAGATTTAAACTTTTATTTCATACTTTGTTATAGTACTTTACCATAAGAAATATTAGATCTGACTTTTGACTGCATCAACTCTTCCCCAAAGAGCAGACATTAAGAAATTAAAGAGCTTAAAAAATTCATAATAAATATAAAACACCAACAAATTCTGAAAAATTTTCAAAACATTTCAGCTTTAAATATGTCATATATGAATTCTTGCAAAGGATACAACTACTCCTTCTTGATGACAGACACAAAAATAAAATTCCCTTTCCTCCTCCAAAATACTCATCATCTAAGGAAAAATTTGTAGGCAATTTCCTTCAAATTTCAGGTAATATATTACATCACTTTAAGTTAATTAGTACTTCAGAAGTTATTTCCATGAAAAAAACACCATATCTAATATTAAACCCTACCGTCAAATTGATCTTCTCCCTCTGTCATCAGTTCATCATCAGAACAAATGCTCAAAACATTCACCAACATTTCTGTTACTGTACGTGAAAAAAACAAACTTCAATTAATTGCCTCAAGAATTTTAAATATTTCCAAGCACACAAGATGAAACCAGTCACCAGCAACTGTAGTGAATGAGCTTCCCACATGATAAACTCTTCTCTGCAATCTGGTCTCTAAAACATATGCTGTCATAGAATTTAAAAAGCTCATAGAAATAAGCAGTCAAAAACCACACCACCTATCAAAGACATGGCATGGCTTTCTTTCCTATCTCACAAGGAATTATTTCAGATATGAATGATCTTCTTGTACATTAGTATTTTTTTTACATCATGGCAAGTCCATTTCAATTCAATTTTATGCAAAATTTACTGATATGTGAAAATATTGAGACTGCTCAAATTCACATAAAAAAGTGAAAGCTATTCCATTCCTGGCACCTGCAGGCACCAAGCAGAAGCACCGAAGCAGAAAAATATTATGATAAAAATACGATGTAAACTGCTTGTCAGTGTTTAAGGGGAGTTTGAAAAGACACAGTGGATACTCAAACTTGTCTCAATTTTGCTGTTTCTGGGAACCTCATTATTCTACCACAAAGCCTTTCACATATATATCAGGCTTTTCTTTAAAATGGTCGAGCTTCTCCCACCTTCGGAAGCACTTAGAAACCCATTCCAGAAGTTCAATCAGATGTTCAAAAACTTCGTAGTCTCCTGCCTACATCTGTTCATGACTAATTCATATAACCCTTGTGTTATCTGCTATGCTATTCTTCTCTGTTCTTGGTCAAGAGTTACTCTCTACTTTGCTGAAGAAGTAAAATGAATAATTCTGACTTTAACTGTGTAGACCAACAATATTGACAACATGTCCTTCACTGGAAGTTGAAGTATGAGCATACCCAAAGGCCAAGACAAATTACAAGGTACATTACTTCAGCAGTCTTAGGCATAACAGACTCATTATCAGCATTGTAGAGAAGTAAAATAAACAACATGAACATTTTTAATAGCAAAGGGTTATTTAATGCGTCATCAGGTAAGACAAGGAGAAACAAAAATCTCCTTCTAAATGTCCTTGGTTTAAAAACAATAAAGAAGTGCTGAATGGACTTCCTAAAGACAATAATAATCAAATATAGAATCCTAGGTCTGTATGACCATAAATACATAAATATCTAGAGTATTTTTCCAGGAAATGTAGAGAGCTTTCCAGATCTCCTTCATGAAAAGAGCAGTTCCTATCACAGAAGCATTTTAAATAGACCCCAATAGCCTCTAACCTCATTGCTTACTAACTGGAGACTACTTGGAGTTCTACTATCCTAGATTTAAAGTTATTAACTCTAGAGGGGAAAAAAAGGACCTGTGCTAAATTATCTTTTCAAGAAAAAATATAGCAGAAATAAGTTATTTTAATGAAGGTCAATCTGTTATAACTACCTAATAAAGTTGAAATTTTACAGGAACATCTCAACATAGTTTACATCTATAGCCATACAAGATTATTAATTATATATGACCTAGCCTTTTGTAGAATAAGAACAGTTTTCATGTCAACTTTATTTGATGCCCAAAAGTAATTCTTAACAATGCAGGTAAATATCTCCTTAGTGGAAATTATAGTTTCTATTAAGACCTTTGCTTCATTAGATCCAGTTTAACTACTTGCATTGAAACAGGTGAAGAAAACAACCAGAACTGTGCAGCAAGTTGTACACGACATATCTTCACATGCCAAACAAAACCCCTGAAATCAGTCTAAAAACGTCACCAAATCTCTCTAAATAAGCATCCAAGTATTCCAACCAATAAAGACAAACACAGATAGAAATTTTCACAAAAATAATGAATTAATTAAAAAAACCCAAACAACCCAACCAAACAAAAAACCTTCCTGACAACAGAGAAATTGGAAAGAAATTCATTGGTGTGTGATTCTTGCCTACCTTTTTCTCCAACAAATGGCAAGGACCATGTAAAAACATCCATAAAATTTGGTAGCCAGTAAGGATGAGGAGAACAATTGAATTGACGAATATTCATCACATTGTTTTCATATTTTAAAACAGCAGCTAAAATAAAATTCAGACATTTTGGAAAGAATGTTTAAAACTTATGAAGTACTACAAATGTAAAGTCACAGGTTTGTTTTACTTCTATTTTGTATTACAGACAAAGTAATCCCAGAGATAACTATGCTTTCTTTTGCAATATTTAAATGATAGATATCTAATGGAGAACTTTAGACTGTATTTTATTCCAAGCATCACAGTTTAATGTACCCTTACATGTCAGATTGTGCCTCTACTATCCTATTAAAAGTACATAATGAGCAATAATTTCAAAAGTTCCTGGAAAGGTATGATTTCAGCAACTTTAACAAAATGTGAACTCAGAATAGCAGCATATCCAGATTCAGGTACTACACTTGCTGTGTGTCTCCTATATTATAAGCCTGCATTCTGAGTCCCTGTTGTAGAGCGTAATTCAGAAATTAATTTGTAAATTCGAAATTCAGAAAATCAAAGAGAAGAGGAAACACAGAGAAACACAGCATAAACAAACAAACAAACAAACAACCAGAAGCATCCTAAGGCTAAATAAGTCTTGGTTGTACTCTTCCCTACTTAAGTTTGCATTACACTGGGAATAGGTGATGGGAAAAAGGATTCTTAAAAATATCTACAGAGATGGCAGAAAACCAGAAAGCCAGCACTGCTACTTCTCCTTTTCTTTACTCCTTTACCTTTGATACAAGTAACAGCAGCTCATCTTACTCTCTAGACAGTTAATCATCCTACATAAGTGGTTTGAGCTAGGTAGATAAGGGTTTCAGAAGCAGAAAGGAGAAAATGCAATGTACTGCATAGGCAAGAGGTGTTGGATTCAAATTAATGCTATTTGTGCTGGAAAGCACCCAGGCAAATTTTTAGCATCTCCAGCTAAGAGGACTCAAACAGTTTGGGCAGTACTCTAGATGTGTACTCATCGGGGCAGACTAGAGAGGGAGAACATTCCTTGACCTGCTGTCTGCACTCGTTTTAACTGCTCCACAATAACACTGGCCTTCTTGGCCGCAAGGGCACACCAAAAGGTGGCTTTAATCTGCTGCCCACCAGAACACATAGCTTCTTCTCTGCAGAGCTCCTTTCCAGCATACACATACTGATCCAGGCGGTTATTCCTCCCCAGATGCAGTACCCTACACTTGCCCTTGTTGAACCACATTAGGTTCCTCTCCACCCAACTCTCAATGGTCTCAGTGAAGGCAGTACAGCCTTCTGGTGTGTTAGTCACTTCTTGCAGCTCTGCATCATCAGCAAACTTGCTGAGGGTGCACTCTATCCCTTCATCCAGGCCACTGATGAGTATGTCACACATTCTTCTTCACCACATAACTTTTATTCAGGATTTTTTGGTCTTTTACTAACTGGCAGAAAAATTTTGATATTGGATTGCTTCTTTAGTAAGACATTTTAACAGCACATTTTCATTTTATGATTGCATAGTTATTAATTACAAGTTCTTACCTTTATTATTGTAGACATCCAGGTAATTAGGTGCTGAAAAAATTGTTATTAATGATGGAAACCCTGTAGTTTGACTTTTCCTGTACATTCTATAACTGTAAAATCAAACAGATTATTTTACATCTTACAGGAATAAGCAATTATCTTTCATTTCACATTGTGAATTATTTCTCAAAGGGACATACTTACCCTGCATCTTGTGCTTCGTGTGCTCTAATGATTGACAACAAATTATTATTTTGCAAAAATTCACAAACTGCTGGATAGCTGTGAAATGAAAACAATCGTGAGTAAAATAAATCCTCTAAAGATATGTGGGAAGACTTAGTATTAAAATATTAAGTAGATTCTAGCATACTCTCACCTATAAAAGTATGAGCATCCTCTGACTGTATTGTGACTGAAGTGCTCTGGTGAACTTTCATTTCCAAAATCTTCTGAAGGATCTGACCACAGTAAGTCACACATTGGTCCAAATGCTGGAGGTTCTTTGAATCTATCTAACTGTTTGAGAAAAAAGCAAAGCACAAAAATACTCTGAATATTAAATCTGTAAGTTTTATACATTTTTTAGGCTACATATCCATCAATACCAAGCATTTACAGAATGAAATCCAACCATATCATAGATAAATAGCTTTTTATATTTGTTCTCTCCTTGTCATGAAATAAAGCAGAGGCATGCCAAAAGAACCCAACCTGTTAAGAGCAATAAGGTTTATTAGTTGTAAGAAGAAGTGAGATAAATTCCAGACTGATGGATATGCATAATATAAAGTCAAGTTACAGGCAAGGAACAAGATGGTCCTTTTTCATGCACATGCCGCATCTACCAATCTGGAGACACTACCAGGAATTAGCCAGGAAGAGAAACAGTACAGAAAACAGGAATGATAAAAGAAAAGCATGAATAATTAGCACTGACTATAACAAACTAAATACGTCATCCAAAAAAATCCAACCCCCAAACCAAATCCCTGAAGCAGTCATCTCCGTAATGGATCATTCAACAATGAAGAGATGACTAGCTCAGCCATCCTGGTCTTCTCTCATACAGACTCTATTTCTCAACTACAGCCCTGGTGCAATGGGCCATGTACATTCTGGAGGGTCTTTTTTGTTTGCTTTTTTTTCTTTTTTCTAGCTGCTTCTTAAAAGATTTTCACTTAGAAACACTTGTTTTAGCAGCCTATACCATTGCTGGTAACCACAGTGAAAAGGGCCAGTGATAAGGTCAGTATCATTTGTTAACATAAAAGGAAAATACCCTGTTTAAGTAATAACATTCAACGAATCTCTGATGCCCCAGAAATGAAATCAGTTTTCCCAGATTCAATGTAAAGTTTATTTGATCTTTATGTAGCTGGAGTTTGTTCACAAGATGATTTTATCCAAGAAATGTAGGAACGGTTCTTTGATGGACAGTGCATTTATCTCACTTTACCTCCCATACCAAAGAAGATGACTTTGATGGTACTAGAGAACACTTAACTCTTCATGACAGGTTCGAAGGGAGGTTTGGTGAGCACCTGGTGAATTTGAGTCTAACGGTCCATAGGAATCCATTCAAATATGGAACCAGCAGTAGTGCCAAGCTCTCTCATGCCCTGGAAAATCAGAGCTCCCGAGGCTGCCACCTGTAACATAAGTGGAAAGGTCCAGATCTTTACAAACTCCTGCCAGATAATGGCAAGGCAGGTATTAACTGAAGTTGTTGTTGGAATTTATTCAATATTAAAAATCCAGTGGTTTAACGTTTCCCACACTGGATGATAAACCCAGCATTGTATATTCCTTTGAGATTGAAGAAATCAGTCCATCAACATCTGCAAGTACCTGAATTTCTGTAGATTAAACCATCAAGTTTCTAAACCTCCAGCAAAAAAAATTGGGTCTAGAAAGTAACAGAAGCATTCAAATAAGGAAGTTTCATTGTTTCTTGATCGATGTTTCCTGCAACATAGAAGGCTGAAAGTCTAGAAAGCATTTCTAAGAAATTTTTTCTTGAGATAGATAGTGTTCAAGAATTTTTCTTATGACTTTGGCCACATGGTTAGAAGAAGACATTATAAATGAAAAGGTTTTGCTGCTGCAAGCAACGCAATTCTTCCAAGCTTGTTTCTCATAGCATTTGGAACAATAATGTAGATATTTCTTGAAGGAAGTCAGCTTTTAAAAAAATTAATATACTTACATGCACATCAAATCAGTTTATACTTCACTAGACAATCTACCAAGTGGCATATTTCTCAAGACATTTCAGAATTTAAGAAAATGTCACTTCTACTCAACCCAGATTGTACATATCAAATCAGTAAAATGAGCTTAAAGGTTTCTCTAAGTAGTGACAGCAATAAAAATTAATAAAGGACAAGTCAACTCAAAACAAGCATTAATGAATAACCATTTCCAAGCACGCTGTGACCATGACAAAGCAGAATCTCAATACAAATTAGGTTAATGTATTTCTAAGCAAGATTAAAGTAACTGAGAATTGAGACAATTTTTTTCAAGAATAAGAATCACTATGTCTGGTGTTAAAAGAGAAATGGGTATCGTATTTTCTAATGGACCACAAGATATTTAAATCTAATTAATTTCCAGGTACTGAGAAGTCAGGGCTGCTGCACTGAGGTGTACCACACCTCCATACAGATGAGAAAACTGAGGAATAGCAAAACCTTGGGGGTAGATTAAGGTACAGCAAATTAAAACTACTATATCTCTGAAACAAAAGACCTTCACGAAAGTTTCATATACTTGAAGACACAGACATCAATTTTAATTAACCTGTCCTAATTTTCTGAGAACTATTGTGTAGTAATATTCTAAAAACCACATGAAGGTCAGAGAAGTGCAGCAGTCAGATATTACTAAAGAAAAGGAAATTTCAGCATATCACAGAGAGAAAGTAAGGGATTATAAAGAGATTTCTTGGAGAGCCCCATACATTTCAAGGCTCTTTACTGATCAAGCCTACGTGTCACTGACAACTCAACAGAAGAGTGATCATCCACCGTAAATCAGGAAAAAAATGTATATCTCTCTGCCTCTCTTCTTTAAGAGACAGTTCAATTTTATGCAAACATTTCCATATCAATCACTAGGCATAGAATCAAGATTCCTAAAATACTGTTTCAGCAGAAGGCTTGGCAGTATAAATCAACAAAGCAGCATCTATAAATTGATGGTCACGTGTCTGAAAGAGACACTCTACCAACACAACCGAAACATCAGGGTGAATGAACTTCACAGGACAAAAATCAGAGTATTACAAGTTTCACAAACTTGCAATTTCCCAGAAATAAGAAGCACTTGCAGCAATCTTGATAGTTAGGCTTTACTGTCACGGCTACTATGACATCTGTCCTCTACCAGAAATGAGTATGCCAAAAAAATAATTATTTAGTTCACGTAGTTAAATAACTTTCCTGAAAGTCAGTAACACAGACAGAAGTTCATCCAGAAAAAAACTGCATCTACATAGAATTTTTTTTTATTTCTGAGTAATGACTAAACTGCTTTAAGCTGTGATTTCCCTTCATGTGCTGGATGCTGCTGCTGACCGATTTGCAGAAGAGAACTGTCTCCTTATAAGAACTTCTGCTAATAAACCAGAAGGCTCGCAATAGTATACAGTTGTCTTGATGTTTACAGAAGTTGCTTCACACACCACATTTGTATCACAAGTGTACGGTATTCTCCTAGATAGAAGAAGAGGATTTTACACCACCTATTTAATTTAAATACGTGTACAATATCAGTGTATGCCAAGCACTAATGCAACTATCAAAGCCGCTGCCAACCCATGAAGACTGAATAAAGTTACCACATGATTATTCAAAAAACAAAAAAGGCAACATTTCTAACAACACTGTCTTATATTTATAAATGTGCTTTTCATCAGCAGCCATATCCAATGCAGATTTTCACATATGTATATAAACACACGAGCTTATAACTCATCCTAATGTAGCCTTGAGCATTATAAAAGCAAATGTAAAGACCAACTAACAGAATTACTTTTTAATTAAATTCACTTGACACTTTGAAACCTGATTAGCTCTAAGACTGAGACTAAAAGAAAAATAAATTGCAATCCCTTATAACAGACTGTTTTTGCACACAGTTTCCTTCATGCTACTTTCCAGAAAGCTCTGACAATCTTTCTTTGCATCTGTGATGCAGGAAGAGCTAAGGCCTCATCAGAACAGCACAGTTTACTAGCCTTTCCTTATCACTTCTCTCTCTCTTTCTCTTAACATACAGACATCTGCATGTTAAGACTGCCTTGAAAAATGCAAAATATCTCAATACAATTTCCCATTTCTACCACAGAACTTGTATATATGCTTCATATCTATTTCTACCATTTTATTCTTCTCTCTCATCATTCTCCTTGACTGCAATATTCAAAGTGAAATACAATGACATTCTCAGCCTCCAAAATGGTCCAATTCAGTAACAAAAAACCTACAAAAAACAAATGATTTAAAAGTGAGATAAACTGGACAGCAGCCTCTAATTCTGAGGAGAGGGAGAAGTAAAAATGGAGTGCAACCAGCAGAGACAATTCTAAGAAACAATATACAAGAAAAGACGATACAAAAAAGAAGGGGGCTATCAATATTTACAAATATTAGTACGAAGCAAAATTAGGAACATAGTTTTTCCATACCTCTGATATTTTGATATTTTTTGAAATAAGCTCCAACATACCATTGTTCCATATGTTTACAAACTTATTTTTTTCTCCTGTCTCACCTGTAATAATCCCAAAGTTTTCGTAGAAGCAACTATTTCTATTCTATGCTGCTATGAGCTGTTTTTCAGCTGTCACTAATCAGGACAGGAAAACAGGTATGATTTCCAAACACATCAAGCAAAATACAAACGGTGCATTCATACCTCTGACTGAAGGAAGAAAGAGGAAAGCCAGAACACTGGTTCAAAATTACAAGTTTCTGTAACACTCAGATTCTGTTTTGTCTTTCAGCTTTTGAAAATTCCAATGGGGTAACAACCCCCCCTAATGCCACAGCAGCATTGCTATTCGTACGCTCTAAGTAGAAGTAATAACAGCCAAGATGCCCAGCTGCACTGATAAAATTGGCTACAATTAAACAATTTCTAAGAAAATAACTGCGGCACCAATCTATACCTGTCATTTCAACTTCAAAAATTGTGCTTCATGTCCCATTAAGTCTACAATAAGGCTGCTACCAACCACTGGAAACTTACACTTTCATTCAGCAATCTGAAACCTTCTTCCAAACTTATACGCTTCTGAATCCTTTCAGAAGAGATTTATAACTATTTCCACGTATTCTGAAAATACTGCAACAATTTCAGTTTTTAACTTCCACAATTGGTTAATGGGAGCACTTCTTCCTTAAGATCTGTAACTCAATTTGTAGGTAAAGTCTTCTAGGAGGCCCATCAAATTGTTTATAATTATTTCATTTTAATCTAAGTTCATTATGAATATAAAACTTAATCTTAACAGTTGCCATAAAACTCAATCAATTCTATATCAAGTGTAGCTATTAGATTTCCTGCTAGAAAATACTATCAGAGTTTCAACTCCATTTTTTCTTTAATCATAGCCTCCATTTCTTGTACAAAATTCCTATAATGAAGTAAAAGAACTATAAATTCCTATCAACAGGATGAATCATTACAAGTAACAGAATGTTGAGTATTGTAATCTGGAAACACATTTCAAAGGGTTCGCAGCTCTAAAATCCACTTCTGTAACCAAAATGCAATCAAACAGCCTCATTTTTCTCTGTATTTTCACAAATTGCAAAATATATAAAAAATAGAATTTCCTTTATTACATTGTAAAAGAAATTCCAACAGGAGGGGAAAAAAAATCTTCTTATATAAATGCACTAGTTACCAAAGCCACTGTACTAGGGATATTACTCTAAATATCTAAAAACTGCAGGTTATCCACAAATGTTCTAAAACTGACATCACTACCACAAAAAAAAAAAATACCCCAGTAAATTATTGTTTTCTCTTTTTTGCATCTTTAATGAAGAAGGTATAATTTTCTTATTTCTTGTAGTTTAGAGAAAAAGTACAGGAATGACTGCTGAGCCATGACAGATACTATAGCCTTCCATGACCAAGAAGTACTGGTGTATTTTGGCAAAGGCTCTCAACAATACAAGTGATAACAATTCCCAAGCAGATAAGCCTTTATAGAAGGAACGTACACCTTAAGTTACATAAGATTCACTTGTCCAAAAAACTCTTCATAACAGAGAAAAAAAATATATGTTTTTGGTCCCTTCAGAAGCTTCTGTTTCCAGAAGAACTTACTTGGTATAACCAGTTCCTCCAAGGATTTCAGATACCAGAAAAGACACGACTACACGTATACAAGGAATTCTGGAAAACCACACAAAATGCACTCCAGCAGTTGATTCAATGCAAGGGAACACTCTTTCCTCCCATCTCTCATCTCCTTTCTGTTGCCCCCCCCCCAGTGAGACACTACCTGGAATGACCTAGGGAAGGCAGTAATTCTGCTCAATTCATTATTTCTAGTCTTCAAACAACTGGCTATCTTTTTTTTAAATTTCCTATTGAATAACTCAAACGTTGAAAATAAGACCTAGCAATAAAACAGCATTCATCCCAGGCTGTTTGCCAGTATTTCAAAACCTGAATAATCAGGACTCTTTCTTGGCAGAAGAGCCATGTCCTGTAGTCAGGATGTCAGCTGAATTAACTAAAATAAGTCAAAAAAGAGTATGCAAGAAGGAAAGCAACTGTGTTTGAAATTCTCAGATACAATCTTGACCTGACAGCAGCACTCTACACAAGCTGAAACAAATGTATTAGAAAAAAGACATCTTATGTCATCACAACCGTGTTCCCTTTAAATTGCACACTATTAACCACTGAGTGTTTCAATTATTCAGTTTTTAAAAATTTTCAGTCCCGTCACTGATACAGTCAGCACTTTTCCCACAGTGGGAAGCATTCTATAGCTGTTAAGCAAATACCTTCCATATCTGTCATTTTAAATAGCAACCCAACTTTGTAGTAAACATAGTTTCATACTTTTTCAAAACAGAAAAAAAATCCACATGCTCAAGAGAGTAAAAATAATTTTTTTGAAGAAATATAAGAACTGAAATATGCAATTTGATTTACCAAATGATTTCAAGACTGCAATTAATTTCTATCCCTGAAAGCCACAAGAATTTCAGTTCTTATCTAGTAAAAATTAAAAGCTCTATTTAGATTAGATATGAAGCTCTTACATGTAGTACACGTCTTAGAAAAGAAACTTCGTGGAGTTTTTGAGAAGTTTTTGTGTGGTCTGCAACAGTCCCAGCTGTCCCCACTGAGACGTACAATGAAAAATGCACTAGCTGGGCCAAGCAGGAGCACACATAAAAGCCCTTGGTCTCAATTTCAGATCTTGATTTACACTTCCATAATGGACAAGAACAGAAAATAAAGTGACAACTTCACAAACATAAATTTGTTTATCATCACACAAATACCTGTACTTCCACTTAGTTTCAAATACACAAAATACTCACTCTCCTAATGTCATCTAGTGTATTAATTTCTGGTGAAAGTCCACCATGAACACAAAGAAACTGTTGATTTAAGAGAGCAGCAAGAGGGAGGCAATCAAAAGCTTCCATGCAAGCATCATAGACTCTTTCAGAGTATTTTATTTTACCTGCAAGAAAGAAAACACAAATTAAGAATTTTGTGTTCCACAGAGAGTGCAGTCTAGTGGATCATAAATGTAAGAGTGAAACTGACAAATTATATACTCAAAATAAATACTGTTGAGTTTAAATGAACATTTCCAAACACTACAATAGCAAGAACATTTTTAAGAAATTCTCTTCCAGAACTAACAACTGTTTTCCACTTATTATGGTGGTTTTTTTTTAAAGTGTGGAGAAAGTATTTTTATTTAAAATAAATAAATAAACATCACAGAACTATGGGAACTGCTCCAGAAGTAATGCCTTCTATTTTATTATGTTGATTCATGACACTGAAGGCAGATGTTATGAGGACAGCAGAGGGTGAACCTCCTACCAATATTCTGTTACACTACACTGTGATGTGACTTAGCAGCAGATGCGCAGCCTGAAAAAGCAATGTCAAACATGGAAGTGCATTTGACACAAAGGTAACTGAATCCCTCCATGTGGAAAAAATGACACCCACTGACATCCATCAATGCAGAACATTTATGGAGACACCAAACAGTGGATGTGAGCGCAGTGAGGCAGCGGTGGAGCATTTCAGCAGTGGTTACAGTGGGCCGCCTCCACTGATGCAGATGTTTACAAGTGCAGCATGCAGGTCATCTTCATTGCTGGCAAAAACGCACAGCTAATGGAGATGAATGTGTTGAAAAACAATGTCTTGTACCTGGGAATTTGCTCTATCAAACAGTGTTACTGTGCTCTTTGTATCTGTTGTAGTTCCCATGGAAATCAATAGGAGGCATTACCTTCAGAGTGATCAACATATTTTGTGCTATACAAATATATAACATACCTTAAAAAGTACTGAGAAGTTTCTGACTTCTCATTTACAGTGAAATGCTAAGAAGTGACTATACATTATATCACATAACTTCTATCTTTGTTGAAGACAGTTTTATCAGAGTAAACATTCCATTTATTAGTGCATCAATACTAATATGGACTTTCAAAAGTAGGAGCAGCTTGTGTCACCACGAGTTACCTTAGTAATATAGTTAAAATCAATACCCAAATGGAAATTACTCAGCAGCAGAGTATTTTCTTGCTAGCTTCACAACTCTTGATTACAGCCAAGAAACCAAAATAACTTTCTTCTCTCCAGTATTTATGCGTTAAAGTTTACTCCATAACATATCTTTACAAACAACAGCCTTCTACATACTTTAACTCCACTGCCACACTTAACAGCAAGCAGTTTTACAGAAGTTAGCTGGGTTTCCAAAAGTTTGCAGGACTTTCATTATACTAACAAACATCTCTCAAGCAAAATGAGAGACTGGAAATCATTAGGTGGAAAGTAAACTAATGTTATGTCCTTAGGCAATACTTACATTCTTGTTTAAAGGTAAAATACTCTGTTAGGTGTCTGCATTCATGGTTGCCTCTCAAAAGAAATAACGTGCTTGGATAGAGAATTTTCAGGACCCATAAATACAGCACACACTGTTGGAAAACAAAGACATTCAATAAATTATACTTTAAAACCTGTTACTACTTAGGCACTTTGAGTAAGAATGCCAACAGCTTCAAATATAAGAACAGCTCAATATGCCATTACATAAATACAACGCTACTTCTCCCGACCCAATACAACAGTTCTGGACCAGAGCAATGCAACTTGTTCAGTTTAGTCTAGGCAAAGCATGTCTCAGTGCACAGAATCTGACTTCATACGGAAAGCAGACATATGCTAATGGAAATAAATGATATACAAAATCCATGAAAAATCTGTTTAATTTAAAGACATCTTGTATTTTTTAGTGCTTTTTACACCAAGAATTGTCAGAATTTACCATTTCTGCCCCCCAAAAAAGGAAACGCTGCTTGTTTATTCATTGTTCAAGCAGCAAATTTAAGGCAGTAGAGTAAATTTTCATACATGATCGTTACTGCAACATCAGTAGCAAACACTGTCAGGGCAGAGCTGCAGAACATGCACAGTTTTTGAAACTTAGAGCCTGTTACCATCCAGCACTCCTGAATACCCAAAGTGTATTTCTTAAGCTTCAAATATAATTTTTGTATTTTTAACTGAGCACAGAACAAGTTAAATCCCAGTAGTTCTGGACCACCTTGAAGTCATCTGCAAGTCACTACTATTTTTTTCCAATCAATATAGGAACCCTGAAGCTATCATTCTTCAAAGTTACTTTGCATAGTACGATAAGTACATGAAGGAAGAAGGAAAACAAAGAAAACATACATTGAAAAAAAAAAAACACCAAGGACTTTCATTGAGAAGTTCAACTAAACTCATTATTGGTTTTTCATCTTAGCAAAAATATACAAATTAATCATTTTTCTATGGTTTTGTAACTGCAAAATATCTTGAGGTCCTGCAAGGTCCCCAAGACTCTTTAAAACTACTTCCCAGCAGAGTACATTCAATTTGTGACAAAACTGCTAATCATCAGATAAATACGTGAATTCATTTGGCAAATTCTGTAATTGTGAAATATTTCAGCTTATTCAGTTTGTATGAAAAACTTATAGACACTGGCAATCTTAAAGATTTGCAACAGACAAGTGTAAAAGCAGTGCTTTTCTGCCAATAAACAAGTACTAAACAAAACTGCTGGGATTTTAAGCATGGCATCTATTAAGTCAAAAAGAACATTTATTGTATTGATCCTATGCCAACATATACATTTTTTTATTATTATATACAAACTAGTTGTCTATGTCCTATTACTTTCAGTATAGAAAAGAGGAACTTGTGTATACTTATGGGAAGAACTCCATCTTGATCCCAGTATCTGCTTTATACAAATATAGTACAGCATGTAGTGAATGTTCCCATTAGAAAAGATGGCATTTGTTTAATTGAAAATGGTTTACTACTGAAGTATGAATGCAATTAAAAATGTTTTAGGACAGACCGATTAAAGAATTTATTAGAGAAAAATCAATTTTCACTCTTTGTGCTTTTAAAGATCTTACCTTCACTGTTCTGTGAACAGACAATTTTATCAAAACTATGTTATGTTTCCAGTCACTAAGAGAAACTCTGAAGTAACCATATATGAAAACTCCCAAATTCCACCTGAAGGTTAAGACACATTTCCTAAATATTAAAGATTAGCAAGCAAAAATTTATCTAGATTTTTTAATTTAATTTTTAAGGAAAATGTTGGAAGCAAAGGGCTAAATTTATTATTTTAACACACTATTTTTTCCTTTCTCAGGGAAAGGTGGGCACAAAGCACAGCCCCACCGCCATGTACTTACAGCATTTCAACTTCATTCAGAAAATGTGCCACATACTTTACTGCTGTTCCTACAGCCACTTTGAGCAAAAAAAGACACAGATTACCTCAATGAAGAGAAGCATATTAAAAATCCTGGAGTGGTTTTCAAGAGTATATTTAGCATATCTTCACATGTTCCACAACTGTATTTAGCATTCCAAATATTATATTAAAAAATAAATTATAATAATATAAAATAAAACAAATGAACCTGTTCCAATCAAAATATTCAAGCACATCCATTGTCCACAAGGTTTACTTAAGTGTAATGCTTGAAAAGTTGTTTTGCTGCTACAGTTCATCGTTGCTATGTAGAAGTCCTTGAAAAGAACAATTAAATTCTTTGTAGTCACCAAGAATAGGCCACAAAGACCAAATGAATATACAGCACATTTACATTGCAATTCTTCCTTACAAATGACTTTCTGAGGCAATCATTCTTGCTGCATCTCCTGTTTGTCTGCTGTCCCTGAAAATTCCTTAGTGCATGTCATTCACAGTACATACACATGCCCACACATACATTATTAGAAGAGTGTAATTTTAATACAAAACCTCATACACCAAACATTGAAAAATGCTATTTCAGATGGCATGCTACTCTATTAGATTTGGCATCTATGAAGAGATCCCCAGCTGGCTCAAGAAGAGTAGTTAATTGAAAAATCATACATCTGGAACATTGATATGAATCTGCAAATATCTCTGATGTGTAACACGTCTCATAGACATGCTGAAAATTAAAAAATTATTTGAATTCAAAATACCTGAAAAAATAATGGCAGATATACACACGTCATCCTTTGGGAATATCTGTAATCACCCTCAGAATTTTAGCAAAGAAAAATAATAATAATAATTCAATAACATTATATATATAAAGGAGTCTTCTTTGTAGAGATAAATATTTTAACACACTGAGAGAAGGACCTCTCAGACACGACTTTTGGTCTCCAAAAACTTATAAATGCACCTTAATGCATATTCCCAGAGAAGCAACATTATACATAATAAAACTACAGAATTCAACTGTCATAAAACCCAACTGCAGAAAGAGGAGGAAAAACGAGTAAGTCTGGTGATTTCAACAGGACAGTCCAAACTGCTGGTCAATATCCTCCTGTAAGTAGGCCTTTGTAATAGAAGGAAGCAGAGCAAGGATGAACACATTCACACGTTACAGCAGACCTAAAATGTCATTTGCAAATCTCCATGAAAGCGTGCTTATAGAAAAATTTAGGACAAACAGATTAATATATTCAGTTACCTCTATACTAAAATAACCTCTGTCTACATAGTCACCGAGGAAGAGGTATCTTGTGTTAGCAGGTGATCCTCCCACTTCAAACAGCTTCATTAGATCAAAGAACTGGCCATGTATATCACCACACACTGCAAGCAAAAATTTTGTTCAAATTAATTTAAAAAAATCTAACAGAAAAGTTACTAAGTTATAGTTAAGTAAACAGCCACAAAGTACTTCTAATAAAAAGACATGCATAAAAAAGAAATAACAGAAGTTTTTGAAGCTTCACCTTCTGCTGCTCACTAAGATACTGTTCTCACTACATGTAGCAATGCTCATAACAATCAGATTTGCATCTGGCAGACTGTGGAATATTTTTCAAAAATAGTTAAAACACAGAGCATTGAGGTCTTGAAGGCTGTCAGCAGCTCTTTCCTGTCTCCCCCAGCCCCTTATGTATCTTCACAGATCTGCTTTCGTATGCATTTTGAAAATGTATTGCAATGCTGCCCTGCAACAATTTGCTGTTTCCACGAGGGACTGAAAAAAGCAGGGCGAGTATGCCTTTGTTTTCTGACTATCTCACCTTTCAACATCATCATATCTTCTTTTCTACTCTTCTCCTTCAAATAACCATGTTCATTATTTCAACAGTGGATTTTTCTTGTGGTTGTAGAATATAAAACAGTACAAGATCAGTGGTCAGCACAACCTAAGGCACAAGTGCCAAAGATAACAGCTGGGAAGACTTTAAGAGCACGCAGCAATACCAGGTCATCTTGCAATTAAAAAAACAGACAAACAAACAAACAAACAAACAAAACCCAAACAACCTCAAATGGAAGAGACAACTGCTCCTAACTCCTAATTCCCACAAGAATTTCCAGTGCAATGGAACTCAGGAGTTGCTTTCCTGTTTCTGCAGGGAGGTGCTGCTGATAGCACTTGAGAGCCTATGCCTTCTATCGACACAAAATGTCACTGATCAGCAGACCAACAGTCTCTCGACTTCTTGGTGTGCATCAGTAAATTTGGGGTGGGGAAAACAAGTCCTTCTAATTTTGGAAAGAAGCATCAGATGTGGCACTTGGCATATTGTTATTTCCTTGGAGTAAAACAACTGTCACAAAGACCTACAAAACATTAGACCAAATAAAATGCATCCTCTTGTATGTCACTTCTCTGAAGATATTTACTCAAACTCTGTGAGAACATTCCTCTTTTTCAGATTCCAATATACCAGTAACACAGGGCAGCTACCCAAATGAAAGGAAAGATAAAAATCCTAAACATATGGACATTAGTTTTTGATCTAGAACTTGAAAATATTCTGAGTTCAGTCATTCAGTTATTTGTTTCCACCAGGCCAGTAGTTTAATTTTCTTTAAAATGCCAACACCCACATACTACTTCCATGTTTTCATTTGCCTGACATTAACAAATCAAAGCAAGCCGATGCCCTGAAATAAGCATCTGGAAACACTTAGTTTTCCAAGGCCCATTTAAAAGAAAGCTTTCAAGTTAAAGACCACTTGATTTGAACACACAAAAAAATAAAACCTACATTCATTATTTTAAATTATAGATATGCAATATAAAATATTTTCTATGAATCTGGATTTTTTGTAACAACAACAAAAACCAATACATTAAGGACACTAAGTCCATCTTTCTCCAGGTCAAATACAAACAGAACTAGTCCAAGTACGAAAATATCCCTAGAAACACTGCAAGTCAGTTTTGTATCACAGCAGATCACTCCCGTTACATTAACGATGGCAAAACAATCTTAGCTTCCCAGTACTACTACTCTCATAAGAACACCTTTTGCACTCAATCGTCAATTTCACCTACAGAGGAACTATAAGGTGTATTTTTCACTCAGAAAACTAGGTCACAGTATTTGCTTCAAACAACAGCAATTAGCTTCTCTTCACATATTTAGATTTCAGAATAATTCTGAGCTCACTTATCTGTTCCGGGGAAACATCTCTGCTCCCACTTACATCACAGGAATTAGAAATTCATAATTCACAAGCATTTAACTACTTTCTCTTTTGTCATTTTAACCCTGCTCACTCAGTTTTAATCCCCAGCAGGTTCAATGCCTCAGTTTTATACAGTAATGAGCAGTGTCTTTTTTCAGGCCATCTGAGTGCTGCTAAGCAAATGCTGCGTGAGATTGTTCAAAAAGATTACACAAAAATTTTATTCTAGTGATCCTTAAGAAAAACTATACTAGTGAAAAAAAAACTGAATATTTTCAAAATTTAATTATTAGTGAAATAATCTAGAAACATTACCTGTAATTGGTGCTTCAACTTCTATCATAGTTTTTTCTCTCCGTAATATTGCAGCACCCTCATTGATGATTCTAAGTGCAATTTCTTCATCCACTCGACCTTCCTTTATCAAGTGGTTCTTCAAAATGTCAACCCTGGGTTTTCCATCTGTGTCAAACACTTCTTCAGATGTCAAACGATGCGTTGGTGGAAAAGGGACAGCTAAAATTTAAAAGAAGAAACACTAGTCGCAACAATGCTATTCTAAATATATATTCCAACGGGAAGAAACAGAACTGCATCTATCACGGAACAGCTGTTAACCAAAGCAAATTTACCTTCCAGTCAACAAACTCAATGACACCAACAAAAAATGGGATAGAATAGTGCTTTCTGCATATGTATTAAAAGAATTAACACCTATACATCTGAATAGAAACTACAAAATTACTGAAAGGCACAGCAGAACATACAACATTTTAAAGAGTCAAAATTGCCTTTGTTTAGGAACATGATATTTCTCAAATACACTAGCATTCTCCGAAGGAAAAAGTATTTGGGATGCAGGAGATCCATTTAATATCCACTCAGACTTGCAAAAGGCACTTTAAAATATGGCCATCATCAAAAACTCTTCAAAACAACAACAAAAAAAAACCCACAAAGCTAGTAAAGGTAGTAAAAGGATAGAAAACTTTTTAAAGGTTTGTAAGAAAAAGGAGGTGATGGCCAGCATGCGGAAAGGAAGGTCACAAGATCACCCCCCTAGGATCTGTGCTATTTAACATATTCATAAATTACAGTGAAAAGGAGGTCACTCATAGAGGGGTGCAGTTTTCAAGAGACAACAAGTATTCTGAATAATGAAGAACTGTGCAGGTTATAATGAGCTCCAGCAGAAATACCGAATGGCTCAGCAAGAAAACACATTAAATATTAATAAATGTGAATTAATGAAGGAAATAAATTCTAACTTTACATATAAAAATCACAAATTATAAACTTACTACTACTATTCATTATCAAGGTCTTCCCTACTGCTCTAGAAAAATACCCAATTAAGAATTACTAGCCAGGGAATAGAAAACTAAATACGACCATTATGCCACTGATAAATGCAGCATTAATTTGGGTTCACTCATGTTATTAAGGGAAAATAATAATTGAAAAAAAATAATTAAACAACAACAACAACAACAAAATTCCAATGTTTTCTGCTACAGGACTAACAAAGGTAAGCTAGAATCCTTCAGCCTAGAATTTTGAAAACTAAGGGCGACTGTGACACAGACCTATGGCAGCATTAATGGACAAGGGGAAACAACTCTCCCTCAGCCTCTGTATAGGAGAAAGGCAGCAGGACGTAGTCCGACAGTTTGAAGTTCTGTCAGACTGCTGATTAAGCAGCAGAACAACTTCATACTCTCAGAAAAAAATCTGCAATTCTGGGAGCCTGTGGCATAGCCATCATGAATAGATGAAAACCTTTCATCAAGCCTGTTTTCCTTATTCTCCTGTTGTACTGTCTCCAAAAGATTTAACTGTGAATTGAGGCTGCCCACATACCTGACACAACTCTAGAAATGTCTGTAAGTATCTGAAATCTGGATCCTGTTTTGTGGATCAAAAGAGATCCCATGTGATCCATATCTCAAAGAAGCAAAGCACATGAGAGGTCTGAATCGGGAACCCAACCAGGCTTAGCAGCTGCCAAGACTGTGATTTGACTGCAGCCTACATAGGAGTGTAGAATATCCTGAGTTAGAAGGGACCCGCAGGGATCACTGAGTGCAACTCCTGGCTCCACACATCACCACCAAACATCCAAACCTATGTCTGAGAGCACTGTCTTGAACTCCAGCACTCGGGCTGTGCTTGCTGCCCTGTGCAGCCTGTTCCATGCCCACCAACCCTCTGGTGCAGACCCTTTCCCTCACCCCCAGCTGCCCTCCCCTGATGCCGTTCCCTCAGCCCTGTCGCTGTCACACACAGCAGAGCTCAGCGCTGCCCTCCGCTCCCTGTGAGGAGCTGCAGCCGCCATGAGGGCTCCCCTCAGCTCCTCTGCTCTAGGCTGAGCAAACACAGGGACCTCAGCCGCTCCTCACACATCTCACCCTCCAGACGCTCCGCCATCTTCGTAGCCATGCTTTGGATGCTCCCTAACAGCTTTCTGTCCTTCTCACGCAGTGGCACAGACCCGCAGCAGTGCTGGAGCTGAGGCCGCACAGCACAGCAGGACACCCCTCCCCTCGCCCGGTGGCAATGCTGGGCCTGGTGCACCCCGAGGTGCGGGGCCCCATGGCTGCCAGGGCACGCTGCTGGCTCAGTGAACTTGTCTGACAGCAGCAGTTCATTCCTGCACATGCAAGACGCATGTGGGGATCACGAGAGAGGAAAATATATCAAAATTCCCACTAAGCAGTGCACCCAAATATCATCTAGCTTGTGCAGGATTACAGGTGATAAAACTAATCTAAAAGATATGTAATATATATATGTGCATATATGCATTCAAAGAATGAAACAAAAGGAGCAACACTGTTCAATTCCTCCCATTTAAATATTATTTCAAATGTGATTTAAAAAAAATTAAAATAGGAAGAAACATTTCTATTGAATGGAGATCCAACTGCACGAACACACTTGCAGTTTGTCAATTTGCATTCTCTTTCCTTAGTTTTCAAAGCAAAACTCTACATTTTAAAATCTAAGCTGAAATACTAAAACATTGTCTGGCTTCACTGAAGTTGACTTCTGGACTGCTAGCAATATACTGCTACCTTCTGTTCTGTGCCTTAATAAGAATCTATCGGTAAAACAACTGACGCATAGTCACACATTTTGACTGAAATGCAATTATATTAGAAAATAAACTGCAGAATTGCCTGTTTTTTTCCTCTAATAACGTTCATAAGTAAAAAGATGCTGAAAATCTTGCTTTGATGTTACACAGCATAGAACAAATCTGGCATTTCAGTTTTGGACATAAATGCTTTACTAAGTAAACAGAATAGCTTTCCTTGCAGTTCCCTCTAGTAGTCACGTTTCACTTGGAAGTGTTAAAATGCTTCGTGATCCAAATCTAAGAAATCAAAAGGCATCCACTTCTATTGCATGTACAACAACTATTTAAAAACCTGAATCTGCCTCTGAAAAGAGAAACCCATCATTCCAACAAGATAAATTTAATTCACCTCTGGAAGCATTTTACCATGACCAACACCGCTTCAAACTCTTGCATTTGCTGTTTCTGAGCTTGACTTTCCATCCTCCATATTCTCTAAATGTTATTTTTGCTTTATTTGGTAATTCATATTAATCTCCATAATAACTTTCTAGACAATCCCCTCTCCTTTTTACACACTATTTGTGCCACAAAGAACAAACCAGCTCTACATAACATGAACTTCAGATTAATCAAATATTATCTAATAAAGTGGGTCTATTTCTCTTGAAATATTTTTCCAGATATGGTTTTGATGACTGAATTTTGGCATAAGTGCTGTGGTACTAACATGACCCAATTGCTGTATTGCACCATCTAGAATTAATAAGTGATACTTCTGAAGGTTCACATGAAGAAACCGAGGAGCAAAAAACATGAGAAACGAACTTGATGAAGGTCACAAGGCACAGATGCTAAGCTCGATGAAGAACTTATGCTTCTGAATCTAGGTCCATGTCAAATGCAGTTGGTGCAGCTACACGAACATACACGCTGTGAATATCCACGAACGAATGCACACAAAGTGAGCTGGTAGGTGAGAAAGTCAGTTACTAAACAGGGAAGACACGTCTGTTTGCAGGTATCAAGTTCATGTAAGCTTACAAAAGCAGGTGGTTCCTTTGAGGAGAAGGGACCATGAATGCCTTCAGCACTGACAAGTTGAGCTCATCCTTCTATGCGATATCAGACAACTCACCTGGTAGATTTCTCCTACACTAACTGTTGCAAAAGCATGAAAATCATGCCTTCACAGAACCACAGTCAATCAACACCGAGACGCAGTTTTGTAGAAACTGTGCTTCATTAGCTCTAGAATTACTCCTGGAAAATGACCTACTTTGGTGAAAGACAAACCTTTTTGCTTTCTGGAGATTTTTTGAATAGATGCAGGACATGGCAGAGAACTGGATGTTGAGGTACCCAGTTTCACTCTCGCACAAATCATTACTGATGCACTGTGACAGCCAATGGCCTCACAATTCAGAAAGATGGTGCTGACCTCTTCTTTGTGACATTTGGAAATACTTCAAGGGTTCTAAGCATGTGGCAGGGAGAATTTTGCTTTCTTAACAAAGTTCCAGGTAATATTTTTTAGATTAGATTCTTAAAAAAAAAAAACCTCTATTTCAACCAACTATTGAGTTCATCTAGAAAGCTGCATTTTCTGTGAGAATATAAAGACCTCTTCCATCTGACCTTCTGTCCAATGTCTGGGAAGAATTGCACTAAATTATTTTAATCAATATCTGTACAGAAATTATACTTAAATGAAAAACTGAATATCCAAGGCTTGCCTTTAATATCCCAAAATCATGAATGTTAGTATCAGAAGCCTTAAAATTATTTCCCTGGAGTTTAACACAAATCTTTTTTTTTTTAACAATATATGTACTGCCCAAGAAGAATATCTTTTAGAATAATCTTCAGAAAAGGAAGAATAAAACACAGCTAGTGACTTAATCTGCATCACTCACCTGGAATAAATCAGCAATACTTCTTATAAAAATTGATTCTTTCCACTTCAGACCTTTTGTCTCAACAGTTAACACTATATTAGAGCTTATACCTTTGAAAAAAATACTAAAATAACATTTTAGTAGGTTAAGGATGACCATTTTTGAACCATGCAGACCATTTCTGCAAACTAATGGGTTTAATTAAACCTTTGATGAAGTAGTAATGGAATGTCATAGCCTAAGGAAAAAGAATTGCAGCATGATGTGTTCCAAGACAGAAATACAATCTGTGTGTTTCAAAGTCTTTGTGCAGAACCTGTGCTCTTGGGACTGCAGCGGAACGGTAATTAACAGTAATTACCCTAAGGAAATAACATGGTGTTGGTCATTAAAGGATTCCCTTCCACTCCCTGCAAAGCTAAGCAACAGATAAGCACTGAGATGAATTGCTAAAGCAGTACACACTGTGCTACAAAATAACAGGCTACATCCCATCGGTAAAAGTAGAGATGTTACTAACAGAGATAACACACCATGACTTACAACAACATACAGGATTTTCTAAACTCAAACTGTTGCTTACTGGTAAAATGTAATCAATTTCACTTTTAAAATATGTACGGGTGGTACAGTTTTAGGAGCACTGATTCAAAGCTTTAAACATTAAAGCCAGGGAAAGAAACAAGGAGTAACTTGGTTTTGTCAGCAAAAGGCGATGATGTTTTCTATTCCTATTAGCGTTCATTTGCAGAGAAGAAAAGAAAATGGAGCTTTATATCGTAGTGCTACTTAAAATAGAGATCACAAATGAAAAAAAAAAAAATCAAACAAAAAACCCATCCCGCTTCTAAACCTAATTCCATAGATGGACTTTTACAAATCTCTGGATTCATTCATTTACACGTTACAAAAAAGCGTGCTATAGAGATCCAAAACTCGTCATCAATCCAAATGGATAAATTTGCAGCACGCTGTGAAGAGGTTCAGAAGCAGAAAAACTACATTAGTGTGGCACTTCACTCAATGCAATAATCCCTGCAGAGAGGTGCAGTATGGCAACTAACACAAACATGCTACTTCCAGACCCAAAGCAGATCTCACATTGCCTAGTAACTGACTACAACAGTAGCTGCTAATAAAGTCTAACATGTAGATGCTGTAAATTTAAACCACACTGGTATATATGCCCATTTTACTAACTGTGGTTAAACCTGGCTTGTATCAGAGGCACCCTGTTGGAGAAAGTTAATGAAACAAGATGAGATCAAAGCTCCTAGACAAATGGTAGGAAAAAGTATAAGGGCTCAACAACGTACTCTCACAAGCAACTATGGAACTGCTCCTAAAACCTCCAAACTTAAATAATTCTTTTTTTTGTGTCTGACTTTGAAAGAAAAATGAGCCCTTTTTCCTCTATACTGAGGACTCCACGTCACGTTCTATAAACTGGGCTTTGGCTTTATAAGCACACCCAACTCCCCAGTTTCCATTTTAAAGGTGTTTTTGGTTTCACAGATAAAGCCTCAGTTCACATTGCCAAGGTTACTAAACACAGACATTGGGTTTGTGTCACATCTCCCAGTTTAATACGAGGGAATAATATGATGCACTGGTGGTGGATACACGTGAAACATACGTTGCGTCTCCCACAAACTGGTAAAATGTCAGAATGGTTTCAGCTGGATGGGACCCTGAAGACCACGTAGTTTCAAGCCCTTGCCACGCGTCTCTTCGCTTAAGAGGAGCTCCAACCTTCTGATCATTTTCATGGCTTTCCTCTGTACACACTGGAACAGCTCCACGTCCTTCATGTGCTGGGGGCTACAGGCTCAGATGCAGCACTCCAGGCGGGGCCCCATCAGGGCACAACAGAGGGGAACAGTCATTTCCCTCGCCCTGCTGGTCAACTCTCCTTTGAAGCAGCCCAGATACTGCTGGCCTTCTGAGCTGCAAGTGCACACTCACTGCTGGCTCATAAAGGCATACAACTCATAAGTGAATACAACTATGGCGCTCTGTGAAGAAAAGCCAGCATTATTCACTTCGCCAGCATTGTTGTCTGTGTTTGTTGTTCGGCTGTGTTCTGTGGGCTTCTGGGGGCTTAGGTTCTATGAATGCATCGCTAACTATGAACCAGCATTCAGAAAAACAACAAACCCCAATTTCTAGTTTATCTTCTGGTCTGTCCCTGGAGTTTCCACCTCTATATACTAATATCTGTATGAACCAAGAAGAACATCCACGACTACTGCTATAAGGACAAAATACATCCAATTGTCCTCTTTCACTTGGTAGGACATCACGCGATGAAGAAATAGCACGAAGACATCACAGATGGTGGGGCTACAGACCTGCAACCTTGACAGCATTACTCAAACACTAACACATGACAGCATCTTTTTGAATCAGAAAGCTAGTATCAATAGCTGTCAAAAGATACAAGTTATCCCACTCATCCCACACAATACAGTACATATTCTGTGAAGTCAGTTCCTTGTGGATTATAGCATTACTCTGAAATGCCACAAAAATTATCCCTTTATTCAAGTTTCTTTACAGGCATGTCTCTTGCTACAGTGTCAAGTGTTCTTAAAGCTAAGACAGATGACCCTGTCGACCTCGAAGCTTTGCGAAAGGACTGCAGGCATTATTTCTTTCATCTCTTGCAGTCTTAAAAACTCCATAAAATTATGAATCTCAGATGAAACCACAGTTATGCCTAACATGCCATGCTGCATTCACCTTCTATGCTGAGCTTTTTTTCTATTAATTTGGTGAACGCTTTTGAAAATTTTTCTCAGAAAAAAGTATTACTTGTCTGAAAACCACTAGAGGACCACCTTTAAAAATGACCACACTGCATTACAATAGGAGATTATTTAATGTTTAAACATGCTTCTTCTCCCGATACACAGGACTTTCCCTCACTGCGCTTCATGTTCCAAACAGGGTGGCTTAAGGATTTCCTCTAGCAAAGTAAGTTTCATTACTGCATGTAATTGCTATGAATTCCACAATTTAAATCATAAATTATGTGAAAAAGTATTCCACCTTCCCTCATACTCATTTCAGGAAAATGTTGTTCAGTACTGCTGTTCTCCTTTTCACTGGAAAACAGAAAATGCAGTTATTTCCTGCTAATCTTTTCTAGTGAGAACTGATGTAAGCAGCACCCAACAATCCCCCTTGCTCATATACCCCTTCTCCAAGTTACAGATTCATAATTTTCCATTCTACCTCACACAAAATCACTCTGTGCTGCTGAACGTATCTCTACATAAAGAAGAAAACCAGGATGGGGGACCAAAAATTACATGCTGCCATTCCAGTTGAACATTTAACACAAGACATAGGAAATGGATGCTGCTGCTCTCTCTTTCTCTTTGTCCTAAACTGATCTTCTAACGATCCCTAAATTCCCATCAGTCTGTTCAACTGTCACCAAATTAGTATTTTCAGATACCACCCATACAGACCTAATGTTTATTTCCAGAGCTCACCACAGCAAAGGATGTTCCTCCCCTGTAGTCTCTACTACTCAGCCTTTGTCACAGCTGTGTCTCCTGCAGCTTGGCAAACCACCCGCTCAGTCTAACGGAGGCCTTCTGAAACAGCTCTGGAAGTTCACTACCATAAGTGAGCACTATTACTTTGCTATTCATTCTGCTTTCTAAATAATTTAAGAATATATATATTAAATATATCAGGGGGAAATTCTTTACCCAGAGAGTAGTGAGGTTCTGGAACAGGCTGCCCAGAGAGGTTGTGGATGCCCCGTCCTTGGAGGTGTTCAAGGCCAGGTTGGATGGGGCCCTGGGCAGCCTGGTTTAGCATTAAACATGGAGGTTGGTGGCCCTGCATGTGGCAGGGGGTTGGAGATTCGTGATCCTTGAGGTCCCTTCCAACCCTGTGATTCTGTGATATACAGACAGATGTTAATCTCCTTCAAGTATAGAAGTTTATTACCCATCAATGTATTTTCTTTCCTAACTAATTTTGATCTGAAAGAGGACATTTCCTCCTTTGTTTACTTTAAAGATTCTGATGAGGGAACGTGATCAATGGCGTTGCCTCGATCAATCACATTACTGGCTCCTCCAAATAAATGCTAAAAATTCCTCTGGATTTCCTTCTATGAAAACTGGACTGATTCCTATTTAATACCATATTTCTCCAAGGACTGAGTCAGTCTACTCTTTCACAAGTGCTATGAGTCTGCTTAAATTAAACTCACTGATCTACAGCTCTTCAGTTCAATCTGGAGCTTGGTAAAAACGCTGCTGTGCTCCACTTCTCAGACTTAGAAGATGAGTTATGCCACAGGCTACAGAAAATAGATCAGCAATTTTGCACCTGAAAACCCCAAAGAAAAAAAAAATTCCATTAGAAAAAGAATACCACTAGAAAAACATCTTCTGGTCCCAGGATATACACTCTTTAAAATTCATACTGTTGGTATGTTCTGAAACCATTTACATTTCTGTGAGACTTCTTCAGTCCCATTCAGAAAAAAAAAATAAAAAATTGACACCTGGGAAAGAGTTCTTTGGCTCTTCCATCACAAACATGGATGAAAGTAGTTGCCAGATTTCTGCTCTGGCCTTATCATCCCAAGCCTCACCCTACTAAGGGTGAAACTAAGGCAGACGTGGGTTTCTTTGTTTGCTGCTCGTTCTTGTTGTTTACAGTTCATGCATTCTCATTACTCCCTCGAAAAATGAGAAAGAACACATACGCCTTTTCAAACATTAACTCATCAGAATTCTGTTCCATTCCACTTTCTCTCCCACATCATAACTATGATTTTTTTCCCCCCAAAGTTTTAATATTCTCTTTAATAGCCTCCTCCTCTCCTCAATCAGTTTTGAATCAGGCTAGGCAGCAGCGTAAAGGCATTCTAAGGGTCTAACTGTATTTTCAAAACAGTTGTCAAGCTGCCTGTATACACCTATCCTTTCATCTGTGTGTTTTGTTCCTTTTTAATTTACATCAGACTCCCTATTTTGAAGTCAAATGTTACAATTCTTTTTCTCACACACGGACATCACTGCCAAAAAATAGCTATTAGTATCTTAAGTTAGGATCCCGCTCTAGGCTAAACCATGAGCTACTTCTCGTTGGGATTTGTGGAGTGGTTGAGTTGCTTCAATAAACATCATTTAATAGCTAAAAATGACCATCTACCTATCACACTTCATCATAGCTTTTATTCAAAATAAAGGTATCCTGAAGTCTCCCATCACCAGGAAAGCAGACATCATCTTCACAGATGTTGACCAAAGGCAGTCACTCATTGCAAAAATAAAGTAAAATCAGAAGAACCAGACAGAATCATTAAAAACAAACAGCAGTTCGAATGCTATCTTCCACAAGACAGCACAACACACTAAGTGTTCTTCAGAGACAAAGAGGGCATCTCAGAAAGCATCAAATCAAGCAGACAGGTACCTTTTCTCATCTCTGTCATATGCAGCAGCAGAAGCCCGGCCATCCGATGGCCTGGGGAAACCGAACGCCACAAACAGAATCATACAATCACTGAGGTTGGAAAAGATCTTAAAGATCATCAGGTCCAACCACAACCTAACCATACTACCCTAACTCTGACAACCCTCTGCTAAACCACGGCCCTGAGCACCACATCCCAATGGTTTTTAAACGCATCCAGGGATGGTGACTCAACCACCTCCCTGGGGAGCCTATTCCAGTGCTTAACAACCCTTTCTTAAAGAAGTGTTTCCTGATATCCAACCTAAGCATACCTTGGCACAACTTGAGGCCATTTTCCCTCGTCCTCTCACCTGCCACCAGTGAATCTATGCATTTCAACCCTGCTGCTAAGGAGAAGGTGCAAGTACAAATTACTTAGATACAACTTAACTAAGAAGTGAAAAAAAAAAAAAAAAAAAAAAAAATTTGAGCTTTTAATATACTGTAATACATGCAGACACCGATTCATAATTCTTATTTGGAAGGAATGCAAGGCCAATGCAGCCAGACGGCACACGGCGCATCTGAAGCCACGACTGTGTTATGTATATGTCCAATATGAACATTCTACCTGATAACACGTCAGGTATTTTTTAGACATGGGCATCTCTGACTAGTAGACAAATATACAGGTCAAAATATAAAGGAGGCCATATCCTAATTATTACCCTAGCTTTATTAATCAGTAAATTATTTGTATGTAATTAAACTAATAATTTGATTATTACATTATCATACCATTAGTAACTAATGTTTTTTTCTTGAGTATCTCTTGCCCACTTCTGCCAACATGTATTAATAACAAATAATTTAATTTCCCATAGCATCTTATTTTTGATAGTCTCTGTTACTTTTCCCCTTTTCCACCAACAGAGAAAGAAAAAGCTGAAATAAGAGCAACAGATAAAGCAATACAAATACCAGCAAACATTAAGTCCTGAATTCATCTTTCTCCCTCAGAAGATGGAGAAGATGGAGAAGACGGAGAGCATGAGAAAAATACAGCCCAATGCTCTACTGCACAGAGACACCAGGTAACAGCACTGCATTTTTCTTCCAAGTTCTGTGGCTGTTCTCAGGGAACTGAGATGTTATAAAAGAAATGCCTCAGCAATGAGAGGCAGAAAACCTGGATGCCTCAAACAGATTTCTTCTGGGAATGGAGCTGACAGCATCCAAGAACCCCTTATAAGGTTTTCCAACCAATAGTGCTTTTGAATTTTGGTGAAAAATGATTGCTTTAAGCAGATTCCTAGAAACGTATCCCAGTAAATAAATTCATTAATACCTATCAGTGACAGACTTGATACTTTGTTGAAAAGCTCTCAATTCTACAATGATTCTTCAGCATTCAAGAACTAGAAAGTACAGGACATTATTTAACCATTCAACAGTTTCACAAGCACACCCGGTCCATGCATTTTCATCAGAATAAATCAATATTTTCTGTCCCCTGGCACACAGTGCTATCTTGACAAAAGCAGAGGGCCCACCTATTTTCAACTAGCATCACCATCCCTGTAATTTGTTCATTGTGTCATAGGTAAGAATATGAGGAGCGCTCCCTGTATGTGAGAGGTAGCACGTCTATTTGTGAACAGAGATGTCACATTTTAGCATGCTTTCAACGAATGTATTTCTGTTGCACAGATGCACCCACTATGCCCTGACACAACCTGCAATCCTGCTACACTGGGGTTGCTGTTGAAATATTTCAAGCTGCACAAGCACCTCACTGGGGCAGGGGGTGGTGGAGCCATCTGCCCTTCATGCTAAGAACACAGCTCAGCACAGCTGCCCGGCTCCCTCCAGAACCCCACAGTTCAGCACAGCAGGTATAGAGCAGGCAGGCTGGCAGAAAGAAGAGAAAAATGCCACTGTATAAACGCTAAACTGGCTGTGATTCTTCCAGATGAAGGTACCAAGGCCTACTTACCTTTAACACACCTCTATCCCACACAGCCAGGTTCAGAGAAACACCGTAGCCTCAGGCTGTGATCCTGCTAGAATGAAGCAAGCCCTAACTACCCCTTCTAGCAACCAGATTCACAGGCATCACCTAACAGAGCAGAGTTACAGAGTCTTTGGAAATCAGCAGGCTCTTCCACATCACCTGAAGAAATTATATTTGTTACAACAGACTGCAGTAGAGGTATAAGACCTCAGCAAGCCTAAACACCACTATAAGTTTAGCACCAACAGCCCTAATTAACACAAGTCCCTAATTTACCAGTTCTATCATTTTCTACTTTCACAATGCGTTCAGACAAATCAACAGGTTAAGCAACCCCCAATGGGTAGCAACTCACTATGAGCAAAGGTTTCCAGCAAATTGGGAAATGTGCAAATTTCCAAAACGTTACAGGCTTCCAAGAGTTTAATTAGCACCTGCTGAAGAGAAAAGCATTCTCTTCATTTCCCAAGACAAACTGCTCAGCTAAATGATCAGGATCTCTCCTCTGAAATCAGTTGGATTGTGTGCTCTTAGGAATGTCAGCCTTGCAACCAGACTGCTTTGTACACAGCCACAGATTTCCAGCTGCCCCAGTCTGCTGCCACAAAGCCACGCTCACAGTGCCACAGCCAAATGCAGCACTATGTCAGACCTCTGGGTGCTACCTGTCATCCAAGCAAAGAGCTGAAATGCTCATTGCTGATAGCATCATCCAAACAGAAAGGCTAAATCTAACAAGTACAGTGCTACAGTTGCAAAGGGTTATTCTCCTTGAAATACTAAGATGACATGGTCAGTGAGCTGCTTTTCACAGCACTGTGGTCGCCAGACAGCCTCAGTGTCACACAGAGCTATTTGCACGGCAACGTTTTACCTTTTCCTCCCAGCAGCATAACGTTTGGCTTGTAGAGGCTTCCAGTAAAACCCTGACACCCAGGAAAAAAACAGATCAAGGTGAGTCCGTCCATCAGAACCGACCGCCAATCGCAGAGGCTGCGGCTCTTCTTTCCCGGCATCACGACCCGGCATCAATGCGCAGACGGCAGAGAATCCCGCAGAGTTCGAAGGGCCCGACGCCCCGGGCGAGCAGCCCCCGCGGGCCGGTGCCAGGCGCGGCCGGGCCGCACGCGGGGCCGGGCCGCACGCGGGGCCGCGGCACAGGCCTCGGGCTACATAAGGCCGCCCGCCCGGCTCAGCCCCACGCAGGGCCGGCCCCGCAGCGGCCGCCCGAGCCGAGCGGCGCCTTCCCCCGGCGGCGCCCAGCGCAGCGTCTCCCCGAGGAACGAAGCCGGCCCCGCTTTTCCTCGCCCCGCGCCCCCGTTCCCCACCTGCCGGCGCGGTCCCCGCCCAGGGCCACCCGTCCCTGCGCCCACCGCGGCCTCCCGCCGAAGGTCCGGCCGGCCGCTCCCGCGATCCGCCGGGCCGGCTCCCCTCTCCCCCCCGGGCGGCGCGGGGCCGCGGCTCGCTCACCCTTGACGGCGCGCTCGCTGGTGGCGTGGGGCGGCAGCAGCAGCACCTTGCTCCCCTCCTTGGAGGACATCGCTGAGCGCCGCCGGGCTCCGGCGGCGGCTGCTGGGCGCGGCGGCGCCTTCGTCCGCCTCCTCCGCCCGCGGGCTGGCGGGAGAGGGGCGCGGGGCGGCGGGCGAGGCGCGGGCGGCTAGAGGCCCCGGGCGGCAGCAGCCCGGCGGAACATGGCGGCAGGCGCGGCTCCCAGCTCCTCGCGCAGCGAAGGGACGGTCCGCCTCGGGCCCGGCATGCACCGCGCCGCCGCCCCACGAGGGGACTGCGGGAGCGTGGCGAAACTCCTGCCTCCGCCGAGCCGGCGGCGCGGCCGTAAGGGAGCGTGGCGAAACTCCGCTCCCCGCGGGGCGGCGCGGAGAGGAAGGGGCGGGGGCTGCGGCCCGGCGTCGCGGGCTGCCCCGGCCCGGGGAGGAGGCGACGGCGGGGGAGCCGGAGCGCCCCGCCGCTTCCCCGCCCCCCGGGCTGGGCGGGCGCCGGGCTCCAGCCGAGGGGCGGCGGAACGGCGCGGAGCCGCCGGCCACCATGGAGAGCTCCGCGGGGCCGCCCCCGCGCCGGAGGAGCCATTTTGTGAGGCGGCGGGCGGCGGCGGGCCTGCGGGCTGAGGCAGCTTCCGCCCCGCACCTGTGCCCGCAGCGCCCCGGGGCCGTAGCCGTGTGCGCGTAAGGCAGCTCACGCTCTGCCGCTATTCCATAATAAATCGCCGATTTAGAAAACAAATCAAGAATTCCCCCCATCCCTCCCTAACAACAACAAAAACAGTATTTGTTGCTTTCCTCTTGATTTCAGCCTCTCTCCTCAGTTCTACCAGTACAGAGCTGTGCAGATTGCAAGAGCTCCCCGAGGCTAAAAACGAGAGAACAACGAGCAACCAACCCAACCAAGTGCCCTCTGAATGAAACACCCTCTGACTATTCTATCTGCCAACGAACCCAGCCCTCTCTAGCAGACATCTATGCATGTACATAAAACGATACCTACACAAACGCACCACACATCTATACAGCTGCTGCTTTGCATTATGGCTAATAAGTGAGAAATGTGTAAGAGCTGTACTGAGCTGTGCTACTCCCCACAGTCAATCAGAAATCATGGAAACACTGTTCGAAAGCCAAAGTTCACAGCAAAGCATTGCTCTTGCCCTACCCAGGTCAGAAGGAGAAGACCAAGAGCCAAGAGGGATTCAGTACCCAGTTTGAGCACGAAAAGCTACTTGACCACCAAAAATGTATAAAAAAAAATAATAGCTTACCCAAGAGCTTGGTTTGACATTTTTAAGTTTATTACATGACCAAAACAGTCCAGGTTAGAAATTTTGAATGAAATATCACTTTAAAAACATTCATCAGAAGCTACTGCTAAACTTAAGGGAATCAGAATTATAGCCATTTGGGTTATTTATTAATGAACTACCTAAGACTTCAAAACAGATTTAGTAAATACAATTCTATTAATTCACTGTCCATGAGTTAAATGTGTGCATGAACACAGAGAGCTGGGATACATTAGAGTACGTACCACAAAGAAATCCGGGATCACTACTCTGGATTTACTGCTAAGCTCCCCCGTAGTAGGAATTACTACTTCATACCACGTGTTCTGCAAATGTCTGTCATTGTACAACCAATTTAAAGGGTCTAGTTCTTAGCTGGAAAAAAGCTCATTTGCTTCAACATCATCCATATCTATCAGTTCAGAACAGGGAGACTATGGGGTAGGGAGGGCAGTAAGTACACATTGCTCCCAATGCCTTAGAATTAGCATGAAGTGCACTCTCTCGAACAAGGATAGAATAATGAATTCAGTCTTATATAATAAAGTGAAGCTCAGCCATAAGTGCAGTTTTGATGTTTGACAGTGTAAAACAACAGAGAAAAATTCAGTTGCCCCATATACTGCAAAACACGTGGTATAGCCATGGTATAGCCAGGTCACTTTATCACCTCACCTGAGGCAGAACTGCAGAAAAGATGCTCTTTCAGTTGCTTCCTTCTCTCTTGAGCCCACAACTAATGTACCTTCACATCCCTAGGGATGTGAAGTGATGGGCTGACACAAAACCCTGAGTGAGGAAAAAGCATACTACGAAGGCTGCTCAGAAAATAATGCCCTTTATTTTATGATGTCGGAGGCAGATGTTGGTGATATTGGCAGCAGAGGTTGAACCTTCCCACCAGTATATTACATTTTGTTGCCATGCAGCAGAGGGGCAATCTGACAAAGTGCTTCATATGCACTTCTATGTCAGACACCAGACATGAGAGTTCTTCCATGTGGAAGAAATGGCACCCACTGACAGTCACTGATACTTTCTGAACATCAGTGGAGACCAAACAGTGGGTATGAGCACAGTGAGATGATGCATTTCAGCAGCAGCAATGACAATCTGCACCAATCTGACCAATCCACTGGTATCTGCACCATTTTATGAGAATGGCATGCTGTTCTTGTTCATGGTTGGTGAAAATACATAACTAATGGTTGTGACTAGGCTGAAAAATAGTATTTTGTAGCTGAGAACTTGCTCTATGAAATAGTATTATTGTGCCCTTTGTAGCTGTTGTCGATTCATAGAAATAAATAAGAGGCATTACTTTCAGAGCAATCTATAATTTTGTTCTGATGCTATGATGAGAGGAAATGACATCAGCTTCCAGACAGCATACCTAGTGGTTACCATGCTGAAATACTTCCAGTGATAGCCAGGCACCCTTTCTTCTTTCTAGAAGGGACATTCACTCACATTGCCCCAGCTTACCAAATATAACTTCATAGTGAAAGCAAAGCTGTTTGATTCACTACCTCGTCTTCAACAAACCAAACAATTTGTACTAGCACCACAAGTAGCATAATGACTGTTGGAAGTCAGTGGTATTACTGAAGTACAGCCCTGAAGGCAGAAGTCAGCATGCCTTCATAAAGCTGACAGTTTACCTCAAATCTCCCATAAATGCCACTCAAATAAAAGCATTACTGAAAAAGCAGAACTGCATCTTATTTGCCATTCAGCTTTGCCACCAAGTGGCCAACTCATTCCACACATTTTAACACCCACTTTAAAAAAAAAAAAGACTGCAGTTGATTTGTATACCGATCTTCCTCTAGCTCACACTAGAATAATTTTTGAACAGCTGCTCTCATAGTGAAGAAAAAAAGCCAGCAATAGGCGCAGGGAATAATCAAGCCACTCCATCTTAATCTGTACCATAGAGAGTAGAGTCATTTGGGATACAGATATGTTTGCCTTCCTCTTGTTCCATCTGAAAGCAATACACATTTGAGCTGCATGCAAAAGATGTTTAAATAAATAGGTGTTATGTTAAAACAGATTTTTCTGACACCTCACCTAAATAGTACAAGATATAATAGAATATGTATTTAAGTAAATAGTCACCTCAGACAAAAAGTCCAGGCAGAAGCTAGATATAAAAGTGTGTGAAATTCAGTATTCGTCTCATGCACGAGGTCAGAACAGTCCCTTATGATTCTAATAGCGACATATCTCGAAAACTGGCACAATGCATTGTCCCAGAATCATCTAATTACCCAACGAGGACTTTTTGAAAACTCTAAGAAAGAAACTGAATCACAGGAGAGAGAGAGATATATTCCAGACCCCAAGAGAAAGGATGCATAGAGCAAATCTTGCAGAGATAAACCAGGTCTGAGAAGGGAAGAATAACATAAGGAAGGCAAAACTTTGAAGAGCTTGTTCCATTTCATTGACTCTCAGCAGTGACTGCTTGAAATGGTCCTTTCTGAATTGCCAGAAATGGTATTGCGGTTCGTATAAACTGTGAGAGTGACTCAGAAGCCACATTTTAACGTAAATGCATTTTGACCTATTGCTGTACTGTGTAAGTATTCAATACAAGTACTTGAAAACTTTCTCTTAGATCTACACAAGACTTCCTTGTTGTCCAAAGACAAGTTTTTATGGCAAACTGTATTATTCATACCATGCAGCGTAATTCAGAAAGATGGAAAGCATACACTTACGCCATTTTCTCCAGCATCATGAAATTGTTATCACCACAGCACTGCAGTTGCCAAATGTCAGACAAATCAGTGATTTGGGAGGAGACCAAATTATTCCTTCAACCTCTCCTTGACATTACAGTAAGTCAGCATGCTCAAGGAAAACTTTCTGACCAGCCGTGTGGTTGCCAGGAACACACAAGAAAAAAGGCCACAAGGCTTCATGGCTGTTCATGAATTACTGAGGTAGGAAACAAGCTGCATTTTAGTAACAGATCAAATCTGGGAATCATTTTATCTCACTAAGTTTCCGCTTCAGTAACAACTGATTGCATGGGATTTCTCTTCCCTATCAGGCATCTTGTTCATGGGTCAACATAACTCAAAGTAAAAATTTGTATTTTTACATCATAGTTGTTTTAGAGTGATGGGGTGTTTTTATTTTTAAATAATGTCCTTTAGGTAGGCCTGCTTACCTAGAATACTTTGTTAGCTAGGTCTCCTGCTTGTGGAGGCTTTAAGAAAACTAGAGAATACAAAGGAGGGCAGGAAAAAGCAGAATGAACTCAATTTTTAGAGTGAATAGAGGTGACTGGCTCATAGTCTATTATTATCATCAAGACTGTAAGATAAATGAAAAGAGGGAATTGCTTAGTCTCAGATGGAAGAAGGAGCAATAGCTTAAGGCTAAGGAAGGAAAAGTTTGAACTAGATAAAAGAAGGGGAAGGAATGCTTTATACAGAGCAAGCGAACAATGTTTTCAGAAACCAATGCAAGAGTTTGAGGTACTACCGCTGCAGAGGTGTGAGATGTAAATTAGAGATGTAGTGTTAGGTTTAGGTTAGAAAAATATCACCTAAAATTTTAGGGTTAGGCTAAGTGCCGCAGGCCAGAATGCCTTAGCCTGTTTTTTGTGATTGTGACAGTATGCAAAAAAGTCAGAGGCCTTGACCAGCTTTCAAAACACAAGTCTGTACTTCTGTAGCCAGTGCACTGAGGTAACCAGAGAGTGAAGGAAATATGCAGGAAGCAAGTGCAACAGGCTAAAACTGTGGTAGTTGAGTAGCTTGCAATTTGTACTAGCAATCATCTGTTAACTCTGGTTTTTTGCTCTTTTTTTTTTTTATTTTTAAGTCAGTGCAGTTTCCCAATATTGCACAAAACTTTAAAGCGACTCCACCAGTGATAATAACTGTGGAAGTAGTGTAAAAGGTGCATTACAGATCCATGTAACTAGGCTTGAAAACGTTCTGAACAGTGATTTGCAGTGCTAAAATGCTAGTGGCAGCAAACAGATGTGTAGAAATCTTACTTTTGCTTTTTACCACTCACAGTGCTAAGCAGGAAATGGCACAGTGTTAAGAGACTCCAAAATATACCTAATGCAAGTGAGGGATCTGTAAAAATGTAAGTGCATTTTTAAACTTTGCCTCGGCTGGTATAAACATCAACCTGGCCGTTACACCATTTACCCTATGCCTATTTACATATTATTTTGTATGTATAATGTTTCTGCATAGTTTAATTTACAGTGGCATAAGCATTATTAGTCCTATAAAAATCACTGACCACCCTCTACATCAATCTTCCCTTTCCAAAAGCAAAAGCAGTACCCTGGTTCTGAGGATCCTTTCTGCCTAGGAATTATACACAGAGAGAAAATTCAGATAGACCCATTGCCAAGCATTCTCCAGAAAGATGGAAACCCCCAAGGGAGAGATGCAACATATATATGTTTTTGTTACTGATCTTTTTCACTCATCTATTTCCTTCAGTTCCAACCCACTTAAATTCTCTTTTCTTTCGCTTTCTTTTTCCTCTTCTCTCTCTCCCGCAAAGTGATTCACAGATCTGCCTTCTCTTCACTGAACTATGCACTCAGTGCATAATTAAGGCGACTTATTAATTCATGACAAAGGTGGAGTTAGTTCAAACTGCCAAAACATGCAAATAGATGAAATGACATTAAATGCAAGATGGTCCAGTTACTGGGAATGCTTTCTGTACTTTTTACCTCCTACCCCAACCATCACTGTCAGCAATGTTAGGAAACACAGAAAACGTCAGAAAAAGTTTCCTTCCTCTCCTTTCCTCTTGGCTTCTCCAAGTCCACACACCTTAATGTGGGTGTTGCAACCTTTGTTCATGAAGAACTAGGCACTTACCTTACACTTCTCTGAAGCAAAGTTCATTTTGTGTCTGACTGGTGCTGGACTCTCTAGCACATGCTCCACTGGACCAAATCAGCTTCTCAGCAAGTCAGAGTATGTTTTCCATAAACAGCATGCACAAACATGGTTGCCTTCAAGAGAAATAACTTTGCTAGGTAGTTCCTTTTTCATACACAGAAAGATTATATTTACATATGTTTTGCTACTACTAGAACACCAAATCCTTATTATTGCTCCTCTTTTCCCCCTACATAGCCAGGTCTAAATACATTACAACACCTTGAGAGATTGTACAAATGCAGTGAATGTTTTACTTTCAGGAAAACTAGAATTATTTAAGATGCAGATTTAAGATTTTTTTTCCCCTCCACTGCAATTCTATCCCCTAAACTACTCTGCAGCCAGTAACAGAGGTATTTAGGAAGAAAACCATGGTTATGATGCATCACAGCTTACAAGCTTTAAGAAGAAATACTGTTCCAAAATAGCTGCTAGTGGAAGCTTCCTCCTGTCTTATGGGCAGTGATTTTTAATGAGCCATTGACCTAACACAATGTACTTTCTAGGGTACAAATAGAAATAAACATCACTGAGGGGACAGAAAGTTTGCAGTTAGTGAAAACACAATGCAAGACTTACTAACATCACTAAGACTTGCAGGCAGAAGTTACAGAAGTAAGGGTCGGTCTTCAGGATTGCATTTCCTTCCATGTTAAGTGTATTCTTGAATCTACTTCGGTTTATTTCTAGTCTGATATATTAGCATACTGCTTGGTATGGAAATGTTTCAGAAGTTATGTCCTAATTTGACCACTTCAGGTCTCTAGTTCAGTTAATTTAATACTAAGCAGTTAGTATACACAGATTTATAATCAATTTTGAAACATAACAGTTAGAACAATAAGTGCAAAAAAAAACAAAAACAAAAAACCCAAAACAATAACCACCAAAAGAACAACAACATAAAACACCAACACTTTCCTTTGAAAAGAAAAACTGAATAACACCAGTGCTAATATGATGAAGATGAGTTGCCTAGGCTCAGGATTGCTCTGCACATTTTACAGAAGCATACTTCCTTCTTCCCAGTAGCTAGGATTATTAATAAAAAATAAACATATGTGTTTCCTTTAGTTGCAAATGTTTCGTACTACATTTTGCTTCTTGAATAAGTGGCTTTGTGCTTTATTTTGGCAGATTTTGTTTTTGTTTCAGATAACTGAGTTCAAGACTACCCAGAGCCTCACTCTGTACCCTGACTCTTTTAGAGCTATAGTGAGAAAAGCAGAAAATATTTATGTCCTCATCTGTATACTGGGGCTACTGTAACTTGACCTATTAAAGGTGTATAAAAGAAACAAAAAAAAATATATATATATATATATATATATATATATATATACACACCAATAAATAAATATATATATATAGACCAATAATATGTACCAATGAGAGTAGCAAATGCAACAGGAATGTTTCCATCGGATGTGCACCACACAAGCATCCACTTCTGTTCTGCCTTGGAGCCACTTCCTATAAGCCAACTTTTACTTCCTCAGCTAGGAAATTCAGTTTGTTACCATGTGTCTATGAGCAGCCAAAGAGACCAACAGGTCCATACCTGTGCAGAAACAAATCTTAATCAAAACCATTGTTTCAGTATAGTAATACTCCATTGATTTATTTTTAAACAATTAGTAAAAAAATTAAAAATTAGCAGCATTGTTCAAAATTTCATATTATTAAACTGGCTAAACCACTCTGAAAAAGCCAAAATTAGGAAGGGAATTTTGGAATGGTGGAGTACAGAAAGAAAGGTTTGTGTCCTACCCCTAGAGCTAGTGGGGTCAGTTATGTACACAGAAATGTGCAATGTGATCCCAAAGGAAAAACCATGATTCAACGTTACATAGTGACATGAAATTGTAACAAGTCAACATAATAGCAATTAATTATTCAGAAACAAGAAACTGAAAAATGATGTTTAGTGAAATGAATGAAATTCAAGCAGACTAAACAGCAAGAGCAGATGAAATCTTATCAAGCACCAAGGTGCAAGTAATGAAATGAAGTGGAAATGAAAATTGTAATACTCACCCAGAACACCAGTGTGATCAGATTAGCAAGACCATGCACTAGAGGGCAGTCTGCATCTTCCACTAGCTGTCCAGGATAGAAGGTCCTGATCTACAGTCCCATTTTTATGTTAACATGCAACAGCACAGGTTTTAACAGCTTATAAGCAGCACATCTTGTTATACATACAGGAGCAGGAGTGGAACTCTTGTTACAATGAGATTTTTCATGACATCAATCATTTCTATATATCCTCTGGATAAGGGTAAGAATCCTATTTGCATACATCTTGCATAGATTCAATAGATGTCACCACCCTCCTCAACCAGGAAGTTTCAAATACTTTACAAAGGACATGTAACTACTGCCTGTTAGGAAGGGAAAGTTACAGTAGTGTAAAACATCAAATCTAGGAACAGAACTACACCCTTGCGATGTCCTTGGCTCTAAACACACACTTATTATATAAACTTTGTAAAGGAAGCAGAACAATTTACTCAGTGTGTAAGAAATCAAGCAATTTCAGATCAATTCATCAGCAAAGGCAAATGGCAAAAAAAGCTCATAAACAGGTGAGTAGAACTATTTTCATAGGTTTATTTGAAAAATACTTACAAAAGCAAGTATGTTTGACACTAAAATAGTTAAACTTATTCTGTGTTTACATTGGTGTCATTAAGCGTGCAGCATTAACAATCTTCTCTGTTTGAAGCATTGTTAGTTTGCCTTAAGGAAGTGGGGAAAAACTCTGGTTTACCAATGAACAATGTCTCCCTGCCACTTCCTCAGCAGCAACTGCAGCTGTGATCTCTGAAATGAGATCTCAGTACGCAGAAAACTGGGTTTGTTTTACTAACTTCCAGCTTGTCAAATGTAGATTTACTGGAACCTGGGAAGTCGGTTAGTTTATTTTTTCCCTATGAAGGAAAGAGAAGAGGAAGGAGAAGAAAACAAAGTAATTGGCTTCGTATGCAAAGAATTTATCAAAGCTACATTTCATGAAAAAATCCTTAAAAATGTCCTTAATTAACGGCCGTCTTCCTTCAAAACATGCGTATACTTTTGAACTTACCCGTAAACCAATGCCCCTGATGCCTAACATTCCTACAACGTTTTTTGCTAGAAGAGGCCAAGACTATAATAGCTAAGATTCCCCATCCAGACAGCAGTTCAGTAGTGTCAGAAAAGAAATACAGTGCAATTAGTTTCCACATATTACGTAGCTACATTGTAAGACAAAACTGGCACAGGTAATTGATTGAGAGAGTTTGCTGTCTCCATATAATCCACACTATAGCAACTGCAATAGTCTGTTCACAGAGTGATTTATCATGGTGCATGGAGCGGATGGGGCCTTACCACCCATTTTTCTGCACAGTGCCAGTAGCTGCTGCTGCTCGAGCCAGCATATTTCTGTGTGCCTCTGATGCTGAAGAAAAAGCCCCATCCTTCATATGCACTGGCAGCATCCACCTTCTGCCTGGCTGAGGGGTATAGCTGTTTTGTCGCCAGTCTTCTTCTGGAGGCATATCAACTCTCCTTGGACCTGGGGCCTTCATGGAGGAAGGGGGCACAGGACAACCTTGAGGGGCACCGAGGTCCCAAGAAGGCTGATGCGGTATTCTTAAAGTGCTGTAGTCTGTGCTGGCTGGCAGCCTGCAACTGGTGACATAAGACTCACGCATTTTATGTTGTGAAGGCTGTTGGAGGAAGCCTTCCTGTAAACTCTTGGCTGGTTGGCCAGCACATTTCCTCCAGAGTGTCATTCGTTTATCTGGTAATGTTGCTGTTTGTCTGGCAGGGTAGCTCATGTTCAGCCAATGGCCAGAGACACTTGACGCTCCACTTCCAGAACATGGATTAGGAAGAGGTTTTTGCCCCTGGGGGAGGGTGCCTCCGGGTGCACAAGGAAGACTGCCACAGCTCAGTGCCATGCCTGGGTAGTCTTCACCTTGGAAAGCTTCACCCCTGTCAGGCACAACCAGAAGTTTCTGGACGATGTTCTTCTGATCTCCTAGGGAAAAAAAACAAAGGGCTTCTCAGTTATTTTTTGTGTATTGTTGCTTCCTCTCAGAACTTTCAGCTGGCCAACGCATGACAGAAGATAAACTTCATCACTAACACATCCAGTTAATGGTTGATGTATAATTCTGAACAAAAAGTAATTGCAATCTTTCTAGCGTTTATCTTCCTCTCTGCGTTTTCTACTTATCCTACTTCAGTTACTACCACAAACTTCGCAGGACAAAAGATTTCTTTAATCGCCATCTCTTGTGTCATCAAGGAGAAGCCCAAAGTACTTCAAGGCTGGGAGATTAAACTGGTTTTGATATCTTTCATGGGAAAAGTAATTCACAAGTGGAAAAATGCAGAAATTAGTTATTTCTACTAGCACAGTTACATTCATGATTTGCTGGAACTAGTAGCTTGCAGATATACTTTAATACATGACAATAATGTGGTGGGTTTTACTGCTGCTAAAATACTGAAGAAAATATCTCACAAAGATGTAAACATGAGTTCATATTAAAAGTAATTATAATGTTTCCATAAAGATCATTTTATGTCTACTTGGCATAGAATCACTGAACAACTCCGAAGGGCAGAAGAGAAAAATAATGTGTTTAATCCTTTCAGATTTCTGGAGATGGTATATTATGAAAGGCAAGATCTGCAGCGATATATTTCAGCAATATTTTTGATCACGAACTAGGATAAAAAATCCTGTGATTACCTGACGGTTTACGTGCCTTGCCCACCATGCTGGGCATCAGTACATCATGGGGTAGGTGCTGCACCTGGTTTGGGGTGTGCTGGGGATCAAAGGGAAACACAGGAGGATCATGGGGGAAAGGAAGGGAAGTGGAGCTGGAAGAACGGTGGCTGGTTTCCATTGGCATTTTCCTCACATTTGGTGCTTCCTTTTATAAAATGAGAAAGGAGAAGAAAAAACATAAAGTGATGAGTAAACACAGAGTTGGGTTGAATCAAGCAACAGTGGTGTTGATCCAAGGAAAAGGATGAGTTGCTGGAGAAAAAAAAAAAAAAAACGAAAAAAACACCATGCATTTGTAAGTGAAGAAATACAAACAAAAATTGTATCAATCCAGTAAGGCTCTTACTGCAGTGGTGGGCTACTTGGGAGGATTATTTGATTGGAATATGCTTGCATAAATATTCCAAGGAGATTTGGTATATACCAAGACTGAAATATACCAAGGAGAAAACAAAACAAGCCACACAAACCAGTCATAAAGGTTTAGTTCACAAACTGAATTCACAAAACAAGAGCAGGCCAGTAAGCATTGGAACTGATCATTATAGCTGGTTATGTTGCTCATCACCAAGAATAATCTGTTACTGTTTTCCTTACTGGCAGTTTTTATCTTCCACTTATCTAATTAACAAAAAGAAAGTAAAAAGTTTATTCTGAATGTCTTTGTATACTGGACAAGGAACTCAAGCTCACATCTTACAGCTGCAGAAGGTATTACTCTTGACTCCTGAAAAAATGACTTCGTTTAAAGAAAAGCTCATTCTTCTTCCAGAAGGAGAATAGAAATTGCAAAGACAAGCTTTCATTATGGCTTATTACTCAGTTGTCTGCTTTCTTGTTTATAGGCTACTATATGTAGTCAGAAAACCGCAAATCTACACGCTCTTTGGAAAACTGCACATCATTCTACTTACAAAACTGTGAGAAGAGACCAAGGTCTCTTCCCTGTTCGAGACAACTGTCCCACTGAGACTGCGAGCAATGCGACGGAAATTCTCTGCACTGTACATTTCCTCCTCTTCTGGTTCCCTGCTACGTTCTCTGGTATATGTGACCTGCAGAAAATATTGGAGACTTCAGAAAAGGCTTTCTGTAACACCATTTTTGTGTAATTATTACAGGAAATAGATCACTACGTATTTAAGAGATTCTGCCTTGAAATTCCATGTTCTTTTCCTTTTTGAAATGTTTCACACAAGTCTTACCTTAAGTACTTAAAGCAAATGAGCCTTTTGCACCTGGTTATACAAAATGTTCTTTATAATATCACTAAAGAAAAGAAAAATTATCTCTTTTAGAAGTATCCAAAGCCAGGACAAAAAGGTTACCATTTGTTCCATTTAATGAATATGAAAGTTTTATAGGAGGCACTTGTATCAATACATATTCTTGTACAGGCACTAAACTACCAATGATTTAAACAGATCCCCCTCAGAAAAAAAGTATATTCTCCCATCTGAAGTGACCAAAAACCAACTACAACAAATATCCTTCAAAACATGCTGCGATTTAGTCAAAACGGGAAAAGAAATCTGTGCTTCTGTAAGTGGTAATACCCAGAAGCAGTAATCATAAACTGAAATGCAAAGCAGTACATGTCAGTATGTTCAAAGAACATAGATCCTAAAAGTCTTCAGGGGTATGTGACCCCAGAGTCAGAATGGAGGTAATGTGGTCACATGCAAGGTGCATGTAACACGAGTCATTCATGTTTTCATTAATCCATTCTGAGCTAGGTTGCACTTTAAATTCTCTTTAATAGCAGTATCGATGATCTCACTACCTTTCTTTCTTCATAATATATTCTGCCTCTCCCACTTTAGTTTCTTTCACTTGCATAGGCTAAGCATTTCCCTCCCTAGAGCAACTTAGTAAACACATCATCACCTTGGAGACAGAAGAGACAGTGGAACCATACAGATTGCGCTCGATCTCTGCTGTTGGGGTTTTCGAGAGACCCATGCCAGCTGTAGTATGCAGCTTCCTCGCATTCAGGTTTGCAGATACTGAGAAGGAAGTTGTTATGGTTAAACTCTAGGCTTATTTCTACATTACAGAACATTTTTGTTTATTAATAGAGACTTTATACCCAGAATGAGAAGTAACTGCAGATTCTTTCAACATCAATATATTAAACTAACTTTCAACACTGTCAAAGGAAGAGTCCATCAAGACGCTTGCTCCTGTTTCACTTCCCCCTCTACAAACTCCTGGGAAACAGTGAATTTAAACACTCAGTAGAGCCAAGATCAAATGATTTAGTTGCACATCAGTGCTTGTTTGATATAAAGCCAGGTTAGTTTAGTGTGGCTAAATGGACAGAAGATAGCTACCAAGCCAGTTACCTAAGTTACTTGAGATAAACAAGACCACCAACTTCAGTTCCCCACATGTACATCCACTTGTTCCCACTCTGTGCTACAGGTTGTCAGCCATTCTTGTCCTGGTTAAGTAGCTGAAAGTGCTATTTTCAATAAAAACCACTACAGTTACACTTTATTTCAGTGTATGACCAACCAGTTATACACTAAAATATCTCAAGGAACATACAGGCAGATCAATGGTCTAATAAAAATGGTGACAAGGAGTCTATCTATGAAGGGAGCAAGGTGCTGGTAACAGCACATTTCCTGCACTGAGGAGGCATTTGGAGGATTGGGTGTCTGAGCCTCTACTCTGTTACAAAGCTTCAGTAATGAAACACTGACATTTTTACCATTAATTTGAATACAAAGGCCTGACAAAAGCCATTAACATGTCACCAATGGCTTAAACCCTATTTCAAAATAAAGAGGAAATCCAAGTTAAAAGTGGGAAAGAGCTATCCCAGACCATTTTCATTGAGCTTATTACAGTAGATGCACTGGCTCAAACATTTTGTTTCTAAACAGCATCTGCAGAACTTAAGAAAAAAGTATGAAAGTCACAGCAAACCAGAAGTAAAGACCTTGAAGACAAACTTTACTCTAAAAGGATATCCATATCTCATTCTTCAGATATGCAGTGAGAAAATAGGCAGAAAAAGTGTAAGCTCAAGAAATAGGACGTTTGATGACAGAATGTGAAGCTCCAGTTATCACTAAAGCAACTCTGTTCTATCCTGCTGGCTTTCCAAAAAGAGTTCCCAAATTAGTGTACTATAAGGGGACACACACATAAGACATTCTGATCCAAGCTCATGAAAGAAAGTACCTGTGAGGCTGTAAGATCAGATCTTCCCTAATTCTGAAAGAAAGCCAAAAGAAAACACGAAATGGCTGTCTTAGGACCTGCTCTATCAGCAGAGTACAAGATGAGAATTTTGTGGAATACTTGAGCTGTTGAATTAAAAAAAAAACAACAAAACAAAAATAACAAAACAACTATTCAAGAGTTTTACAATGGCATTCACTCTAGATACAGCCAGACTTGATTTGTCAGGAAAAACAGAATTTCATACCTCTACAGTTGCACGACAGGAGGAAATCTATCTCGTGTGTGTATTCATTTCTATTTTATTTGTATACATACACACTTTGGTGCCTGCCAAGTCTTGAGCAGCTTTATATTTGGCCAGAAAAATTTACAACCCTAATACAATGACACAGATCAAAAACAAATTTGATTCAGTTGAAGCAGTTTGATTCAGAGAAGCAGTGTTGTCCTACCCCAGACAGAAGATCAGAACAGCTTATGTGGAACTGGGCTGCTGTCATCTGACTCTAATGACTGTTTGCTGCAGAGTCAGAGCTGTTCTCACCACCAGTGCCAGAATCTATTCATTTGCTTTCAGCACCAACTAATCTACAAGGTCTCAAGGATTTTAGTACAGATCATGCACCCTAATTACCACTTTCACAAATAATTTTCCAGAATTCAAAGCAGATATCCCTTAGCAAAAAAAAAAAAAATTCTCAGACCTAGCAATGCTTTTAAAAGTTATTCCCCTATATCAGGAGACTAAATTCTTAAATACAATACAGTCAAAGTCACAAATCTGTATAACATTCACACCAGGAACAGAAACAGTTTTAACAAACTGCAGAGATGATGTAGGATAGTAGAATTCAACAGCCTAACCTAAACAGCTAGCCTCCTACTCCAAAGATCAATTACTTCTAAGTTGTTTTTAACAGATTTTGCTGTTTGCCAATATCAACAATTACTGCAGCATCTACAGGCTGCAGTATCTCAGTGCTTTTCTACACCTCTATGCGGTTAAAATGTTTTCAGAGTTCTCAACCTAAATTTGTACCCGTGTAATTAATCTGTCTGGAAAACCTCCCCTCATCTGTTATGGAATATGGTGGTAGGTCAATCAAGAAAAACAACTGCAGTATTCTTACCTGAATGGTCAAATGGATACCTAGCACTGTCCTGTCTTCCCAAGAAAGGTCTAGTGGCCTGAGATGCCTGCAGACTAGTCTGATAGAGGGATTCCAGTTCTGAGAGCTCCTGTTCTGTGTCTTGATTCCACTGTGGATGCAGATGTACTGGGATCCTGCTCAAGTCATCTCCAACTGCTCTCTGATCAGAAAGGGATGGACTTCTGCCAGGTACAGGAAGCCATTCAGTATTCTTATTATCCTTTTGAGAACTGTAATACCTAGTAACATTATCCACCCAGCAGTCCACAGGCATAGAGGCAACCATGCTACTAGTAGCTCCATCATCCACCTGTTTCATTCCTCCATCATGACAGTGCCTTTCCAGGTAGGGTGCAGGGTCTACTAGATTCTGTCCACCTCTTCTACACAGCTCTTCACTGCTAGAACAAATACTCTTAGAAGCAACATGCTTACCCTCCAGAGAAACTACCCCATCCCTAATATCCACAGTTGAATGCAATTTTTCAGAAGATTGGGTTTTGTTCTCTTGGTTTTGATGGATTAGCTGTCTGTAATCAGAGAGTGAAGGGTTGATGGAAGACTTTTGTATTTGCTTTGGAGACGTCTCATTCTGACATGCTGCAGAAATCCAGCCTCTTTCATGAGTACCTTTCCTCTGGGAGACTGCATGCATTTTCTGAAACTGCTCTGCCAAGGAGCGAACGTGTCCCTTTGTACTAAAAGCCTCAGATTTGCAACCTTCTGCTATACCGTATCCATCCTGTGAGGGTAATAAAATCTCATGACTGTTTGCTCTGGAGTACTTATTTGTTTTTTGCAAAGGATCCAGGGAACACTGCTGCGAAGGGGATGAAGTTGCAGGGGACATTTCATGATAGTTCCCTAAATGATCAATGCTGGGCTGCACTGGAGATATTGAAAGTTTGGAACAAGGACTGTGCTGGTTGTCCTTTTCAGGAGATGCTGCTTGTGGTGGATGTGGACAGGGAAACAGTGTAGGCAAAGACCCAGAGTTTACTGTGTTAGTCTTGGATTTGTACTGAGGTGTGAGAATGGGTGCTATGCTATGAACCTCTTCTAACTTGCTGCTATTGCAGCATTCCCTGTACTCTTTCGGCCCTGTGGCAGTAGTGTCGGTAAATTCCGCACTATGGTGGGCATCATTCTCAGTTCTTGCAGACCTCTCTGCCAACCCTTGCCTATAGGGAAAAGAGGGAACTTGGTCATGAAAATCAGAAGAAGCAGACTGGAAGTTTGGAGAGATCCTGTTGGATGGATTGCTTTCAGGAGGGGACAGGGAGGAAGACTCTGGATATAATGATGAGTGCAATTCATGGCAGGAAGCAGGTGGGTGGAAGAAAGAACTGGACCCAAATTCCACTTCCTTGTTGGGTTCCAGTGGTACCTCCTGGCTCAGCAGTACTTGGAACGGGCCAGTCTGTTCACTAAAACACACAGAAGGGCAAATAATTAGCAGTAGTCATTGCTTATGCTTATCCCTAGGGTGCAGAACTTACCCTGCACTACATATTCCTCAACAGACTTTTCTTTCTTTTGCCAACTGAATTGTGATTTAATGCAAGTCTTTGCATTAAAATTCAGTAGATACAGAAATGATAATCCTTTGCTTCTAAGTATGACTTTCTACATTAATTGATCTGCTGAAACCATTTCACATTTTGAAGAGTACTGTAGTACACTTATGCTTTATGGAATCTTTCCCAGCATTCTTACAAAGCACCCTATGTACTTTAACCAATAGACTGTGAGTGCAGGAGGAATAACTGTGTAAGAACAGTAAAAATAGCATTTACATAAAATGAACAATTGTTTCCAATGTTAATATATTAGATTTTTTTTTAAATAAATAATTCGGAAAAGTTCATGATCTGAAAACAACCTGATTGTATTTTCATAAGGTCCTCTCTATCTAGGCAACTTCATGTAGAATAATTTGACAAATAGAAATAACAGATTATAATCTCTCTCATATTGTCTTTGTATTCTCAATTTTAAGATACTTAAGTTAAATAAATTACCATTATTTTGCAATAATATATATTCTAGGTAAACTTCTAAATAATAATTTGTATTCTTCCTATATATCAATATAAGACAATTATGTTCTTGGGTCATACATGCCCCTCACACTTTTCTGAATTTAGTTTAGCATTTCAATATGCAGATGTACTAAAGAGTTCCAAGTTCATGCGATTGTGAGGAAACAGTAAACTACTAACAGCTCTGACAGAGACCCTGAGGAAACTAACATCAATCTGCTTTCTCCTTGAGATGTACAGAAGTTCTCGTATGTGTAATTAATGCATGTAGCAGAATGACCTTGTCTGTGGGTAACTGCAAGCCTTACACTGTCTACATTATTTACTTCAAAGCAAGAATACAAGACACTGGCTATCAATACATTCTTTCCATTGGCTGCAATATTTACTTCAATAAAACTTCTGGAAAAGTAATGTTCTTTTCACAAAGCAACAGTAAATTCAGCATTAACAAAATTCAGAAAGTTTCATTTTTTTCATTTTCTTAGAATCTATCAAAATGCACAATTGGGGCTCTCTGTTTCTTCTCCAAGAAGATATAATGGACCCTCTTTGGCAAAAAGATCATTCCTCATTGCATAGAATTCAACTACTGCAGGAAAAGCACATTATGAGCTATAGCCCAGCAGTTGTGCAAATTCACCAAGTTTTAGTATATAGTTTTATTTAAAAAAAGGAAAAGATTCTCATCTGAGATTTCATCTACATTTTTAATAATAAAGCATGTTAGAAAGGAAAAAGGAAATAAAAGTAACAGTAGAAGAAATGCCCTAGAAATTGGATAGGGATGGTCTTGTGCTAGGAGGGAATGGTATGGGAAGAAAGAAGGATCAAGCTGCATGCTAAAGAGGGTAGGAAGAAGGGATCAGTTACGGCAGAGAGTTAATTATGCTAGAGTTGAAGTCTTTATATGGAAGAAAGAATCATGAAGAGTCTGCTAAGCCAGTCTGCAGGAAGCTGGGAAGCACAGAAAGGAAATGAAGAATGACAGAGCACCAGGGAGAGTAGTCAAGGTGACAGGATAAGGATCTGGATCCAAGAGCTGTACTAGAGCACCAATAGATAAGTGGACTAGAAAGAAAAGACCAATGTACTTGACACTTCTCAGAGTACAGTTGGTTGCTGTTTCCAATATAAAAGCAGTTATTGCAAGACTTTTATCATAGTATTTCAGTGTTCTGAGTCCTGAAACTGCTCCCAATGGCAGACAGCTGCACATTACATCTTAATGTCCCTTCTCACCAGGTTACTATTGTATTCTTTCTCACTATGCATAAAACGTTAGTGCTGCCAAGCACTGACTCCATTTCTATCACAGACCACATCTTGAACATGTGCACAGTGAACTACTGCGGAGGGAAAAAAAAAAGGTAGCTGACCCTCCTAAAATATAATCCAGCCTAAACAAAAAAGAAATAAGGAGAAACACTGTAGAACTTGGACTATCCAGAGTAATATGTATAGTTTTCTATTTCTTTCCAGACTGTACTGCTCAGATGCAGCTCAGATCTGGGTCTAGGCGATAGACTTGGACTACCTTGTAGACTGGGACACGGTGCCACCCTGCGGTGGGTGGCAGGTTGGCGACGGCAGCGGCTGCGATGGCTGTTGGTGCTGCATGCGATCCTGGAGGCTCCGGGCTTTTCGGATACTGATTTGCAGCTTCTTATCGACTAGGGCTCTGCTGTGAGTGCTAGAGTTGGCATCATGCATGGCAAGTCTTAGTTTAGCTAAAATGCAAAAGAAAACATAGCAGAAAAACAAACAGAAAAAAAGAATAAAATTGAAAAAGAAAAAAAAAAGATGCAGCAAAAACATAAAACATGGACCATGCAAATACTGCCACAAAAAGATCACAAGGATGCTACTGACTCCATTAATGCACATTCAGCTTAGCCAGGTGTCCAAACAAGTTAACTGAAACTAAACCAAAATGAAGTAAAATTAATAATTCTTTAAGTATGCTTCGGCCCAACTTCTCATCCCTTTCACACAGGCTCATTCCAGTCCTACCATACTGCTGCTTCATTCCTCTGTTCTCCTGCTGTATAAGCCATACCTAGCACTCCCATTACTTAGTGGGTGGCAAACTTGCCCATGGCAGGGTGGTTGGAACTAGACGGTCTTTAAGTTCCCCTCCAATCTAAGCCATTCTATGATTCTGTGCAAGGATACCCAACTTGATTCTGAAATTGAGCACGTACCTTGCTGGAATGGAAGCTAAGAGTGCTTTCACAATAGCTGTATATTGCACACTACGCTGCAGCTCACATAATTTCTAAACACAAATGCAGAGGAACCTACCCTGTCTGCGGCCATTCTACACAGACAGAGAGGAGCATGGGGTGAGACAGCCAGCCAGTCACAATGGAAAAAGACCAAAAAATAAAAATAAAATGAAATTACATAGCACACATTAAGTGTCACAAGGCATTTGAGCGCTTCAACATCCTAATGCTTTTTCTTTCTGAGAAGTAGGTACAGCACAGCTCTTAATTTTTTTTTAATTAATTCAAAGGACTTAGGAGTAGATTAACCTTTTTCTCCCTATTCTACACCCTCCATAAAGAACAGCCATTTGTAATTTGGCTTGAGGATTGGGAAAAATTGTTAAACGAAGGCCAAGTAGCAGAAGAAGTTACCATGCTGGTGCTTGCTGAAATGCAACATTCAGCACCAAAAAAGGCACATCCGCAACCCAGTGCTGTTACTACCACAGCACTGGAGAGAACAACAGAACAGATGCAAACATGAAAATATGGAGATGAAGATAGGGCTAAAATCCCATGAACAGAATGCTTGACAAAAGAAAAGATTCTGTTACCCATCACTTTCCTAAAGACCAGCTGGATCCCTGTATTATTACCTGACCATTTAGCATGATTAGAAATTTCAGACTTTCTTACAATGTTAGCAAACTGTCAAAAGCGCAATAGCTGAAGCGGTTAGAGTTACTTACATATAGCTTCGTTACAGAGAGCCAAAGCTGAAGCACAATCCCCCTTCTGCTCCTGATTCAGTGACTCTTCAAAGATTGAGTCTGCCTCCTGCACGGATTTCTCAAAGCCATCACTCCTCCCTGCAATGGGCAGCACCCTTCATTGTGGTTTCATTCTTTACAAAACCCTCATTTACACTTATCCCATTTGTGACTGCTGCATTGTTTCACCATGGGCAGTAGACCTTTCCCTGGGCATAGCTGTGCATATCAAACCGTCTACTGTAACATCTAAACTTTTCCTAAACAGGAATATAACTTGGGCATCTTGATACACTTCACACGCGCACACGCACACACACACACAGATACAACGTGAACCAGACTTTTTCCTCAATCTTTGTCTACTTGAGAGAGTTGTACTGGTTTAACACATTATTTTCAAGGCCAGCTTTGTAAGAGAGATGGTGTAGACATGTCAGAGGTAATTCAGATGCTTTCTAAACACTAGGAATTACCTTGAATTTAATTCTAAATTTATCCCAAAATAAATTAGTAAAACACAGCAGGCCAGGGCTTTTCTTGCACTAGATTATCATAAGTCTGCTGTCAGAAATCATCTGACTCTTCTTCAGATATCCAATTAGTTCCACATAAAATGTCTTCAAACTGAAACTACTGAGATGTCCACAAAACAATACTCAGACTTGAGTGCAAGTGCATATGACTGCAAAAAATAGTTCTGTGATTGCACTGAATGCATACTCTCAATTACTGAAACAGAGAATATGAAAACCCAACTGTCTTGCAGCTTTGAAAGAAGTAAAAAAGAAAGGGACAACAGTCAAGAATTCTTTTTACAGTAGTTTAGACAACAGCATCAGAAGGGAAAAATATAAATCATTCTTGGATACAAACAGCAAATAAGAAACATTGAAGAAACATCCAGTTCTGAGAGGAGAAAATGCTCAAACGAGCTAGCATCATCTATTAAACATTATGCAAGTTTCATACTGAATTGTTCACATTCAAGTGAGGCAGGGCAAAATAATATTTTATAATATTATAAAAATAATAATAAGACTGTTTCACTGAGAGGTGGGTTCCTTTTCTGGAAGGTCTTTATTATAACAGAGAATACGAGTATCTTTCTTGGCCAACAGAAATTTACACCTTCTCAACTCACGTAACAAATACTATGGTCTGACCTGTTCTCCAACTGCACTGCGCACAAATGGAGAAACATAAACCCATTAAGGACCCATATGAAAAGCAATTACTGCAGAGAGAAGTGAGATTTGTTAGAGCAGTGAGTTAATCAAGCAGCACATTCAGTTTCAAAATCAAGGCTACTGAGGCTCATAAGCAAGGCCAGTATACTGAAGTTCCACGAGTGTAGCAATTGAAGGAAAATGAGTCACAGGAGTCCTGGAGTTCTGTGCACCAGCAAATGTTTCAGGCAACCTAGCAGTCTGCTAACATTAAGCTATTACATCTCTAGGATGGGGAAAGGCTTAATGGGAACAAATTAAAATTTTCCTTCTCAGGTCAAAGGCAGTAACTCAAACATTGTACTGAGGTCTTTTTAGATAAAGAAATATCCTAGTTTCATTTCTTCTTACCAGTGAAAAGCTAAGCAAGTCTTGCTTCTACCAACACAACAGAAGAACAAAGAAGGCTAATGTGTTGGAAAACTATGCTATTTTCCTTAGGCAGGAGAAGACAACATCCTCATGCTCAAGAACAGGGGCTCACTTTTCAATTTTTACCTCATTAGCACTTTATAAAAATAAATCCTAATGCTAATAAAAAAAAAAATTGTCTACTTTGGTACATCAGAATTTGTAAACTGGTTACCTGCAGGTCACAGTGGGACCATAAAGGGTAACCTAGAAGCTTATAATACCAAGAAATTTTAAAAAATTACATTCAGGTGATCAGTCATCCTCATAAAGACCATATTAACCGGCCACCATAGGTATACATAGTGACATTCCAACAATTGGAGTTGCTGTAGGCTGCAGAGTGCCAGCTGTATTGCATCCAGAGCTCGCACTGCTGTGTGGCGTCCTCTCTCAATCCTTCACCTCTGTTCTGCAGCACACAAACACCTCATCTCCTTCTCTGCTACAAGAGGTTTGAGTGAACAGTGTAAGGGTCCCAGGAGGTCTAGCAACACGGGAGTGTTTGGGAGGACACAATGCCTCACTGAGTCTGCCCCAGCCATACATGAATTTAGGAGACCAAATCCTACATATTTCACCATGTTTCTTGGCTCTGCTGACTACCAGGAATCCACAGTTAAGCATTCTACCAGATTTCTCTCAGCCGGGTTAGCCAACCTCCTATTTGATTCCTCTTACTGGCTAATGAAGACTGAGAATAAAACAAAGGGCACTACACTTGAATCCTGTCACCAAGCTCTCTCTGTTACAGTCACATTCTTCCAGTTAAATCTCCTTTTCTGTTGCCATCCGTTACTAGAAAGGAGAGGAGTCTTGAAGAAGACATATTGAGACTTAATATTTGGCTTTTTAGATTTTTTTTCCCTCCAATTCTTGTCCTTTACAAAAGATAAATGAATCAAATCCTGCTCAGATTTTTAAGTACTCTACCCGCTTAAGCTTGCCCCAGTACTTGTTGTCACCCTTGAGCTGCAGCTGTACAGCTGAACAGAGAGGGAGAGTATGAAGTATAAAAGCAGAAACAAATAGAATTGCTCAGGTCAGTGATGCTACAAGAAAGAAAAATAAAGAAAATAACAACTTAAGTGGACAAGCTATGCTGCAAGTGGATCTGAGGTATCTGAAAGGTGTTTATTACAAAATGCTGGGGGAAGCCTTAAAGCTAAATCTGTATATCACTACACACAAAATAGAAAGGTGCAATTATTAACATCTCTGCATTAGAAACTTTTACCCTGTTGTCAGATTCAAGAAATAATATAGTTAAAATGCCAGTTTTCTGTATGCAACAAGTTTGAAACTGACAGCGTTCCACTATGTCAAGACACAAAATTGCAATACTGGGAGTGGAGAATGGGGAGAAAGAGTAGGAAAGTAAGTTCTAAGGTTCAAAAAAAAAAACTTCAGCACGATAATCTTGCAAAATATACTGCATTCAAAAAGTTACCCTGATTCTGTAGCTCATCTAGATCCATGAACCTGCTGGGACGGGGATTAAAGCCCATCGCTGCCTCCATTTCCTTTTCTCTTTTCCTGCGTAGTTCTTGTTCATGTGCTCTTCTTGCCACCTCCTCTTGCAATTCATCCAGTTCACTCTTTAAAGGGGCAAACATCTCCCCACCTTCCAAACAAAATTTTGTTTTTATAGTAAGATCTCTGAAAGTATCCATTAAAAGACAAAATAACGTTAATGGACAATAAAATTGCCATTAGTGAATAGCAGACTGACCAAAGACCACAGAATTGCAGACCACAAATTCTGTTTTGTTCAATTTTACTTTCAATGGCTGCCCAAGCCATTTGGTTTCCAATTGTCTTCTGTGTCGGTGGCTCTGATAAAAGCATTACAGTATAAGTTCACAATCCCCTGTAGCACAGCCCTTCCCTCAATTCAATGACACAAGAAACAGCACATGAAACAGAGAAAAATCTGAAGAGAGAATTGTAAGTTGCTGCTGCAATCTTGAGACTTCTTACTGTGCTTGGAACTGTAACCAATGTTATGTCAATGTAGCCAAATGAAAATGGAAGGAAAAAAGGCTTATGTATGAGTCAACACAGCAGAAATCAATCTTTAGCCTCACTTCAACTTTGACCTGTATATAGAAACTACCTTCCCTCCTTACTTTATTCCAGAGAATGTCTGGGTAAGGGAAAGGATTTCCTCAGAAGGATAATTGGAATGTGTATCTGCAAAAAAGGTCAGCTTTAGTCCAAGTATCCTGTAGACACCTAATCACTTTTGTGGAAATTTTACCATTATAAGCTTCTTTTCAGGAGTCATCAATCCTATAAGTTATCATGAGTTATGCTTGGGAAGACATTTTCAACTAATAGCAGAATACTGAATTATAGGAAAGAAAAGGAAAAACAGTTTTATTTCATCAGACAAATCAGTTGAAAATGACACAAGAACAACATGATCAAAAGGAACATTCCAAGTAAGTTTTTTGCCATTTCCTATGGTAAACCAAAGTTACTACTTGTTAAATTGTGTTGTTATATTCCTCTATGTTTCAATTCCTTTTTTTCATAACTGCATTGTAAAGATGAACATCCAGAAAGCAAAAAAACCCAACTCCTACATGCTTTAACTCACAGAACCACTACTACTGAGAACTTTATCTTACCATTTCCAAAGGCGCGTGGGCTGGTTGCCCAGCTTCCATTGGATGAAGTAGGCTCCACTTCCAGTATGCTGCTACTGTGAGACTTTGGGATGCTACGCCAGGCAGGAACCAATCCACCTGTTCGTTTCATATGAATGTCCCTCCAAAAAGAGTAATTACAGTTCACAATATTATTAAACTCTTTGGGAAAAGTTATGTCTACATTTTCTCTTATCACAAAAATATTTACTTGCATTTTACTTTTATAGTTCCAAGGGGAAAAAAGAAAAGCCTACCACAGAAGATTATTTAAAGAAACAGACAAAGAGAAAGCAAATAAGCAAAAGGACAGTAGTTCTTATATTTGCATGTAAATACAGCAGATGTCTTGCAAGACTTAAGTGAATCTATCAAACTAACAATCAGAGAATCATAGAATGCCCTGTGTTGAAAAGGACCTCAAAAATCATCCAGTTTCAACCCCCTGCTATGTGCAGGGTCGCCAACCATCAGAGCAGGCTGCCCAGAACCACACCCAGCCTGGCCCTGAACGCACCCAGGGATGGACATCCACAACCTCCTTGGGCAACCTGTTCCAGTGTGTCACCATCCTCAGTGGAAAAACCTTCCTCCTAAGTTCCTAACCTTCCTAATCTTTGACAAGGTCAAAGATTCCTATGCAAGACTATCGATTTCTGATTTTGTAGCAGATGCTACAAAACAATGATTTATCTGAAAGAGAATGACCAATCCTAAGTTCATGTTAAATTTGATATTTGAGATTTTAAGTCGTAGACTAAAGGTATGACTATTTCAAATGCATCATTTCAGTCAACATTACATGTCTCATTCATTTATTTTTCTTTTCATAAGTCATCATCATCAGTAAGTTATCAATATACTGACAAGAAAAGGGATCAATCTCACTGAGATCTGTATTTCCTCCCTATTTCTCCCTGCCTCAGTGAACTTGCCTTACAAGCTAGGATGATTGTTTTGTGCTGTTGGCTTGCTTTCGTGGGGCTAACTTTGGCTTCTTTTGTTTTGTTCTACAGCATTATGTAACACAGCAAAACAGAAATGCAGACTTCACTCCAAAAATGAAGTTTGTTAAAATCTACCTGTGGGTGCTTGAGTTTTCAGACAAGGGCATGTCCAGACTAACTGGGCTGCTGCTGTTGCGTTCACTGCTTTCATATCCAGACTCCATCCTCTGTATCAGATGAGGATGTTGATCCATCACATGCTGGGTACCACGGCTTAGCACAGGACGCTTGTATCTGACATTTGATTGGCTTGATCTTGTTTCTTGGACAGTATGTTCCTTGACCTCGTTCTCCATAAGCTCCTTACCTGTTGAGATAAAAAATAACCTAGTAGAATATCCAGACTTTCAGAGCAGCAAATCTACATATTTTTGCTCCTTGATTATGCTTATACCAGAAGTAGTGTCTTTAAGTTCATTTCAAATTAGAAATAGAAAGCTGAAAAAAACAATTTACAGCATTTCTGTTACTTCTCAACAAATTTGGTTTTGAATCTCTTCCATTTAGCATGTTACCATATTTTCCCAAAGTAACAATCCAATCTGAAAAGAAAATCCCTTCCTCCCCCAACAGTTTGTATCTGCACAAAATCATTTAACAATATATCCAACTGTGCCTTTAGTAATTCCAGTTTATATTGTACTGTCATATTAACTTCAGATGCTACACTTTCTACCTTTGTTTTCCTGCCATTTACAATGTGATGAGAAACATTTTTATTTACCATTCTTCCTTGTTGATTTTCCTGCATGTTCTCATTTGCCTCTTTGCATCCTTTTTCTTTTTACCTTTTTCTTTTTTTCCCTTTGCTTTTTTATTCCTGTGCTGTTTATTCCTAAGCTGTGCTCTCTTCTACCTTTATCTTCCCTCTATACATTTATTTTTGCTGCCCAATTCCCTTAAACTTTTAGTTCCTTTCAGTTGGTGACAGCTGCCCCTGCCTCTCAAGGTTCTAAGTTTTCTGCAAGTGTCCTTGTTAACTACCACTCCACTGCCAGTCACACAGATCTCTTCCTTCTCATCTACACGCAGTAAAAAGCAGCAGTTCCAGAAGCATACCAACAAAAAGAAAGAAACTGGTAAACACCTGTTCTCTACAGTGTTAACAGTTTCAGGAATATACACCTCCTGAGTAAGAATAAAGTGACTGTACTACATTCATTTACCAATTAGGGGAAGGGAAGCAGGGGGATGGGGCAAGGGGAACAAAAGACATGAAGTGGCTCACGACAAATTCCTTCACCTTGAAGAAAGAGTAAAACCAAGGACAAAGTCTCTATATTCAATTTGCATAGCTGCTGCATAAATCATCATAAACAAATGCTGGTAAATCATGAGCTGCTCTTATCCCTCATAATGGAAGCTCAGCACTAATGCATGAAGTATTTGCTACGCCATAGTTTAAGCCATCATGCAAAAACAATCAAAAGAAAAACCCTGACCAATAAAAAAGGCCACTCCCAAGTAAGGAACTTCCAAATACTTAGCAGTGTAGTATTGAGTCCATTTAAGCAGTACAGACAATAAAGTTTCCCTTATTATTTTCTAAAATGTGAAATGTAACATATGGAAAACAAACAAGTACCACACGTTCAATATCCACAAAGAAACTTCAAGGACGTGAATCACTACCAGCCACATTCAAAATTTCACTTCCCTATTTTACTTAAATGAAACTGAATAGCAGAATAATATAAATTCCACACCTCAATGTAAATCTTTCTTCTCAACCTCTTACCTGCCTCTTCAGAGAAAGGACTAAGTTGAGTGTATCCACAGTGCTTCCTCTTGTCTTTACTGAAGATGCTATCTATATTAAGAGACTCTCTCTTGGGTCTCCAGCTTGGCCGGTACCTGCTAGATGAACTGGATTTAGACTCACTACTGGTACTCTCAATTTCCCAGTCTCTAGAGTGCACAGAGAGGCTTTTTGAGGGCCGTGTTTCTGCCTGATCCATATGACTCCCTCCATGAGGGGAATTTTGGTTGGTTTGAGAAATCTGCTGTGGTCTGCTGTGGATCATATTGCTCACTGTCTCCTTAAATTCCCTTAGTCTGCTGGTGCTGCTGGATGGCTTGGGGGCAGCTCTGGGGGCTTGTTTCTCCTTCAAGGTTTCTCCTGTAGTTCAAAAAAGAGAGAGCAAAAGCCACAAAAATAACTTCAGATTAAGCTAGCAGCCTTGCAGCATCTTCATGCAGTTTTTGAAAAGTAAAACAAAAGCAAAAAAAACAAAAGCAAAAGAAAGAGACAAAATGCAGGCAAAGATGTAACAAACAAGGAGAGAAATGTATATACACAGTGAGGATCTTAAAAATCAGAAAGAGATATTGATATTTTCAATAAAATAGAGATTCTTGCCTTCACTGTGGTATCCTGATGACTGAGTCTCATCTCCTTTTCGCCGAGACCGGCTAGAACTCCTCTTGCGGTCTGCCAGTGAGCTCTTTTTGGAAATATGCCTCTGATTACACTCACTGTCAGTCAGGTGCCCTGAAAGGACAGAAGAACACAGTTGAGATGACAAGAGCCTTTGGACTGATCGCTATGTGTGCTGAGAACAGTAGGGCTCTTCTGCTCCTTAGGAGCTGCAGACTGTCCAATGCTAACTGTCAGGTTTGGTTAAGCTTTTCCATCCACAAGTTTCTGGTTTTGTCTCGGAGAAGGGAAGTCTGGTTTATTTTTGTTTGTTTTGTTTTAAGGTTATCAGTGATACATTCCCTCCAATGACTCTGATAATGAGAGATTATCCAAAAGGAAAACTCTAAGGATACCATTTCTTTGCTGTCTGAATACTTGCTCAGTTTTAACAGCCATGAACAAAAAACTACAGACAGCTTGTTTGGCATTATTCTGTTGAATGAAGGCTTAAATGCATGAGCAAGTCAACATCTGACAAAAAATTACTGCACATCATCAGCATCTCTACACTAATTCTCTATCTGCACCTTCTTTGCCTGTAGCAAAGTAATTTGAGTTAGTTTAGGCTACAAGGAAGAAGCCTCAGTTGGCTCTCAAGGGCTAAGCCAGCTAATTCGCATCCGCCACAAGCTAAGAACGTACACACATCAACAGCATGGATCAGCTGACACACAACAACGTCCCCTTAACTACAAGCTCACATGTCCTAGCATTTTCTCTTGTATATGATATATTCCCAACTTTCCTCAGATAAAATGTGACTTAAGAGCATACGACAATTAATTACGTGTTTTCTGTATTACCACTTATTTTCTTAATTTTACGGTTCTCACACATTCACAGTCCTAAGCCTTCAAGCACAAACACACGCATGGCTTTACTCACGTGAGTAGTCCCAAGCAGAGATGCAGGATAAGAAGGGAATTTATGAATAAGCTACAAAGACTTATCTAGCCTTAACATCAACAAATTTCACCTTGTACAGGATGACAGCAATGGAAAAATCTGTACTACTCAACAGTGGATGAACAGCCCCCAGACTACGTAACTGGCCGTTTTGAGCCTGGTCCTTTTCTAGAAATTAACATCAAAATCAACAACACTTAAAGTAGATTTTACAAGTAAAATCATACTTTTAAACAGTTGAAAAAGTAATACACTCCAACTACAATTGCCACAAAGGTGCTACAAGTACGAGTGGGAAGGAATCCAAACAATAAAAAGCAAGCTACACAAAACTTGTGTTTCTATTCATTTGCAAACTGTACAAAGATTTTGTAGCTAAATTCTTTAGAAATAAAATAAATAAAAGAACTACGGGAATAAAAGAGAAATGCTGACAGTGAAGACTGAAGATGTACAGCATTTAGGTGACTGAGCAAGAAGCAGTCAGTTCTTTGGGAGAAGCCATTTACCCCCATAGCATGGACTGTCATGCATCTTCTAGGGTCTGAAGGAACAGTAGTATCTTATACCTTGTAGTGGTGTCTCTCAAGATAAAAGAAGATTGTGTTTCACTTCAGAGTGCACAACTTCTCTAGTGAAATTTTTTTCCCTTACAGCTCTTTCAACTTAGTAAGAACGGTTAGTTAGCACTCTTTGTGCCTGCAAGAAAGACTAGCTTAGAGTCTGTCTTCATAGACTAATGAAAGAACATAATTCAGCCTTGTAAAAATGAAGGCTGCTAGCAGTGCATAAATATTTTCCCCTCTTCTCATAAACTGTAAATTTTGTCATAATGTCACTGAATGTTTAACAGACATAGAAGAGATTCCAAGAATCATGAGCCTGCAACACACACGTTACACTGTTTCTACCTGTACCCTCTGGAACAATGACTAAAACCAGTGTAATGCATCAATAGAGGAACTAGCAGTCCCAGAATACAGTCAGAAACTTCACACTCATTTCATTAACTTCACTAAAATAAAAAGGCAGGATTTCTGAGTGCTCAACTGCACATGTAGAAGTGTGCCTTGCTGAATGTGTTCCTAAATGCCTCATCCTCCATGTGTAGGATTGCTTCAATGGCTTCATAAATGGCAGTATTCAAAAGAAAGTTTCACTGGGGGGGGTTTCTTTCCTTTTTTTGTGTGTGTGTGTCAGGGAATGGGGGACAGAATATGTTAATAGAGAAAGAATGAAATCAAACAGATTAAGACAGAACATCCACTACTCCCTCCCACGGAAATCTCAGTTGCATGAATAGGGTACGCACATTTTTCTCAGCAGCACAGGTTGGCAGGAGCAAGAGAGGGCTCATGCAGCCACCCTTCATGCTTTCATCCTGAAGAACCCAGGTATCTGAGGTCCTATGACCCAATGCTGGTCCTTCCCAGAAGGGCGATGTGGGATAGGGTCCAGAAAACTCTGGGCTGAAGCAGTGGGGTAAGTGGCCATTAAATGTAGAATCCTGCTCTTGCCCAGAACGATTCAATAGCAGCAACAGTTGACAGGTCAATGTGGATGGCTTCTTAATAGCCCCACGGATCACCCTTTGATGACTGAACAGTTGCATAAGTTGGCAGACTGGCTTTTTGGAAAGGTTTCAGGAAGGCAAAAATAAAAGGGGAAAACATCCAGACAGGTGACTAGCTAAGGGGACATACTGACTGTAACTAAAGCAGAATCAGGGAAGATGAGGATGACTGAAATTAGGTGGTGAGAAATGGTCTAGAACTGAAGGGAATAACATAGGACAGAATCAGTGGGAGAAGAAAGAAAAAGAAGAGGAGAGCATCACTAAAAAATGACAGAACAAAAAGTTTATATATCGAACTTAATCTGCTTACATGGTGGCAACCCTCCTACTACCCTCCCCTTCTTTCTTCTTAACAAATAGATTTATGAAAAATTGTACCAAGGGTAATCTAATACAATACACTTTCCGCTACTTTTGCAGACCATACAAATAATACTTCACCAGCATTTTCATTTTTGGCTTTTCAGTAATCTTTGGATCAATGTGAATTTTGTTTCTTCACCACTCTCCAATTCTGCTCCGACTTTCCCTTCTTTCTCACACTCTACTGAGGACTATTACCAGAACCTGCAGGGCTAAGTATTTGCTAAAATATTAGAAGGATCTTCAAGCTAAAACCACAGTTTACAGTTACTTGAACCTCTGCTAAGAATAAAAAGTCTTGAAGAAAACTATGAAACATTTTTTTCAGGTTACAATGTGAAACGCTTGTACCATAGATTGTTTCAAATGGACGAAAGATGTCTAAGTGTCACAAGATGTAACAGCAACTACTTCACAACCAGAAGGACACAGTGGTGTATTAGCTATTGACCCTGTTGCAACCAACAGTTGCTGATTCAAAGTCATTCCTCTTAGAAAGTCTTTAAAAGAACAATAAAGTAACGACAAACAGATTTCGCAGGTCATATTTCTGATGCTTGAGAAGTGCGTCCTTAACTCATGCACTGCTTTTTCAGAAGTGACGTTAGTACTGCATGCAGAAGCAGGCTGACTGAGATCACTGGCCATGAGTAATACAGATCTAAGCTTGCAGACTTCCAGTTCATTTCTTTTCCGCAAGAGAATCTTCAGGCAGACTCTTCAGCTGCCTGAAGGAATATGAAGACAGACTCTCTTCCAACTGTATGTTCTCACTTGTCTCCATAGCACAGGCAGGAAATCATCTTATGCTCCTCCCTGGTGCAGTATATACACTGCTATGTACTGCCAACACACACATACACAGGAAGTCCTCAGTACTCAGTTATGGGATATTTCTGGTGAGAGAAATACTTTTCCCAGGCAGCTGCAACTCCTGAAACAAACTGCCCATAGATGAGTAAGTAGAACACACATCACTTACAAACTGTACAATGGTAGTGCAAAACAAACTCCAAGTTCCAGAATTTTACATGATTAAGAGAGCAGGTAGATAGGGGATAACACAAATAGTGTGTGTAAATTTTTGCCTGGCTAGATAAAAGTCTACAAAAGCCAACCATACGCTTAAAATTATGCTAATCTTAGGCATTACAATGGTTATCTGCAAACCAAAACCAAACAGGATAGTAAACATTGTTCACTAGTCTGTTATGGGTTGCATAAAAAGAGATTATTCACTGAGCTCCACTGTAGTCACCATATTTAATGACAATGACTACTGTGATATAAATTTATCTGCTACCTGTGTCCCTGCTGCTTTGAGAAGCTGCATCATTGTCCACGTTGTAAATGACCGTTCCCTGTGAGTCAGAAGAGAAGTGACTGACCACAGACTCATGGTGTGCCTGTTTGTAAGGATAGCTGTCAGTAGAGGAATCTGTTCTGGTATCACTTGAGATGGAAGGTTCTCTCCCTGGAAAAGAAATTAATGTCAAATTTCAATTTCTTGTGGTTGATTGGAGATGCACCAAGTTTTCTGCAATCAAAGAGCAGGTTACTCATCATAACCTTCTGAGTTCTATCTGAAAGGAAACACCTTTTAACATTTTTATATGTATGTATTTTTATACTTAGCTTCCTGAAGTTGTTTTAGAACACAATAATATTAGATATTGAAGGGACACTGAGCAGAAGCATTCGCAATGTATTTCCTGGAGACCAAGCAGCAGAACTACAAGGCCTGTTTACAGCATATATCAATCTGATGCTTGTAGAGGTTTTCACAACTGATGGATAGCAGCGAAGGGCCTTTCCCCACTCCAGGCTCCCTGGTTTTCTTCAGAACAGGAAGATATATTTATAAATTGAAAGACATCTTGAGTGAGAAGTTTTCTTAACAGCCTTTATTTGCATTTATTTTAAGAAGAGTTGGAGATCTGTTTCATTACTACCAGACCATCAACATATAACTAAGACGACAGCAGATGTTCTCTATTGATTTACTGATTAGGAACCATAAAGCTAGATATTGTCCATAAAAACCATAAAACATTCTTAGAATTACAGATGTAAAAACAGGCTAAAAACCCAGGAAAAAGCTGTATTTCTGGTTTTGGCTTTACCTTGTTATTCTTGACAACCAATAAATCCATTCTAATATAAAATATTCTCTGCAACCATCCAAAAACAGAAACAATTTTTTTTGCTAAGCCATTATTGTATAAAATTAAACCCTGTTTCTAGCCTTCACCTTATCTGGATTGCAATTGCACATCTTTCTCTGAATATATCTATTGCTCATAAATTATATTACTGTAGGCTGAGGTCCTACTTTAACATCCAGAATCATCCAGAAATCAAGTAACCCAGCAGCCCATCACACCACTAACAATATGTAGAGCAGTTATCACCTCTGAAGCAACTTATTTGGATACACCTTTCTAATTCAAAGGACTACCTACATTACACAGAACTCAGGAAGTAGAAAAGCATTACTGGCATCTTTAATGTTAAGTCTTACATATCTACAGTTGTAAATTTTTATTATTATTTTTTTAATGAAAAAGGAATCAACTAAACATCACCTAAATGCATAAGCCTTTGCCAAACCCTTTTCCTTCAGTTTCCCACAAATCAGTCTGTATCTCATACGTTACTTTAAAAAAGACAAGCCAAAGGTTGATAACTGCATTGATTCTTGCCCTCCCTTCCTGCCATCCACAGTATTTCTTCTCCTTTCCCTCAGATTCTTTCACCATCCCAAAGGATGCATTTGTGATGTTTCCTTAATGTTTCTTTTCCCTAACTTCCCTCCCAAGCTTAATTCAGCAGCTTCCTCTGACTGGAATGATTTTATCATTCCGTTCCTGATAGAACTACTGATGGATTTATGAACTCAGCCCATGAATTCATCAGTTACTGCTCCTCTTTACAGCCATTTCACAACAGACCCTTCAGTTCTTTTTTCCATCTTTTCTCTAACTTTTATTTTTATGCTTGAGAGATTGCTATCCACTGGAAGAGAGGTTCAAAGGTAAAATACTGTAAATTCTCCTAAGAATTCCAGATCAGCTTTGAAAAGTAACAAACGCTAACAGAAACACACTCAAAATAAAAACTTTTCACACACAACACTACAGAGTAAAGGAATAAACATGCAGTCCAGAGTGTTTACCTGAGTCTTCACTATCATAGCAAGTCCTACTGTATTGCTGCAAATCCACTTGAGGGGGCAAGTCTTGTGTTGATACTGGAGTTCCTCGCGGATCAGCATACAGCAGCAGTAAAGGCTGATAATGACCTTTAATACATTTTGTCACAACATCTTTCCATTTTGGACCAATCTGAATTAACAACAACAAAAAATATTAAGACAACTTTGTCATAATTTTCTACAATAAGGACTCCATTTGCCCCCCTCCTCTTTCTTTACTGACATTCTTCAACTTCTTCCACATCCAGTACTGAAGAAGACACCTCAAGACTACTAGTAGAAGTTGAAAAATACTTCAAAAAGGAACATTACTTCTAAAATGTAACTGCAAGCAAACTATCTCTTAAAACTGGCATTTCCATTCCTCTGAGACTCAGCTTATTTGAGAAGTAAATTATCACTCACAGCATCAGCTGATCAAGAACACATTTGGAACACAGTGGAACCAGCTCAGCTAAAACCAAGATATTCACTATTTTCTGACTAAACAATCATTATTTTTGCTAAAAGTATAACTACAAAAATAATCCTTCCCTTTCAGAGGGTTTGGTTTCTTTATTGTTACTGGGTTTTTTTGTTTTGTTTTAATAAAAGGCAGTTCATCCCTTCAAACATTCAAACTTTGCATCAGTCAAAACAAAAGACCAGTTAACAAAGCTCTTTAATCCTTCCACCACCATAAACAAAATGAATGGTAAGCAAAAAATTACACCTCTAGCATGACAGCAAATTTAAGCCAATGCTAACCACTTTGGAGTGTGAACCTCCTCTGCTGCTAAAACAAACTCCATAGCATTTTGAAAAATGAGGTAATTACCATCACTATATCATCTCAAAAATATTCCTCATATACAAATACAGACTTTATTAAATGCACTGAACATCTTTTCTAAAAGAAAAAAACCTGCTCCATATACAGTTAATTCAACTAAAGCACTGCAATACCTATCATTGGCATTTTTGCTGCAGACAAATGTGACTGAGAACAAATGGAAGGATTAGTTTTCCCTTTGAGACTGTGCTTGGCACGACTACAGGAGAAAATTTTCCTCTCTCATGTTTGAGCCTCCATGACAAGAAGGAATAAAAGGAAAGTGGTGTGAAATAAAGTAAAACAACCTAATGGGATGTAGTAACACTGTGCCAATATTCTAGCACTAGTATGTGGAATGTCAAGGACTTCATGATTGGTGAAAGGAAAAGAAAGGAACAAACAGGTGGAAAATTTGTTGTTGGCAACAACTACTGGGAAAGATTGGCATCCAGATAGTTCAACAAACAACCCCAAAAGCCCTCACTAAATAGCAATGCTGCTCCTCAGCAAGGGAAAGAGAAGCATGTTAGCCTTGTGCACAAACAACAGGATTTCAAAAGACATGAAAGGAAGAACATCAGCCAACACAACAAAACTAAGAATGGGGCGCTTCTGAGATTTCTGGTATGCTTTTCCAAGAACGCTTTATTTACTCATGAAAAGGTACAAAGCTATGGGTTTTGAGTGGGAAAATAGATTAAATTTCTCAAAATCTTTAAAGATCAGTAAAGATTTGTACATAAGTAGTTAGCAAATTTCAAAGAGACTTTTTCTAAACATTTTCTTACCTCTTTGACATGAGCATCATCAAAGTACATCCATTTACGAATTTTAGTTTGGAAGAAGAAAGTAGAGTAATGCTTTCCATAGTAACAAATCATTCCCACCAAATACAGCTCTGAGTGTTTTGCTCTGTCATCAGTTACTCTGAAGAAGAGCTTCAAGAAGGGAGATAAGGAAATTGAAAAAAGTCAAAAATCAATAACATAACCCAGCATCTTACATATTGCCTTCCGGTTGAAGACCATAAGGTACTATCAAGAAGCATCAGTTGTTCTTACTTCAAGAGACAGAAAATAAGACAACAAAGACCGAAGTAATTAACCAACATTCAACAAAAATAGAGACATAAACAAGGAACAAACTAGCAACTGAGCAGGTGCTCAAGAATTGAGTCAGTCTTGGAGACTCTAAAAAAAATCTATACAAGCAAAACTGTGCACTGAAAGAAATTATCCACATACTCTGTGTTATGCTTGCTGATTCTATGAAATACTAATTTAATCTGTTATTTCCTCTCTACTTTGTAGAAACAATGCAGCTCTGACACTAAACAGCTGGCATTTATTTTTGACTCAAGCAGACTTCAATTTAAGATAATATCATGTAAAAGATGAAATGAACATACCAGCAGGTCAAAAGAACTTGTCCCACACAAAAATCTGTCCTCTGATATTAATTGATCATGTTCTATTTAAAAATATACTGTGGTCATTTTTAGAGCATTTAGTGCTTTACTGTGCAAGTACTGCACTTTGTGTACAATCACATTTCCGTTAACTTGCTCTGATTTTAAGTATTTTATTGTAGTATCTCAGTGCTACAGTAGAACACAGCTACAATTCAGTATCTACACAATGCAGCACTAAAACATGATATAATTTAGATTAAGTAAATCCTCTAAAAGACAAATCCTATGGATGCTGTGCACTACTTAATTTAACCTATCAAGTGAATCAAACGATGTCAGCCATCATCTCTGAGACTGCTGAGTTTTAAGTAACTCCTAAGCATTACAACTACACATTTAAATTAAAAGGATAAAGAGTTCAATAACCATAAACCATATTTTATCTTCATAAGTAACAGAAATAAACTTCTGCTCTACGAAAAGTGCACAGAGGCATTTTAATAAAAATCAGCACAAACGACAACCTAAAATTCCCTTATACATTTTTATTTAGACAAACTGTTTTTTGGAGTATTTTTTTCTTATTTTTAAGAACCACACACAATAACTTAATAAAGTTGAGAATATGAAACTATACCGGTACTTTCACAGTTTTTGAGAAGCATCTGGAAGCAGATCAGATCTTTGGATCTGCCCTATGTTTATAGAAGCTGAAAAGGTAAAGGTAGCAACTTTTTATTTATTATTATTCAATCTATTACTGTGAATTATTACGTGCAAAGTTGTGCATTTTGAGGTAATTAAAATGCATAGGTCCCTCTGACAGTAATGTTTCCCACTTATTCCCATGAAAACTGTAACAAGTGCAAAGATGGTAACACTGATAGAGCAAATTCTCAGCTACAAAGCACTATTTTTCAACATAGGCACTACCATTAGCTGTGCATTTTTCTCCAGCAACAAAGAGGAGCCTGCATTCTGCACACCTAAAAATCTGCACAGAGGAGGTGACCCACTGTCACTGCTGCCACTCCCTCACTGTCACATCCACTGATTGGTCACCATAAACATTCAGCAAGCGCTGATGAATGGCAGTGGGTGCCATTTTTGCTGCATGGAGGAATTCAGTGACATGTCTTTGCTCTACATGCATTTCCATATCAGACATCATTGTGTCAGACTACCCCTCTGCTGCCATCTGTCACACAGCAACAGCACGTAACAGAATATCAACAGGAAGGTTCAGCTTCTAAAGTCATACCACCCCCATCTGCCTCTGACATCATGGGCCAACAATAGGAGGCATTACTTTCAGACCAGACCTCATATGAAATACTCACATCTCCCAGTTTAAGGCAAGTGCCCAGGCTGTGAATAACATCCTCAGCCAGATCAGAGTGGTCTGAATCCCAAACCAGGCCAATGGTGATAATCTGTGGGGAGTTCATCAGCACACGACGAATACGTATCTTTTCTCCACAGTTACTCTGAAATTTTAAATAAAACAAAACATTGAAAATCAATCTGTTTATTGTAATGTTAGTGCTAGGCATTAACAAGTGCAAATTTCAATAGTACAGTTGCCACTGCAGATCTTCATTGCTTATTTTTTGCTTTGTTTTCCTTTTTTTCTTTTCAATACAGCTATCTCTACTTATCAACCAGCCATTTCCCCCCATTCTCTAGCCAGAGCACTTGTTAGAGATAAGCTTGCTTTTGAAGTTAACACATTTCTCAGAGGTTCTTCTGATCCATTATCTGTTGGAATTACAGGCATCTTTAAAGCATCATGAAAAAAACTCCACCATCTGAATTAAGATATTATCACTGTAATTCTAGGAAGCAGAGCATTATCTTTTTATTTTCGGGACAACTTGAAAGTTGAACAACTTTGAACTTTTTCTGAAGTCTCATTAGAACACCCGCTTTCCCCCTGGGCTGGGTCACACAAAAAAGATCCCAGAAAGAAAGCATCTTCAAAATGAGAATAGTTTCTCATCACTATGGGGAACAGTTTCTGAATTTAATATTCTCATTTCTGACACTACAACTCTGGAAACAAGGACACATGGAGCTCCTTCCCGACAACAGTTTATAAAGTTAACCAAGTGCATGTGTGGTTGTGTTTTTTTGTTTTTTTTTTCATTCCAGATAGAAAGTTAGAACATTATGATGCTTACACATAGATACCAGACATTTATATCAAAGATCACTACATACACATTTTGCAACAGACATTCAAAGTGCAAGCAATTCTGTGGATTATCTCATCAAAATGAACAAAAAACAACTATCTTACTCTCAAATAGTCGTCATCTTTGCTCCTCCTGCTAACATGAGCACTTTTTGTAAGACAGGAATAATACAAAATTCTAGTAAGTCATGCTAGTGAAGCTTCCAGTAGTCCAGCCTTAGCTAAACATCAGTAAGAATATTTCCCAAACAAACTAAGGAAGGGTCAGCAAGAGCTGGCAAGCAATTTCACCCAGCTGTTTATTTACAGCTACAAACCATCTTCATCTTCAAAAACACCAGTCTTAGTCTTTCTACTAAATAATAATGTTTTAGTTATTAAATATCTTAAGACTTCTGTTGTTTCTTAAAACATGAGCATCTTCATTTCCTTTACTGAGATGAGTAAAACCACATATTCACCAATACCTCCTAAAAAAGAATTTAATATTTGAATGGAGACTAAAAAGGAATGTTTCAAAGTCAGAAGCTACAGAGGGCTGGTGGGGAGGGAGATAGTCATAGAAAGGAAATGTGTACAGCAGCCACAGGGAATGGACACGAGATTCCTGCTAGAGCCTGCACTGCTGGACTTCAGGCTCACGAGGCACTGAACAGTGGCATTACACAAAGCAACAATTATGCAGCTATTCCCTGCATCAGTCAATACGTAAAGAAGTTTGATGATGGCTGCTACACACTTAAAGCTCTGGATCTGGATGTACCCAAATTAATAAGATATCAAACTTATTTTAGAACCAAATCAAAGCCTTATGATTTGAAGGGGAAAAGGTTAGTTTTGCATAAAACCATTTTTATTTTTCTCAAGCTGATTTATTGGATTTTTACTGTGTAGCAGTATGCATTTTTAGGCAACAACATTAAGAACAGCAGCCTATGTTTATCAACTTAGCATATACAGTAATTGTTTTTAAAACGTTATGTACCAGTTAAATGCAAATCATCACACATTTTCTGGTCAGCATCTCCCATACTCTGAACAGTATACTTCATTCAGAAACTTGAAACAATACCTTCTCAGGTTTTCTGTGATGGTTCCTGCCTTTGACACAGCTCTCACAGGTATACCAGCTAGCCTACAATCCCTCACCATTGGAACAACCTCTGACAATAAGTGTCTGTTCTTTTCTCTTCCCCTCTGATCAATTTTGGCTACATGATGCGAGTACAGTACCAATAGGAAAATTTATTCCAACTGAAAAATTGTGAATGGAAGATTACCCAGGCAAAACAACTGACCTTCTACAAGCAATTGTAGTAACTGGTGCAAAAGTTACACTACTTGTGCCACAACATGGTACTACTGGCAAGATTCTTTAAGAAATAAGTACATTTTTTCTCATGCTCTTATTACAGGTGGTACACACTGCTTTCATAGGAAAAAAACAAACACCAGAGAAACTGGATGAATTTCTGGAACACTCCTTCTAAAAACCCTACTCAAAACCACTGCCAACATGCAGATCTCCCATAAAAAGATAAAGTTTCCACATTCTCTTTCACTTCTGTTTCTTTAGTCAAGAAATTTCTTCATAGGATAAAAGAATAATTGCAGCTTCATACGTTGGCATTGGAGGCTTTAAAAATCTTCAGTGAGGCACTCAGCATCAGCAGTTTTCTTTTTCTTCATTAAATAACTGAGAAGTACTGAATTCAAATCCAAAGAAAAATCTCATCTATCCTTTTCCTTAACATTCCTTTGACCTGTATCTTGAAAAATGCTCATGAGTTAAAAAATACACACCAGTGTAATCTGTTAATTCTTCTGTCCTGTCTGCCCTGCTCAGAAGAAAACGAAACATACTAACCGGACAATTTCTCAGGTCTCCCATAGTGCTGGCATTCTGTAGTAGCTCTCCAAACATATCTGGAGTGGGTTTCTCACGTCTCTCCAGCATACAAATAGCTTGATTGCTTCAGCATAAAGGATAGGAAACAAATTTTAACAAAACCAGAAAAATACAAAGCACATTAAGAGTGCTTCGCTAAAAGGCTGAGAACCTTAAATTGCACAACACTTTTTATATTTAAGGTTGTAGAACAGAAAAAAATCATACGATTAAAGATGCTCCACTTCAGCAACCACATTAGTGAAGTAGCACAGTAAAGCACATCCTTACTGAAGAAACTACAGGTGAAAAATAGCACAGTATTCAATTGATGTAACTGTCCATGTTAAAAGAAAAGTAACAGTAAGTACACAAAAATACAAATGGCCTCAAGCTTAAGAGCCATGTCTGAAGAGGTAAATAAACATACTACTCTTTTGGGGCTTTTTTTTTTTAATTATGTGCAACTCAACATTATTGAGATTTTTTTAATATAAAGTATTGAATACAGTTTACATGACTATTTTGTTGCTCTTCTAATAAATGTCAGGTAGCAGCCACAAGGAAAAACAACGTATTGCTTTACATTACTCAACTAATAGCTTTCAAGACAACCTTTTGAGGCTATGCCTCTCATGCAGGACAACAAATGAAGAGTTTTTCATACCAGTCAAAATTTCAAAACAGAAACAAACAACAGTTTTGCCTCTAGTATGTTATGGCAGGTTTTATCTGAGCAGCAAGGATGAGAAAAATCAGCTTCCCTCTTCTACAATTCATTCAGCAGAACTGTAACAGAGCTAGAGCAGCAGTTCCTTTAATGGAAGGTCATGGCAATCAGCAACTAGAAAGGCCAAGTGTTATACCCATCTTTAGCACTGACAAGAAAGAGGAACTGAGACTGGTCAATCTTGCTCTACTACTTGGGGAGACAATGGACCAAATATACCCTTGGAAATCACCTTGTCATAAGAATGATAAGAAGGTGAATCACAACTGTCAGAAGATTTCCCATGGACAAGCTATGCATGACTAAGTTGACTAATTCCTATCGCAAAAAGATAAGCTCTACTGACAAGAGGAGAACAGTGAGTTCTCATTTGGTCTCTAGCAAGACTTCTGAGTCTTCTATATTGTTCTTGTGGCCGAACTGGGAGGTGTAGACTGCAAAGGTAAACTCTCAGAAAGCTTACTGCATTTTGGGCTGTATCAAAGGAAAGGTGGACATCAGACCAAGGGAGATGACTATTCCCCTCTGTTCTGCCCTGGGGAGGCTTCATCTGAACTACTTTGTCCAGGTATGGAGCCCCCAGCAGAAGAAAGATGTGGAGTTGTTGGAGCAGGTCCAGAGGAGGGCCAGAAAGATGACCAGAAGGCTGAAATGCCTCTCCTACAAAGGAGCTAAGGAAGCTGGGCTTGTTCAGTTTTGAGAAAAGAAGGCTTGTGGAGACCTCACTGCAGGCTTCCAGTACCTCAGAGGAGCTTATAAGCAGGAGGGAGACCAACTTTTTACAAGGTCTAATAGTGATAGGTTAAGGGGGAGGCAGTTTTAAACTAAAAAAGGGGAGATACAGATGTTAGGGGTACATTTTTTACTCAGGGGATTGTGAGGCACTGGACTAGGTTACCCAGAAAAGCTACAGATGCAGCTCCCTGGAGGTTCAAGGCCAGGTTGCATGGTGTGAACTGATCTAGCTCCTGATTTAGCAATTGGCAACCCTACTCAAGGCAGGGGGATGGAACAGGGTGATCTTCAAGGTACCTTTGAATCCAAGCCATTGTATGAATACAAAGTGGACCAAAACATAGCTGGAACTTCAGGCTCACAGAATCCGCACTCTGTAGTGTGCACTCATAGTGATGAATGCCAACAAAATTACTGGGCGTTAGCATGCAAGTTGAGCAAAGTAATTATTTCTCCCTATTCAGTAACCACTAGGACACATCCAGAGCATTGTGACATTACTTTTATGAGCCTCCCAACCCCTTCCCAGGACAACAGATGTATGTAGAACTGGACTGGAATAAGTCCTGCAGAGAGCTAGGAAAGGGTTGGATATATGGGGAAAAAAGAAATAAAAATCACACTGAGGGGCAAAGCTCTGGAACAGCCAGTCCAGAGAGATAATGCAATTTCTATCCTTGAACCTTTCCAACACTCAGCTGGGCAAAACTCAGAACAGACTGATAAAGCTTTAAGTTAGCTCTGGTTTGAAAGGGAATATGGACTAAATAGAAAAGACACATTGAACCATGCCTAAGTTATTTTCTGTTCCACTAAACTCTCATGCCCTTTGCAGTGGTTAAAAAGGCTCCACCAGCTCTGAACAAATCATCTTCCAGACAATTAGCGTTATGAAGGTGAAGATCAAATGGCAACAGTAGCATAAATAAGTTCTCTTCCCTGTAAAAAAAAAATTGAACTCACCAAAGTGATGTTGTGGAGATATAATGTACCATCTGGATAAAAGGTAATGGGTCAGAAGTGGCACCACAGCTGGTACAAACACACTAAAGAGAAAGAAAAAGAATTGTATAGGTAAGATTTTTTTTTTTTGCTGGTCCAAAGCTACACGTCTTCAGATTAAAACATGAGGCTGAGAAGTGGCGGTTTGTGTAAAACACGCATCATCTCACCTGCTCAAACAAAGTCATTGCAAACTTCTGATGCGAAACGCAATGCGGTGCAGTGCAAATATCTTCCTTTGTCTCATCCGCAATGTGGAAGTGAATTCGCATTAGCAGGTTTTCCTAGTCCAAGAGGCAAGAAAGAGTGAAGAAGTAGTAAAAGAAAATGGCACATCCGACTTCTAAATGCTACACCAAATAACCATTTCTTTTATTTACTGGAACAGCTGAAGATTGTCATTGATCACTCTGCCCAATAATCAAATGTGAATGGATTTGACCAAATGGAGCAGATAGAACAGCTCCACAATTTTACATTGGTTGCTACTAAGTTCTCCTCATCAGCACCAAGTAACCCTAAATCAATTTCTACACTACACAGGAGTTTCAAAATATGACAAATAATCTACATTCTATGAAAGAGGGGGAAAACTAATACATGAAGAAGTAGATTAAGTTCCACATGAAACAAAAGCACTGAAAATTTTCTAGACAGTGTCATCTGTTTTAAATAAATCTGAGGATTTATTTTCCTCTCCTCACATTGCTAGCAACATTTAACTGGAACGAACAGCAGAAATCTGTCTCTTCCAGCAGCAGTTTTCACCACCAGCATGACTTGCACTGATGGTTGATAAACATGCAGCAATCAGGTGAAGATTAATTACTAGGTAAAACAGCTCTGTCCTAGCACAATTTCCCCCTAACTCAGGAATCTAAGATCTTCTTCTGCCACTTAAACTAAATCTCTGCCTTTAGGGCAGAAAAGGTTAAGTGAAAAGCTTGGGAATTATCTCTGCCTTAAAGCTTAACCTCAAAACAGAACTTCTGTCAGTTTTAACTGCTTTCATGCCAGTACAATTAACCTAACAAACATGACTGTGGTAACTCCTCCTGTAATATAATATGAGCTATTTAGATTAGATTTCTCAAGAAACAGACTAAATCTGAAGTTCCCATGTTGTACTACATACAGACCTCTGCACGTGCTCAACTGCACACAGATTTGACAAAGCTGTGTTGGCAGTCTCCTATACAGGCCCATCTCTTCCGTTTCACTTTGAAGCTTTATTGTTACGATCTACTCCCATTTTGAGCAAGCCTATTAAACTATACTGTTTTTCTATACCATTACTCTGCCACAGTACTCCACAAACATAGAGTAGCTTGCTATCATAATTCCACTAGCAGTCCATTTAGCCTAAGAACTACAATAGTTCTATGAATTTATCACTTCACAATAATTCCCTACATTGCAACTGTCAAATTAGGCAGATACAGGAAATGAAAGATTTAATACATCCACTCTGAATGGCATTCTGCCTGAGCTTTTACACTGTAGTAGTAAAACCAACGTTTGTAATTGGATTAAGAAGCAATATCTTTCTTAACATCCAGGTAGTATGCATACACCCACAGACACCATTTTCAAGAAGGAAACGAGTCAATAGTTCAGAAGACAAAAAGTACCTCCTACTTAAAGAAATACATGAAAATAAAGAAAGAAAAGAAGAAAACATGAACATAAGAGAAGAAAAAGTTCCTATATAGAAAAAAAAAATCACAGTGGGTCAAACTAAAGATTTAGGATTTGTGTGTTGACACCCAAAATCCTTTTCTACTTTTGAGGTGATCCTTAAAACTAACATCCCAAATCACCCTTGCAGTGCCTACTGTATCGATATCACCTAAGTGAAGATGATAAAAGAGAACAAATCTCATTGGACACGTACAGCCTTGCTCACAGAATTGCTAGCACACAGTTCTGGCTGGACAAAACATCTTCAGTGAACAGTAACAGTCAGAATGGCACAAAAGTGAAGCAAGAACAAGAGAAGTCAATGGGCCTAGCCACAGTACAATACAGAGTATTTTTTCACTGCACGGTACTCCTTTTAGTACTACCTGAACAAACTTTTCTTCAAAAAGCTTAAAATTCAGACCAGGCCTGCAATATAAAATTTTGAAAGGTATATCTGCTAAGAGAAATTTGGGAAGAAGAGGGCCAGGGCAGGACATGGTAGATCTTCACCAAGATCTTTACCTACATAAGGGCTATAGAAGAAGATAAGCCAGCAACCAACTGAAAATTTTGTTGGTGCAGATGAGAAAGCTTGATTACTTTCTTTGATTGAGAGCATTATGTTCGTGAGGTTTTAGTATCATACCCTGTACCAGAATTTTGAAAAGCATGGAGATAATTTTTTATTAACAACACAATTTCCATCAAACATATACTTGAGACTACAAGCAGAATATATGAGAAACCGAAATTTAAGTATTGATATTTCCATTTCAAAATCATTAGTGATAGTTCTTAAAACAAAAGCTGCTTCCCCCACTGGACACCTAAAGCTTGGTGACTTATTTGAGGTCTATCGCAATTGGGGTGGGGAGCAGATTGTGTAGTGGGAGAGTTTGCATCTATGCCTTCTGATTCAGTTATACTCACAAAACATTCAGCAGCATCATCCATAATGCCCAGCTGGAACCGCTGCTCATCCTGAAATGTCTTTGCCAGAGCTGTGCGTAGGGCATCTGAAGGCAGCACTTTCTCACTGCTACATTGAAACTGGTTGAAGATACTCTAGTAAGAAAACAAACAAACAAAGTTTAACCACTGTATTTTCAAATACACAATCACTAAGTTGTATGAAAACAAACAAGAAGCTTTTAATTCACATTGACGAAGCAATAAAGATATTTGTACTGTAAAGGAACTACAATAAAAAATCCTAGGGGTTTCTCCTTTGAAGCTGTTATCTATCTTCCTGGTGCTTTCTTTCCTTTCCTTTCAAAGAACATAGAGACAAAGAAGGGAGGTTTGGGAGCCCAGGGCTAGCTTTCCTGCATGATAATCATCCTTAAACCTTCCTCCAACTTTGATTCCTGAAACAAATATAATGGACATCAAAACTTCTTCACTTTTTACTCCTATTTTCCCAGCTTGACTTTCTAACTTCACATCAGTAGTATTCTTCCTACGCGCGCTTTTTTCTTCCCTCTCTCAGTTGTGGCTTTCCTAACTTCTTAGCCCACAGTGTGCTGTTTGCAATCTTTCAGGAATTTATCTACTTTAAATAAGCACAAATAGGTAAGAATCAGATAATGACTGGGTCAGCATAAGGAGAGGAAAATGCATTACATGAACAGCAGCTCCTATCTATGGCCAGCTGTTCAATTGCTTCCAGACACCTGTTATTTTCACACCTGTATATCTCACAGCTCATCTGGGTAATGATTTGCAACAAGTAGTCCTATAAAGAAGCATTATAATTGTAAGTGTGAGTTATCTGTGTGAAAGTTCAACATATATTCCCAACCGAATATGCTCCAACTTCTATTGTGTGCATAATCTCTAACACATTTTCTGATTTAATTTTCATTCAATTCAAAAGAAAACAGAATATGGTACGCAAACTCCTCAGTAAGTGAAAAATTCTAGACCTTCTTTTCAAACTGTTCTTACTATAATTTTAATGACAAATGAGTTTCTTCATCAGTGTTGATCTCAAAGTTTTATTTGCCTCTAAAACTTTCCACACAACCTTCTTAAAGATCACACAAAAAGCTTGTTCTTACTGCAATTAAAACAATATCTTCAGTTGTTAACTACTTGACTTTTCTGCCTTCTAGTACAAGAGTATGAGTAAGAGTACAAGAGAATGAGAAAGCTAGCTTCAGATTGGTTTGTTGGCTTGGTTTTCTTTCCAATCTGTGATGAGAACCTGTAGCAGCATTCATTCCTGTTACTTCTCCCCTTAATTACTGAAAGAATCTCTCCAGAGTACTTAGAGCCAATATTCACTAGAAATAACTGGTCTTATTTGCTTCGTATCAGAAAATGAACGGGTAACCTGGGACGTCTGCTTAATTCAGCTGCTTTGAGGAAGGTGAAAAAATGCAGAATGTTCCAGTCACTGCACAGCCACACAAACGGATCTGTGTCTGCTTCATTCCTGGCTATAGAAATGGTAGAATTTATAATACTGACAGATTATCTAAGACAGATGTAAAACATGCATCTCTTCACCAATATTTTTCTTTTGGTAATTTTTCCAGAGTTGATTGATGGATGAGGACCCACCATGCTAAAGACAGGTAGCTCTTCTGATACCACATTTATTAGAATATCAGGTAATGACAGGGAAATAAAGAGTAGGCTGTGAGGCAATTAAAGTCTCCCATCTCATGAGTTACAGGCAATACCTTTCCTCAGCTACCTTACATTTACACATACAAAAATGGAAAGAATATCCAAGCCGGTCCTTAACAATCCCAATTCCAATTTCTGTCCCACTGACAACGGAGGAAGTTCCTTATTGTTGCATTAGCCGATTTTTCTCATTTCAGCAGACATCTAAAAACAAAAGCAGTGAAAAACAATTCCACCCTATTTAAGCTCCTCCCTTTGTGGGATTTAAGAGCACCTTGAAGCATTCATGACTGTTCTCCAGGAACACGTTCATTCTGGTTATCTTGGTCTCAATTTATAGATCTGGAAGCTGAGACACTTGCCTAGCAGCTTAGCAGGCAACTGAGCAGCAGGGAACTGATGGACAGGTCATAGTTTGCCCCTAGGAGCTCAGAAATGACTGCACTTTTGGCAGGGGGAGAATCAGCATAGGCTCCTCACGAGTTAAAACCAGAAGCCACCAAGCAACCATATTTCTGAAAAAAGCATACTTCACTTTTACCTGTAAAGTCCATAATAGGTAACAAAAAGATTCAGGAACAAAAATGTGATCCTGATGATTATAAGCAGCTCTTTGAGTTTTCCAGAAAACCTGCCTTTTTTTTTTTTGGCATCACAAAATAATTGCAGACTTCATGAGCAAAGAACAAAGACAAAAAAAATCTTTTAGTAAATATAACAGCCAAGAATTACAAAATCACAGTTACCATAATCTTACAACAGAAATAATCTAGCAGCATTAAAGAATATTACAAAGAATTTTATTACGTATAGTCAAGCAGCAAAAGACCCCAGTATTAGATAGAACGTCCTTCAATACTTGGAATGGCATAGAGCACGATGGTATAGTCTTCTTTAAGTTATGAAGATTAAACTGTCTTAAAAACAATGAACAATCTTAATGGTCAAATCTTTAAAGTCCTTTGAAACACATCACATGTGTCTTGCAGGAAGCCCCAAAAAACACCTGAAATAGAGTCAGATGCACTTTGAACCCAGTGTTGTTGCTGGCTTTGCCTTTTTCTTTTTTTATTGAAGAAAAGCAAAACAAAAAAAATCTTTGGGGCGTTCTGAGCAAGATACGGGAGTTGTTCCCCCTTCTTATTTTTCAAGACACATTCTTTGCTCACCTTTTCTTCAGAGCAGGTCCTTCTTGTCTCTCAGACTTAGGTGGACAGGTGTGGCACTTCCTGCTGGAAGTTTTAAGTTATCTAAGCTGGATCTCTCTCCTTAATTTCAGATTTTGCCCTTGAGTTACACTGTTAGTCACTTGCACATGTTCCCCACACAGGTCTGAAAGCCAGCTGGGCACAGACCAGGAAAGCACTGCTGGTCCTGCTCCAGGAGTTTTCAGGACACTGTTTCTCCAAGTGCTTCCGGAGCTTAATGGAAGCTTCATATATGAAACATTCAAACTCTGCTCTCTTTCAAAAGCTTCTTCACCTGACAGTGAAAAGCTCAGTGTATTTACAGTGCTTATGTTGTCCCCAAATGGCCACATTCCAATGCAGTTGAGAGTATCCTTAAATGCCACAATATGAAAAAGACACTACTAAAAGCCTTCTGAACAAGAGAAGTCTTTCCTATTTTACCACTTTTCAGTAGCTCCAATCAACGCAGCAGAACTGAAAAATGTATTTTTGTACCCAGATATAAACATGTCCAGGCTCAGCATAAAACAGAAGCCATTCCTAATATTGAATTAACAACAGGACTTGGAATTCTATACTAATGATCTGTTACTGGAATGTTGGAAATAGCCAATATAGAAGAGTACAAACATGGGATTTATCAGACAGGACACACGTTTTCTAATAAAACTTTATTCCTGAGCCCTATTTAAAAAAAAGAGACCCATCTCTTTCTCTCCTTCTCTACAAATCTTCAAAGGTCTGGAAAGGTAGCACAGACAGAAGAATTAAGAAGCACAAACAGAATATAACCAAAATGAATTGCTGAAGCCAATCAAGTTGCATCTGGTCCATGCCCAAGTACTATGTCAGGATCAGCTATATTCTTCACATAGTTGGTCTTAGGCCAGCTTGCTCAGAGGCATCCAAAACTGGAAATTCCTTAACCACTCCAGACAGTCTGTTCCAGAGCCTCACTTGGTTTATTACCATTCAAGTGGCTTTTTCTTAGTTTCTAAATGGAAGCTTCCTGTTATTTCTACAACAAGTTTGGGCTTTTGACATCTGCCAGAACAGGGGATTGCTGTGTCAGTGCTCTCCCAGAATAATCTCCTCCAGTTTGGGAAGTGTGGGAATCAGCACAAACTTTCTGTAGCTTCAAGTAGAACAACTTACAGTTTGAGACAAAGAAACCTTATTATGCAGTTACTCAAGTTAAAACCTGGCTTTCTTCCTCAGATTTCCAAAATTCACACATATTATCATAAAATGACTCATACTTCATTTGGTTACAGTGTAAGACAGTCACTATGCTTTGAGGTAGTTCTGGGATTGATGTTTTAGACTTATTTTTAAGACTGTGAAGCTGAAATAACTGTGAGTTCCCTTACCCTCCTCTAAAAGATCTGTTCCAAATTATCTCTAATAGTGCCTACATTCACTGTTTCCTTAGGAAAGAAGTATTCAATTTACTTGGGGTACATTGACATCTCCAATGTGTATCCATCCAGATTGATGGAACAAGCTTAGACGACTTGGCAATAACTACTGAATCAGTCCAGTGCCCATGCAGTATAAATTTGAGTTCTGTTCTTGGCAGCTTTCTGAGAACCAACTATTCTCCTCCAGCACCGTGCAGAAGCTCCTTCTGAATGGAGACAGCACTGCATCATGATATTTCTTTCACAGAATAGAACACGTTCCTCCAAAATGCTTTACTATTCCCTGTGTTTAAAGTTTATCTTTTAGCAAAAACTCTCCTCTCCTGATGCAACTTCCCGTTCAGTACACCAACATATAAAAGAAATCAATAAAATTTCATTCAAAATTTCATGGTTGCTTCTCCCAACCAATCTCCTAAATTTCCACCTACCTTATTTCCATTAGCTCACATTTCTCTCTCTCTCATTTCCTCATGTTATATTTGGCTTCACTAGAGCAAGTAATACTGGCCATATTTGTCTCTTCAGATCACATTCTAAACCTCCACATCTAATAACAGCCAGCCGACACAATTTTTACAGTCTGATCTATGTTGTTATTCACACTGTACCTTAAACATTAATGTCACCTCCCAGTATGGATTTTAAAGTCATACATCACCTGGCTACTAACAAAATTAAGTAAAAAGGCAATCATTAATTGGAAGCTTCAATTACCAGTTTATTAACTCAAGAAACTGTTTTGTTGCTAACTACTTTTGTCTGGGAGTTAACTGCAAGTGCCAAATGGAAAAAAAAAAACCAACAGATTTTTATGTATAAAATACAATACATTGTACTCTGACTCTTTGCAATCAACTTTTCACTTAATGTCTCAACCCCCTTACAAACGTTCCATAAGAAATCCCTACACTTCTAACAGGTGCCTAATCAGAACCATGCATCATTGCCATTCCATTTCTTTAAGCATTCTAATATCCTATTGTTCTCGGTTTTCACCTTAGAAAACAACAGTCCACACAGAAAATTCACATTCTTCCTGCTTTTGTTGCACATGACAAAACTACAAAAAAGAACAGCCCTGTTGGAATTTATCAATCAATAGAGTATTCTTCTTTGCAAACTACAAAAAACACCCTGTCCGATATCCTGGCACTACAGAGCTCCCAGTACAATCCCTGGAAGGAGAACAAACTCTCTGTGGCACGCTCAGCACAGTGAACGGATTTCCCCCTTCCTGCTCCCTTCCAGCTGTGATAAACACACACCAAAGCAAAGTCATACTCTAGAAAAAGGAAAGCGTAACAGAATAAAGTAGACTTGAACATCAGTGATAAATCAAAAAGCTGTTCCAATTACAGCAGGCAAATGGCATCGCAACAAAGATACCTACTGTACCAAAAAAACCCACATTCTATTATGCTATAAAATCTCAAGGAACCGTGTTTGGGATTCCAGTACAGAGTCTGCAGCTCTTCCTTATTTTATTGTATTTTTTTACAGCTCTTGATGCAGTGTTCTTTCAAAATGGACAATACTTATATCTGCAATTAATTCACAACGACAGCCAGGTAGTTTAGCAAGTTTTAAAACAATTCCACTTTAAGAATTTATGAATTGAATATCTCCAGTGGCACAAAACTAAGATGCGATTTGATATCCGATATGACACATCACTGTCCTGTGATTGTTCTTTCTATAAATAAAATTAAATTTATAAATAATACTTATGGAGATAGCTGAGCGTTTACAGTAAATACTGTGCATGACATCAGAATCCCTAGAAACAGTTGCAGCAAGCCAAGCACATATGAAAGAATAACTACTTCGTTGTTTTTCAAAGGCTAAATTTAGCCTAGTGGAGATTATCTTCCTCTAGAGTCATCAGGAAGAGAATGCTCCCCTTAAAGCAACTGTTCAAGTTTAGGAAAGAGCTTGAACCCTCTCTGCCCAACACAGCAAGTATTCTGCCAAGGCAAGCTGGAGAGAAGGGGTGGGATGGAGACTCTTTTCCCCAGGTACTGCCCCCTTCCCAGGCTAGGCTCGAAGCAGAACATGCCAGCATGCTTTGGAGAAAAGCAAACACATCCTACGCCATCCTCACTCGGTCCGGGCAGAATCTCGGACAGGTCCACCTGGCAGCATGCAAAGCTAATTACCTCTCCCCAGACCCTAATAGGAGATTTTCGCATGGTATAGAGCTCCAAATTCTTGGCTTCCCACTGGATCCAGCCATATCTTCTCCCTCATCTTAGCAAAGCCTAAGGCAAGATTCAAGAGAAAGAGGATGTCAAAGACCTACAGGCTACGTTGGCAATACCCTGGGAGGACAACAGTTACAGGTTTCCAGTGCAGACAAGAAGACCAGAGCAGGGAAAAAGATGAGCAATGATGGGAAGCGATGATCTGGCTGCACTGGGACACAATTCACCTTGGTGATGCCTGCAGTAATAAGTGCATATTAAGCACATCATCACATTTGTCATGTACAAGTTTACACATACCATGCACCAGACAGTCTCAACTCCTTCAGGAAAAAAAAAGCAGTTTGAGAACCACTGATCCAGAGGGCAGTAGAGAACAATACTTGAAAACAGCTTCCCCCCCCTCGTTAATGCCTTAAGGAGTTCAAGAAGATGAATGCATTCATCTCCATAATGTGAGATTATCTCTCATGCATACCCAGTTCGTGTAGGAGCCCCCTTCTCCAGTTGCATGCAAGATAACCTATGGGTCTGATGTCTGTGAGGGGCTTTTTGGTTTGGGAGGAAGGAAGGGTAAGGTGTACATCCCCAATTTGACTTAGAGTATTATATATCTGGATACTATTTGAATCGGTAACACCATGAATATCAGGGAAATCTTTGGAATATTTATGTATGGCATCAACATTTTACACCATTTAATAAAAGGTGGAGACTTGCCATTCAGAGAATAACAAAATTGAGAGATACTTTTAAGTTAATGAACATAAAGAAACCAGGACTAAAACAGTTCTGACTTTTAACAAGCAGATTTCTATGCGTTTTTCCTCTTGTATAGCTTCACAATAAATGTAGGTAAGCCTTCTGAAGGCTGTAGAACAGACTTGGGTAAAACACTGATATTTCCCATGCAGAACAGGCTGTGGCTAGAGAAAATATTAACATTATGGTTTGGGTTAAAGCCAGATGAAATTTACTTACTTTGTTGAGTACTAGTTACTGCCCACATTCAGAAATAATTCTCCAGCTAATTCTTTACTTGGTTATATATTTCTTTAGTATTTTTCATTGTATATTGAATTTTGTGAGCTACTGGAATTCTGCACATCATCAGATTCAAGTATTCTAAAGTGTGCAAAAGAACTTCCAGGATTCAGTGCAATGTTGGAAGCTTAAGATTACAACACCTTATGGCTGCACACGGCATTGGTAAGAACTACAGAAAGGAAGCAAAAAAAATCCTAGAAGATACCTGTGAGCAGGAAGAGAGAACAGCAAGTTTTTGTAAGGCTGCATAATTTAAAAATAAGTATATGGCTGCAGGCACACAATTAGTGAATGCAACCACTCTAACACTTAAAGGCTTATTAATGGCACACTGCACACTTCAGCAAGACATTAAAAGCAAGAATCGTATCAACAAAACAAAATATTATTTGATCAAATGCCTGCTTTTAATACATATATTCCAGAGATTCTGCCACCCTGCAGTCTTACTGTAGCACTTTCCTCCTCTAAAACCCATACTGCTATTCCAGATGCATCTTTGTTCACAGAATCACAGGGGCTGAAAGGGACCTCTGAAGATCAAGTCCAACCTCCCTGCTAAAGCAGGCTCCATAGTGTAGGTTTACATAGGAAAGAGTGCAGGTGGGTTTTGAATACCTGCAGAGGAGACTGTACCACCTCTGTGTGCAGCTTGTTCCAGAGCTCTGTTCACCCTTTTGTAACAGCTACATAAACATGCATTCTCTCCTCTTTCACAGTGTCATTTTTTCCCCTCTTTCTCAGTCCAAAGACATCAGCTATTATCTTTATATTAAAACAAACCATATCTGCCTTAGAGTCCACTGTACTTTCAGCCAAATGGTATCTCCCTGCAATATCTTGCTGCTTTGTTAAACATAAGAACAAAAACTTTTACTCATGATCATTTCCCAAATCCTGCTCTTTCTGCCCTTACTTACCCAAGAATGCTATTAATCACTTGGCAGTACTGGAGGGAATTAGCTTCGAGTCATTTATCCCACTGAACTTCATGAACTCAAACCAAATGAAAATACTTAGTTTTGTCATTTCTCTATAAGGAAAGAGATATACTCAATATTCCATCTTTTCTTTGCTTACATAGCTGTATTTCTCACTTTGGATGTGCTATCCTTCTCCTAACCGACTCTAATATCCTCTTCTAAAGATACTGCTGTAAATATCCCTCTCATCATGAGTTGACACAGACTCTTCTTCAAAAGGAAATTGCTTATCTCCTTTCATGCTGTAAGAGTTTGCTTTTCGCTCTTCTTTTGCAATGGAAAACCCCTCCAGAACATCCTAAAAACTCCCAAAGTAGCTGATTTTGAGGCTATCTTGACCAGAGTACCCCCAAAAATCACTCACTAGAAGACTGCTATTATACCATAAATACTGCCTGTGAACTTCAGATGATCTCAATTCAAACCTTGCACTCTCAGTTTTGCCATAAAACATGCTATCTCCCCTTTTCATCGCTGCACACAGAATTCATAGTACAATAAAATCTCCCACAACAAATTTAAATATTTACTAAGATTTTACAACCCATTTATAATCAAAGAATATGACTTAGTCATTTCAGAAAAAAAAAACAAAAAACATTGCTCAGGAACATTAAAGCTGGAGTTCTCATTATGTTTTGCTTATGACAATTTCTCCCACCAGGCTACAGGGGCAGCAATGAGTTTGCAGAAGAATTTAAAAAGGAGGACACACACACACACACACACACAATCCAAAACAGAAGCAATAGAAAGTAATGGGTAAATACAAACAGATGTAGGACTGTACAGTTTACTCAAGTGTGTAGCAGTACTTGAACACCAACTCCCATCTAGATCTTACTGTCCAGGCAGCATCTGAGATAGATATTTTATCTGCATCTAAAAACATAATTGATGTTTTCTAAATCAGAGACCAAAAAGAACTGAGCCACTTAATGCAGGCATCAATATTTACAGTAGAAAATACCTTTTAGCTTTATATAATCGAAAGTTTTGAATAGAAAGGCCTTTCATGCTGACATTTAAAGCAGCCAGGAAGGGTGAATTCTGAAGAACATACTATCTATATATGATAAAATATTTCTAAGCCAAATGACAATTTAGGAAAAAAGGATAACAGTGCTTTATTATTTGAAGTGATATTCAAATATGGAGGCTTGCAATGATCTGCACTCCACTGATGACAGAGTTCTATCTGCAACTTACCTACAACATTTTCCACGCTGCATCGCTGAATACACTTAAAAAAATCAGCACTGACAACTGCATGCTGCACCTAATCAGATTTACCTTCGGTCTTGCCGATTTCCAGCTGGAAGCTTAATTAGACATAGAAATACCACAGATATTTCTATTAGTTTAAAAGAATTATTTTCCAATCTTTACCTTGAGAGCACAGAAGATGCAAGAATCTCCCATACATTTGTGCGTTGAGATTTGTCGGAAACTCCGTCGGAAAATGTCAAGATGCCAAAGAACCTGAAACATACAGAGGAGCACAGCTGATTTTATGAATGCAGAAAATAAAATACTGCATTGAGCTTTGACTAAAGTTGCACACTTTACAACTAAACAATTCTAATAGTACATTAACCCCAATGAACATCACTTTTAACAGTGTCTTTTAGCCAACTGCAAGTTGACATTTTCATCTTTCTCAAGAACTGTACCACTTATATACAGAAAACTACAGCAGGATGCTGCCCTCAAATCCGTTTCACGTGCTTTGGACTGAATGCACATTGCTTTGTGCAGCAGTGCCACGCCGCAAAGCTGTGCAGGGCTGTAACAACCCTGAGATGCCCAGGTCCTCTCATCCCACTCCTCCTCCCCCTTCAGCCTCAATGCTCTGAGCAGAAAGGGCAACCATCAGAAATGGAGCACCAGCAGCGTGTGCATTAACAAGCTCCTGAATGTCAAAACAATGAACTGCAAAAGTCTCTTATGCCCAAATCCTGTCGTTAGAAAGCGCTTTTACACACTGTGATGACTGACAGATTTCTAACCCTAACCAGTGTGGACAGTTACACTTTTCTTTCAGGACAGGTTATTGAGGTGATGATCACAGCAACAGCATAAGGCAAACTTGGCTGGAACAGCAAGCACCAAGCATTGGGTGAAGTTTCACTACCAACCCTGGGCAATCATATAAATTCTCATCTGCACAACAGTGCCAGCGCTGACCCAAGGTGTTTCACAGGCAGCTCCTCATGCTTGTTGCTGGCTGCTTCAGCGAGCACTAAGTGGGCTTTCCTGCCAGCCCTGCCCTCAGTCAGGAGGCAGAAGCCCACACTGAGAACAGCCCTGACCTGAATTGCACTGTGCCAAGCTCCAGGCAGAACGCAATGGCTCAGGCTGCCATGTGACTGACTGAACACTTTGTTAGCACCAACAGAGGGACCAAACAGCTAACCAATTAATTTGTCCTGAGGAACTAACTAGAAAAACAGCATTCTGAAAAGATAAAAAAAATGTTCTGTTTTCAAGAAATGTAAAGTATCTGTAACAGTTTGTTAACAAGATCACAGCACCGAAATACTACCTAAAACTGAACTACAAAAACAACACTTTTAGGGCAGATTTGATCTGTAAAGTTTCCCCAAGTCTCAGAATTGTTCGGCTTATGTTTTTACTCAAACTCTTCCTGTACTTAAGAGCCTGGGAGGCAATATAAGTTTTTGGAGCATCTGATTACATACAACATTCCTGAACAGCTACTGCAGGCTTCACAAAAAGAAGAAAAATACATTTAGGAACTAGTCCAGTTTGTCAGTGTAATTGCCTTTGGAGCTTATCTTGAATATTTATAGAAATACTTAAAAGTAAAGAACAATAAACATTCAAGAGTCTCTCAGATTAACACTGATTAAAAAATTAAGACAAAGAACAGGAGTATATATAATATTATAAAATTATTAACATCCTGGTTTTTTAAATAATAATGACAATAAATATCAAGCTTTGGCTACAGGTATTTCTGGTATTCTCTCACAGAAGAAAACAATTTCTGAAGCACACTGAAAGCCAGGTCGCACACTTCTACTTTCCTATACAGCACACAGCTGGCATTGGGCTCTACTTCAATCTGACCTAGGCTCAGTAACTTGGGATCAGGAGGCAGCCAGTGACTGCGCTGTGCAGCTTAACAAAAGCAGTTAACAAAAGCAGTTAACACATCACTGAATACTGCCATTTTCTTGACTTATGTACCTTCATACCTAGTCCTGTACTTCCAGGCATACTAAAACTATAGAATGTTACTAAAGTCTGTGTTTGCATTAACTGCATCACCAGGACATCTCAAAGCCTGAAGCTAACTGAGAAGCTAATTGTGCCCACAAAAAGAAAGCTGCAGTGACACAGCCTGTGCCACCCAGTCAAATCACATGATGGGAATGAGACTGAGGGCTGAAACTCAAATAGATGCCCTGAATATGTAAACAGTGACAATACAAGTATAGCAGCCACCCCACCACATTTTGACACAGAAGAATTGTTTCTTCTGGGTAAAAGAATCTAAACTGTAAATCAGCAGTAAAAAAGAAAATTGGACTGCATTAAAAGGTGATTGTATAGGCGTTATCAACCCTTTACTTGGATTGGATCATAAAAAATAACTGATTTACTTTAAGGAGCAGACATAATTTAGATTAGAAGATTTAATGCAACATTCTACTACAGATTTTCATCTTTTGTTGGCAGCTTCCCAGTTTACACAAACAGAAAGGATTCAAGTATCAATGCACCAAGAAAAACCGAAACTTACAAAAGCTTTTCTATGATGCAATATACACGCATTTCCAAACTTAGTTGTATTTTATCTAGGCTTACAAACAATTACAATGCCAAGCCCGACTGCATTTGTTGCACATCACAGCCTAAGAAAGTATTGCAATCGACACAAAAAGGAAGCAGAAATTGTTTACAGTTTGCCCTCTCACCTGCAGAGCGCTGTTCAGGAAGCAACTGTTCTGCCCCGGCTCATTGCTGAGACCTTTACTGGGTGCTATCGAAGTTGTACTTCGTGGAGTAAACATCCCCTGGACATTCCCTCGGCCCACAGAAAAGTAACTTCTTTTCCAAGACATCTTCCAGTGTTAGCTGTAGAGCACGTAGGTTTTGGCTGGCAGAGTATTTCACTTGATAGGATCTCTCCTTTCTTTCACCAAAATTCCAAACTGGAACAACATCCAACCTTCTGCACGTTATAATTTAAATGGAATTTCTTCTTTTTTCAGGACAGCGGTAGTTTGTTCTTTTAAACCCAGCCCAGGATACTATTCATTTGATGCTTATGTATGCAAAAACCTCCTTTACAAGCAGCCACAAAGTTTGCAAAAGGGAAGGAATCCATGGTCTTACAAGTTCATCTGTTATGCTGTTGCTCCTTTTTCTAAGTGGGCAGTGGCTTCAGGGAACAAATGGCAGATTAAGGAAGTCCCAGAAATGTGAGAAGAAAAACCAACAGCTAACTTGCCCCACTACTCCCTCCAGAAAAACAGCTTCACTAATTCTTTTATAATCCTTCTATTGAAGGTGGGGAAAAATCCAATTAGTGAGAGAGCAGAGAAACCAAAACCAAAGCAAAACCTTTGCAGCTCTGTTTCAGTTATTTCTGTCTTGTGTGACGAACGTGGCATTATCCTCACAGGAAAAAAAGCAGCAACTCCAGAACTTGAGAGCAAAGAGCTTGAGAGCAGCTTGGAGTCTCCGATACAGTTCCTCTAATTCTGCACGCAATCTTTAGAAGTTTCTCCTCCTGGTGCTCCTTTTGCAATTGGAATGCCCAGCCGTGCCAGAAAGCTTGAGAGAGAAAAATAATCAAAGGCTTGCGTCATTTAATTACTCTCTTGGCTTTGAGCTGTTCTGCCAAGACCAGCGTTGCCTCACCTCCCACAGTACACACAATCTTCTGAGACAATGAAAAAAAAAAAAAAAACAACAAACCTTCCTCCACCCAAAAAATAAAACCAGGAGAACACAGAATTCTAAGAAAAGAACGTTAGAGCAAGGAGGGCAAGTATGGTGAAAGAGTTAAGTTAGATTTAAAAAGAGAAAAACTAACAACATTTACATGAACTCCACGCCAGTCTTCACACACACCCTTTGCAATGCTTAAGTGTCAAGCTTCTTACAGATCTCCTAGCAATTCATGAAGTAGTGGGAATGACAATACGAATGTTAATAAACTGTTGATGCTAGAATTTGGACTGATCCTCAGATTACGAGATGAAGAGGGACACAGAGCTTCCCAGCAGCTCAGAAGACAGAGCTATCTTCAAACAAAATACTCTCCACATTTCCCTAATCAGAGACGTTTATCTATAAAATTGACATTAATAGAATATGCCTCTTCCAAGAAATAGTGATGCTTCTGAAGGAGCGAAAAGAATCAGTAAACTGCTCTGCTCATCTACTTCTCATCCTTCAGAAAATCAGAATTTAAAAAACAACAACAAAGAAGCAGCAGCATTTGTTGTAAGGAATTCCTAGAAACAGGAACTACAAGAATTTATGGCAAAATATTTTTATTTCTTGGAAGACCATTCCACCTCTTTACTGAGGATTATATAGTATTTTCCTGGTATCTCACCAACAAGATTTATGATTATCCCATTTTTGGTAACAGGATAAAAATCGGGTACAACTATTATGACCAGTATGGACAAGACAAGTCTATTCCATGTGTTCTGAAGTAGTAATTGCACTACAGTACAGTACAAAACAGGTACAGGCAGAATTCAAGCATCAGCAAAATAACTCAGAGCAACTCCTTATGAAGATGAAGATAACCTGGGTATCTGTGGAGGTACATTTTTCACCTTCCCCACAGTTACAATTTTTTTCATCTTCTGTCAAAAAACAAAGAATTTCCTCATCATCCACAAATGTGTTACAGCAGTTCGATCCATTCCCTTCTAGTAACCTTGTTTGTGCTTTCATTAATCTCATTTTGCAAATTTCAATGAAGGCTTTGTGTTGCTGTAAGGCGGGCAAGCATGTATACAGAGATGAATATTGTTCATGGTTGCCAGTATGCGATGCAAAATGCTCAGATGTGCTTGCAAGCTTGCAGACACAGACCATTATCACGCCAGTCACACAACATTCCTGAGCACTGAACGTACACAGGACTCATTTCAAAGCATTTTCAGCCTCAATCCCCTTTTCTTTGCTCAATCCCATAAATGAATCACAAGCCAAACAAACTGTGTGAGGTAAGTAAGTTTCAGGCAGCAATGCAAGGATCTCTGTAAACCACTGCTCCTTGCAGTAGGTGCGGTAGCAAGAGATCAGAGCAGGATGCCATGAGGAATGAGCTGAGGCAGCAGACCCTGCACTAAGTCACACAAAGTCTCTGAGCCACGCACCTCTTTTCACAGCGCCGATGGGAAATACAACCCAAAACACGTGCCAGATGGACAGGTGTGAGCTGCAGAGAGTAAAACACTCAGTGGATTTCAAATCCAAGACAAGATTCTGCTCTCAAAACAGGCTACAAAATTCCGAGCCAAGATATCTCAGTTATTACACGGTGAACACCTTTTTTCCCTGTGGATTTTCATTGTCTTGGGACCAGAAATAGATGAGAGACTTGTATTTCATCTGTCATCACTAGGGGAGTGCTATGACAGTGGGGCTCTCACAGACCACACAAGCTTTTTGCATTCATACAGAAAGGACTTCCTTTCCCAGGTTCTCATTTATAAACTCAGCCTGCTCCTTCAGCTAGATGGCCACTGCAGAGTTAAGAGAGCAAGAAGGAAGCTGTAATCCATAACCACCAGTTAGACAAAAACAGATCTCTGGAGATAAATGGCAGCTTCACACTTTACCAAACACTAAAACTATAAAAACATTATACAACAGCTACAAGATGGAATCCTAATTCAAGTGAAACGTACACGAGACAATAGTCATACGGATTGTTTACAGACTCACTGTGCCGCTGTTCTACCATAAAAAACCACAAAAAGGATAGCGAAGCACAAGCACGAGAAAAGAATGTACGGAGAGAAAGCAACTAGTGAAATACTCTGCAGCTACCACCAGAAAGAAGCTAACTCCTATTTTAAAGGCGCAGCACACCATTCCAATAAAGAAATAAAACAAAGGCACCTGAAGCAGCAGTGGCTGTAGGGGCACAGGCAGGAGGTGCTCCACCAACACACTGCTGCTCCCAGGCCTGGAGTGGGGGTGTCACAGACCCCAGCCACTGTCATGAAGCGAAACCAATTTGTTTTCTGAAAGGTAACCACTGTAACATTTGCACAAAGAAAGTACGTGCTTCAGAGCACAGCGTAACTAAGTGAGAAGACATTTTCATGTATTATTTCTGAGTAAATACATTTCTCAGACTTTAAAGACTGTTACCCTATTAAGAACCCATAGACACCAAGTATTTATTTTAATAAGACATAGAAAATTCCTATAATTGCACTGCTGATAGAGCTTCCCAGACTCCTGCAGCATTTTAATGTTAGGCCACAACAACTGCAGCTCCATACAGCTCTTGTACTGCAAAATTAACAAAAAAAAAAAAAAAATTCAAAGTGTTCAAAACCTGTAGCTCCTGTATGACCAAGTGCCCTCTCGGCATGAGCCCAGGAAACACACGGTGAAGTAAAAGAGAATGGCATTATCAGAGCTGAGAACGCTGTTCATCCAGAACAGATACAATTCTCACTGCTGAGTTCTACTACTACAGAAATATGAGAACAGGAGTGCCAGATGCAAAAGCATAACTGATGCTCTTGGTTCATTACTCCTAACATTATCTTAGAGACACAATGAACTAAGGCAGACAGCCCAAAAAACTTTTAATGAACTTGAGCCTTGACTATTGTCTGAAGAACACTATTCACTGGAACAAGGTACTAAGTTAATCCAACCAGTCTGATTAAATATTACTAACTAGATCCCTAAAAACACTGTCCTGACATAATAAAAATATAATAATATAGAATAAATTAGGAACATATAACTTGAAAGTGGAAATTAAACGTGCCAGATATTCCCTTCAATTCAGCTAGTTCTCCTACCATTGTGAGCATCTTCTTTAGGTACAGAGGGCTCCCAGCCCAGGCCCAGAGAGCGGAGCAGAGCACCCCCAGACAGAACACCAACAGAACATCTCCAGCTGCATCCTTCCTTCTCCAGTGAGATCCCACTATTACACTTCACTTTAAGGGGAAAAACTGTCATGATCCTCTTACTTACATGTCATGTCTCTACACACACTTTGGACAATTGCTTGATGTGTCATTTCAGAGACAAGGCAGAAATAAAACAGCCTAATTAGGGAAAGGAGATGATTCCATTTAGCTCTAGGTACAGCTGAAAGCACCAATGAAGTATTTATCACACTTAAATAAGAGCAGTGGTCCAGAACTTATTTTTAATTAATTTTATATATCTGAAGAAATGCGCAAAACAAAGTAAATGCTTCAATGTGTTTTTAGAAAAGAATGGGCTCCTCATCCCCCGTATGCTCTAACGTGGCAATAGGTAACTGATTACTGATGCTGAGTGTAAATTCCACTTTCTCATACAAAACCATCTCTGAAAGCCTGACCAGGTGAGAAGTGAAACCCACTTGTTTTGTTACAAGAGAGAGACTGGGCCAAGACAACGCCTTTTCCGTGCAGCTGCTTTCCTGCAGGGCCACCTGCCCTGATCCCATGGCTGCTGTCAGCCCAAGGAAGAGTTCCCACAGCCAAGAAGCTTGATAACACTTTATCATGGTTTTACATTTCTTGTTTTTTCGGGTTTCAGTATTCCACATCAAAACATCATGTAGTGTACGGGGCACTGAAGTGTTAATGCCCCAATCCCAGGTACCTATCCCTGTACATTACAGCAGTCACGGGATCTGGCCCTTCTGGGTGGGGGGGCTGCTCTCTTGCTGCCTTGCAGTGGGTGCTGGAGGGTGCTTTCCTGGCCATTCCAAGCTTTTCAGGTTGGACTTGGTCCCGGGAACTCTCTCTCTCATCTTGTCTGATCTATTAATCTCAATTTCAATTAAATTGTATTATATTGTGTTATCTTGTATTCCGGTATCATAGTAAAATAAGTTTTCCTCCATAGATTGTTGCTGCTGTTCTTTTCCTCCCTTCCTTCCTATTTTGTGGGACTGGGGTGGGGAGGGAAGGGCAGAGGCCTACTGCCCCCGTCACGGGCATAGATTGATCTAGTCAACTCCGTGACACACTTTCTCTATGTAATTGAAATTATGTAAGTATTGGTTGATTTCTGCAGACAAACGTGATTTAATCAACGCAGATCTCATCAATATTAAGACCATCATTTACAGGTCAGGCCTCAAAAAATATCCAGCTTTGCATCTCAGTTTAAGCTCAATCTTGGAGATGATAAAACAGAGGGACAGAAAAAGCTTTCATTACCTAATAGCCATGAGGCTGGTTGAAGCAAAGAGTGAACAGCACAGCAATCTTAAAGGTAAACATCCCTGACAGATATCAGCTGCCTCAGCACCAAGCAGGAGATGCTGTCCTCTATTGCACATCTCATCTCTGAGATTCACAGATAGCTGGAAATATCGGGCAGATTTTTCCTTGCACACCTAGATGACAGACTCATTACTAGAAGGTATGTTGATTCCCATTCATTCCTATCTGCAAGAACCTACAGTGCACATGGGACAAGAAAAGTCTTTGCTTTATGTGTGCATTTTCCTCAGTTTTGATTGCTGTGCCAGATGAAAAAGTCTATGATGCTTTCGCTGCTGAAGCTTACACCCACTTCTTAGCCTTCTGCTTAAAGGAATAACTTAATTACAAGGCTTTCTGCTAATTCTGCCTACTGGGTGGAGCACAGAACTGACAGCACGACAGATTCCTGCAACATCCTCATACTGCTCTTGCTTATCTTTCATTCTGCTGTTGCACAATTTCTATCTGCAAAGCTCTGTAGAAGTGCAGCAAAGCTCAGAGCATCCACTAGCTCCCTGGCACCGCATTAGAAAAAAAACATCCAGAGTATGTGGGAAGTTAGGAGAAACGGTCTGTAGACAAGACACCAAAGGGACAAAGCTTCTGGGAAGTCCCTCTCCTCAAAGCCAAAAGGTTGGCATTCCTCAGCTAGCAAACAGCTTACTGTTTCTCCAGCTTTAAGAGAGAAAGCCCTTTCAAAAATGAAGCAAGAGTGTATGCTTGTACTGATTTCTCAGACTAGTAGATACAAGGGAAAAAGAAAAACAAACGCACTCAATGTTCCTGTCAGCAGCTCAGGCCAACAAGGGGTGTGGAAGCATTCTGCACAAACACCCAAAAGCGAGACTGCAGGCTGCTGAGGTGAAACAGTTTTATGCTGCATGAAGGCAGTTTATTTCTCACTGCAAGCAGCAATGCTTGCAAGTATTTCATCAAATTATAACAGTCTCTGTCTTAAAACAATGAAATGAAATGCCATGAACACTAATCTAATCTGAACCATTTGATTTTAAGCTTGACAGTCAGCCAAATCTTTCCGAAGAGCATCTCTCTCTGTTAAAAAAAAAAAAAAAAAGTGGCAGAAAGCCACAGGCTTTGAACTGAGAGTTGTTCAGTGACAGCAGAGAGCCAGAAATTTTCTTCTGCCATAGCTCCAAGGTAGCCCTCCTCTGCTTGTCCCTACCTGCCTGCAAGTGCTTCTGCAGGGTCACAGTGGCTCAGCTGTCACCTCTACAGTCCTGATGCAAAGCAGTACATCAGGGTGCTGGAATCTGTCTTCATTCATTCCAACAGACAGAGTTCTGTTCATAACAGAGAAAAAATGTAAACCAAGTAGCTATGGAAAAGGAAAAATAGGATAGCCAAGTCTAGACTTTCCTAAAGCAGATAAGCGGACCCAAAGTACCCAGTTGGATCTCAAAAAAAGCTGTTAAAAACCATCCCATAAAGAGCTCTATCATGGCAACTATTAAAAGGTGGGTTACAATACAAATAAATAAATCCACAGCTGCAAATATCTAAAACTAGCATCACAGCCTTTCCTGAACAAATGCACCTCAACCTGCAAAATGATCTACAAGCTATGGGGGAAAGCAACTCTCTTATTAGAGACTACAGATTCTAAGAGCGCTGTGTGGAATAATCGAACAATACGAGGCTTCTGTTGGAAGGCAAACAATGAGATATGAGGTCATAACTAGAGACACAAAGGCCATGCTATTTTGTATGGGCTTACTGCCAAAACACACTTCACTCCCCAGATAAAACCTTTACTCATATCAAAGATGCTGTAATAATAACCAGTGACCTCATGCATCACAGGACCCTCAGCACACATTGGCTGGGCAGTTGGTTGGAGCGGTGGCAGCCAGCGCCCAGGTGGTGCCAGCCCCTTGGGAAGCACCTTGTACCCCCTGCCACACAGCCAAAGAAACCATTACCTCAACAGTTTTCCTCTGACACTGAGGTGGGAAGGAACAGACGCACAGTTCAGAGAAGACAACTAGACAGATGTCAACCCTCCACAGTTGCCCAGCTCTGTAAGACTGCTGTATGATAATAAAACCACACACCTCAACACAGCTGTGTGGAAGAGGATTTCTGAAGCACATCTCCCAAAGGTTTGTATCACCTTCAACGCGAAATGCAAGTCTACTCTCCAAAGACTATCTGTACTAGGCTTGGTACTGAATGTTTCTGAAGGGGAAGGGGAGAGGGAAAACCATCTCTTCATCCCACTCCATATGGAATATGTAGAGTTAGGATAAGTGCAGTTCAAATGTTAGGCAAGAGCTCAAAAGCAGCAAAACATCACCATTCAATCCTGTGTAACACAGAAAATTAGAACCAACAGGAATATAACAGTTGTTAAGCAGATGGTGAAATGGAAGGGTCAGTTTTATCCTAGCAGACGCTGAGGCAACCTCCATCACCAGTTGCTTCCTTCCCCAGACTTCACCTACCTAGGCTTTCCAAGAAACCTCAAGACAAATTCAGCACTCGATTCAATCTCCAAATATAAACAGTTTCCTTGCAAAATTCTGGATTTTACTGCCGTCAGCCAGAGCAACAAGATTTCAAGGCTCTTTTTCCTGTGGCACCTTTATTCACAAGGAAATAATCGCATTCCTATTCCAGTAACACTACTGACCTAAGAAAACAATTATTTTCTACTTTGACATGCAAATTCTAGCCTAACAATGACTGAAGAGTGCCCAGAAGCTTTCAATAGCATTCAGTAGCATTCAGCATCACAATGCTTTATGACTGGCAACTTGAAACCTTAAATCCCTGCTGACATTCTTTTCCTGACCTTGCAGACTTTTCCTGTATAACAGCATCCCAAAAAAAAATCGTGGAAAATTCAACCTCTTCTAGTAACTATGAATTCTGTCAGTCTTCAACTCTCCATTCCTTAAAGCAAAAGGCAGTAGCTACCAATCCCAATTCACATGCTGTTCACATTACAGCACCACAAGTCCCTCTACTTCACTAATCCGTGTCATTGTATTTCAATTTACTAACCTTTGTAACAATGGAACGTCCAAATACATAAACATCCACACAGAACAAAAGAGACAGATAGGCAAGAAATTTATTTTGCAGAGAAATAAACAAAAAAGAAAAATTCCAGCAACACTAACACTTGAATTGCAAAGGAAAGGTAACACATAATATGCAAAGACATGATGAGAGCAGCAATAGACTTTGACCAGGCAGACAAACAGCCTTTCGGCAGAAAATAACCTTTCTGGTGATGTATTCAGAACCCCAAAGTTAAACACCACAGCACACTTGTCCTTCTCCAGAGAGCAGACCTGATAGCACCCAAAGGCATTAAGAAAAAGTAGGAAGTAATTTCCTAAACCTCAGGACGTTTGGGGTATTACAATAACACCCACAGCTCATTCTCAACCTATTAATCCACTAATTTGTTTTATCTATCCCACTATCACCACTTAAACCAGGATGGCTTCTCACATTCTCTTTCTTGCCAGTCTATTACCTTACCAACGTGCTGAACCAAAGCATGAGCAGAGTGAAGAAAGAAGGATCAGCAGCAGTTCAAGCTGTCTAAACCTAAACATCTAAACCTTTTTTCTTGGCTTGCTAAAATTGATAAGGAGTGCTTCCATGCTGCACAGCATTATATGGATTGGTATTTCCACAGAAAAATATAAAACAATGCACCCAGCATCCACAACATGCTGCTTTTTCCCCTCTTTCATCTGTGCTGTACAGCTATAAAAAACACTTCAGCAGAATCACGAGTATGCACATGCACACATAAGCGCTTAACAATCTTAACTTGGTTTTAAGAGCATTATTTGTTAGTTTTGAGAAGTAAGCATAACTAACAAAAGGAAAAACTCATTTTTGCTTGATTTCGTTTTGTATATAGATGCATTTTCTGCAAAATGCACTGAAGCTTTCAGAACTTGGGTAGGAAGAACACCTGAACATAACACAACAGCTGAATCCGAACATTGTGTCTCTCTCAACAGAGGCCAACAGCACATGGGAAGAGTTAAACAGGTAGGGAGAAATCATACCTTTATATCCTCCTATACCTTACCAACGGCCTGGAACAGCCAAGGAGGGGGAGTAGAAATCAAAGGCTGATTCATTGTTTTCTATAAAACTAGAAGACGTGATTCACTGTTTGTTGTAAAACTAGCATGAGAAAACATCTGATTGATGGATTGAATGGAAATTACAGAGGAGAAGACACTTTTTGCAAGCTGGTGACTTGTTCCCCCCCTTCTTAAACAGGAGGCAGAGACATAATCAAACCCTAAAACTTTACATTAAGAACTTGTACAGCAGGCTCTGGTTTCCCTCTGGCAAACACAGCATTTATAATACATTGTCAAAGCCTCTGCCCAAGGTTCCTGCACCCAAGAACACACCCAGTACTGTGCCCCTCCGCAGCCGCAGCCCCAGCCATCACACAGCCCCATAAAGTAAACACCCACCTTCCACAGATCTGTGTGTTATAAAGAAGAGAACAATAACACATGAATGCACAACAGCCCTGAGCTCAGGCTAAATATCAAATGCAGAGAAAATCATGCCTCTAATGCCTCTAGTTCCTGCAAATACAGAAAAGGAACTCATGTGTAACAGGACGTACAATTGCCTCCAGTGCCAGAAATTCAACTTTCACTGAGAAACCCCTTACAAATAGACAATTCATTCTGCTTAAGTTTTGACACTACCAGTTGAAATAACAAAATAATAAGTAAAGTGGTCAATAAAAGATCTAAGCATTCTCACAATACACCTTTTCATCTATAAAGATAATCATAACACATTTAAAGCATGACCATCCTCCTAATTTAAATGGTTTCAAGCTCAGAGAGTGTAGATAAGGTTAGATAGAAGTAAAAAGTATCTTGCAGAGAGGGTGGTGAAGCACTGGAACAGGTTGCCTAGAGATGTGGTTGATGCCCCATCCCTGGAGACTTCTAAGGTGAGGCTGAATCAGGCCCTGGCTCTGGGCAGCCTGGTCTAGCGGTTGACAACATTGCCCACGGCAAGGGGGTTGAAACTAGATGATCTTAGGTCCTTTTCAACTCAGGCCATCCTATGATTCCATGAACCGGATTGAGCTGCGCACATCCCTGTTCGTTGCAGGGGAGCTGGATGATCTTCAAAGGTCCCTTCCAGCTCTACAGGTTCTATGATTCTAATGAAGGACAAACTGGACCATACCACCCGTACTTGTAAACAAATGTGTTTATACTGTTATAAGCACTCTGCAAGATGTGCCATAACAACTACACTGGGAGACAAAAACTCCTGACATTGACTTCTCAAGCAGCTGGAAAAAGCAACCAAAAAAAACCAAAAAAAACAAACCCAAACCACCTGCAAATCCAGTTCAACTTATTTCATTGCATGAAATTTGCAGTAGGAGGTTAAAAACAGGCAAAGGGTATTTTCTTTAACTTTCATATACAAAGTGTTAGCAAAACATGCATTTCAGGAACTAAAACATTACAGAAAAGGCACAGCACACACAGAAGGAGGTTTTACGTGAGCAAAGCAGATTGTATCCCATAAGGAAGTTTTCAGAGATACAATTCCTTTATTTTATGTTAGAACAGAAAGCAAGGTGAAGCTGTTAGATTCCGATACAAACTTGGACAAAACTGACATCCTTCAATACAAAATCTGAATTCAAATTTCTAAGACAATTATTAAAAGATCATTTGTATCAGCCTTAACAGAAGCTACTATTAGGCAACTCTTCCATGCTAGTTTTATAAACTTACACAACTCTTCCCTTACAGACTTTGATACCTTAAAATCTTGGGATTTACTGAAGAAAAAAAAAGAAAAAAGCAGTTGATTCTATAAAATGCAAGAGCCGTTATACAAGTACATTATATCAAATATAGGTGCATGAAGATATTACTGTCTTCATTTGGAAAGGTTAATCCATCCTCACCAGAGAAATATTGTGGAACTACCAAATATAAAAAGGATTGTGTCCTGCTGTGGCCTGAAGAGATCCACAAAGCATGAAAGAGATTCTTGTTAAGTACAAGCAGGCTCTGTCCTAACGGGTCACAGAAGCAGAAGCTGTGCAAATGTGCTGTAATAGACAGACTGGTTGGGTGTTGGGGAAAATAAAAGGAGAATGATGCCAACAGCCTTGATTTATTTTTGCTCTGCCTGGTGATGAAATAACACTGCTGAGTGGCACCAGAAGCTTCCTTCAAAATAAACAGAAAGTGCTCAAGAGGAGGTACACATCACCAAAGTCATCTCTGCACATTATTTGCTCACTGGCGGAAGAGTGTGAAGATGCAGTTCAAAAAGTTCCTTCCTTTAAAGAAGCATGTGAAATATCAAATTAAAACAGAATTCTGTAGGTGTCTGAAGAAGTTAAAACATTTTTAACCAGCTGGTAAACATGGAGAGAAAAACATCTAAGTATTTTTTTTTATTGTTGTTATTTTCAAACAATGAAAAAGAGCAAGTGTGAAGGAAGATCCACATTCTTCTGTACCAAAAAACAAGGCCTGGCCCAAAAGCACAACCCAGGCAACAAGTTTTCAAGCCACTGACTTCTACACTGAATGACTAGCTAGAGGGAACAGAAGCCTTGCTGAGCTTCAGAAAGATTTCATCCTGGGCTCTATTGAAAAGGATGCTTACCTTAAGAGATTTAGTTTAACTTCAGTAGTGTTCAGCTATTTCAACACTGCTGCGGGTTTGAATTTTACTGAAAAGCAAGTAGTTACTCCTGTTGTGTCCCAAGACTGATTGCACACCGATGGATGAAAATACTTGTGAAACTACAGACAAGGGGTATTTGGCTGAAACCTCCTAACATTCCAGTGACCACTATCCATGCTGCCATGTTACACACCTGTTTCTAGCTTAGTACAACCCAGAGCATGTGACATTTAGAAAGCACAGAATATCATACCATTCTAGGACTAAGCGCTGAGTTCATCTTTTTTTGCCCTTGTAGAGTGAAGCACCCAGCCTAAATTGATGTCTTGTGCTCCTCCACAGCACCCCAGGGAACGAAGCCAGGGGCTGAAACAGAGACACTACGGGGAAAGGGCTCAGACAAAGCAGTGACAGCAGCTTGAAGGGCTCTTCTGCTCCATCACACACAGCAAGGGATGGGGATCTTGCTGGTCTCTGGATGAGACTGTTCACATAAGAGTTTACTTTCTTGCTTCTGACTATACCTGAGATCCCCGAAGCCCTGCAAGAGCATGGCTGTGCCATTCAGCACCCTCAGGGGCATGGATATAGCCCTGTCCCTCCTTGGGAAGATGCCATGGAGGTGGCTGCTCCAGGGCCCGCAGGTACTACAAACCAGAGAGGCCCAAGTTGGCCTCAGACACAACACAATTTCTGCCAAACTTATGAGGCCCCCAGTGACTGACAGACCGGGAAGCAGAATCACAGCAGGCAACAGGAAAGCAGCACACAAGCACAGCTCTGTTTTGCCTTCCCTAGTTCTCAGGAATGTCCACCTTTAAAAACCACTAGCTTAATACCTAGTTCTTACTTAAATCAAAATTGATCTTTCCTGACAGTAAAACCTTTTAGGGGGCCCTCCACAGGAGAAGACTCAGGCACCTCAAACCTGCAGAGGAGGACCCTATTTCCTGCTAGAGCAACCCACGGCGGTTTGCAGGGCCTGCCTCTCCCCACAGCCCCCAGGAAGGCTGCCCAGAGCCGGGCCCTCTGCCTTACAGCCCAACCTCACGCTGCCCACATCTCCTCCTGCTAAATCCTGTCAGAGCAAGAGCAGTCAATGCGCTCCAGGCCCAGGTCTCCAAGCATTCTTACACAGAACAATGCAACTTGTTTTCCCCAGAAATCTCCAGACAATACACTGGCAACACAGAAAGCTGCTGAAGGGACACAACTCTCACACGAACAGGGTGTGAGGAAGATTAGCAGCTTGGTACAAAAACAAGCACAGATCCAGAACACCAGCAAGACGGCAAAAAAGCATAACCAGATTTTGTCCTGCAAGTCCTCTCCCTTGGAATAAGCAGCCTTCACAGAACTATTATCTGACATGTGGAAAGGCAACACAACAGCTATCCTTACTGAGAAGGCGTCAACATACTGTGATACTTTCAGTCACTGCATTACGCCACAAGAAATGCTTTGTTGGGAAATCCCAGATACCATATTCTCTTTCAATATTAGAAGAATGTGTTCAGACATACTGCTACTTAATATTATTATTATCCATTGCTTAACCAGAATTACAACATATCCCTCTTCCCTACACACACCTGTAAGGGAAACAGGAAAAAAAATAAGATTCAGTCCAGATTAAGAGCCTGTGCATCCTTCCTCTGATTAATAAATCATACACACATGTGCATGCACACGCAACCAAGTGGCTGACCTGGAAAAATCTTACACTTCTGGTGAATCAGGATGAAGTTACTGCATTTGAAGCAGAGTTATTCTGAGCTTAATCCAAAAATGTGTGATGCTGGGTATGTTTTCTCTACTGGCTTGGGGGAAATTCTTCCCCACTTTTTTCCCCCATTTCCCTCAAGTTCCTCAATTGCAATACACTGTGGTGATCCAGGTACTCACTGATTAGGACAGGAACCAAAATACAAATCTTTTGGAACAAAGAGCTGGTTTAAATTTGAAGTTTGAAGAAAAATGTGAAATTACACATGCATTAACAGATCAGTCAAAACATTCTTACTATCCAAAACATGAAAATCTGAAAAAGATGAAACTGGAAAATGTGTGAAACAGCACAGCTCCGACACACAAGCCTCTGGAAGAAGTAATCTCACAGCTCACATCTGTGACTATTCCCAGGAGTAACAGCAACCGATTAACATCACTTGGCTCTTAGTGGAGCTGAAAACCATGTCCTACTCCAGCATGTTCCCACACAAGCTTTTGTTTCAGCTCCCTTCATTTTGCTCCCCAATTACTCAAATTCTACTATTCCTCTTGCATAAAAGTAGTTTGCTTCTATTTATTCAGAAGCACAACATGAGCATAACTTGCTCTCACTCAATGAAATATTCCACTCTCCTGTGCCCCACTCTTCCTGCATTCACTTCTAATGGCCTTTAAGTCTAGCACAACCTTGACATGCCCATTTCTAAGCACAGTAGTAAATCTTGCCCCCGTGTTGATGACAACAGCCTGCACCAGACATTATGTTTTAATGCAATGGCTCCTGTTGTATCTCCCTAGGAGAAGATGGAAACATACCAAAAACATTTACAAAATCATTCTGTTATCCTCCAAATCGTTCCTTTCCTGCCAAGCATAGAAAAGCTCAGTGGTTAGGCAGCAGGTGTGCCAGAACCATTGTTCATCCTGACAGCCACCACAGTATGTTTCCTTTTCTCCTCGAGCTGTTTATCATGTTTCTCTGGCCTTACACCAGGAACTCTCTTAACTGCGCTTAGCTTGCTTTGTTTTGTAAGACACAAAACACTGATCAGTGACTTGAGCCTGTAGGTCTTAACTGTGTTACAAATGAACAACTTCAGGAAATAAAACACCATGTCCACAATGCATTGAAATTAAAACATGAGATTCTTGAAGTGAACGTTTTTTGTAATTTCTGGCTAAGAAAAAAAAAGACATAAATAGCAGCAAACAGGTTCCCAAGGCTTCCAGACCTCCCACGATGTACAGCACGCTAGCAAGAAAGACCCCCTGAACCTTCTAATAGCAGATGAATACAAGCAGCTTCCCAGCATGTTTGTTTCAGCTTGCAAATTATCAGCTGGGCTGGGCCATCCCTCTGTCCTGCTCTCAGGAGCATTCCACATTCAGCAGATACCAGGCAACAAAAATCTGACCTTGCATCAAGCACAAGTTCATGCCTGCCTTCCTGTACAGTGAGCCAGACAGAGGTCATCATGCAGTGCTCTTGCTATCAGTGGGAGGACGGGCAATTTCTGAGGGTGACATTTTACACATACAAATGAACCAGAAATCAAACTGCCACCAAAGCAGGGAGGACACTTTCCTCCCCATCCCAGTGCTCTCACGCAGCCTGTCAACATCCCTGCCCTTTGGCCCACAGGAGCAAATCCAGCTCACAAAATTAGTACGTGGGGGGATGGGAAAAGGAGAGGAGAAGGGCTTGCCATATTTCCTGCTAGTTTAGTGAGCTGAATTAACTTACCAAGAAATCAGACCTGGGGACAGGAGAAGCAAACAGCAAGGCAGGAGCACAGGTTTCCTCCCAGCTCTGCATCAGCTGCACACACACCCAGCTGAGTTCCATCTAAAGCTACGTCCCATCTCAGATACTAGAACATGCAGAGATCACAGAAAAGATATTCCTTCAAAAAAATCTGGAAAGCACTTGAACAGGTAGAATGTGTTTATCACACAGAATGACGAGCAACGGAGATGATATGTTGATTTTTTTTTTTTCTGTTTTCCTTTTTTTTTTTTTTTCTGGTGGCAGATTCTAGAACTGGATTTATCATTCAGTGGAATTCAAGCCTCTGTTTACTATCACCAAATGCACATTAACAGTTTGTGATTTCCCCACATTTACAGATTTAAACAAAGACGGACTTCATGCTAAGCTGCAGCAGTGAGAGCTATAGAAGTTACAAGTTACAGTACCATGCCAAAATTCACCCAATAATTACTATTTATTTTGGAAACAGAACACTTTACAAAAGGCAGGGAATCAGGAAACCAGCCAAAACATGTCCCTACTTTCTCAAGTGAAAATGTTATAAGTAATTTTTAAAGCCCTACATACATGTTATACCTAATTTCATCATCATCTTTCTTTCAAATAGAATTCAAGGTAATGAGTAGAAGGAAACAACGCTGCATCCCTATCATGTAAAAAAAAAAAAAAAGCAGTCCTAAGAGATTCTAATACAGTATACTATAAAACAACAAGGATGGAAAATGAATTGTCAGTAACCCCTTTGGCTGCTGCACAAATATCAAGGTGAGAAGAGATTCTGACTGGCTTCATCTCTGCACTCATCATGGATACCAGCAGTCAGTAGCAGCTCTGGTATGACTGACAGAAGGAAGCTTGTGGCTTGGAAAGTGAATTTCAGACAGGCAGAAGAACATATATAACATGTACACACATGAAACAGTGTAATAAAGGAGAAACTAAGCATGCAAAAGTAGATTAAGAACAAACTGAAGCAACACTATTTCTTTGCAGCTTTGAAACAAGGACAACACATACTGAAAAGTAACATTTTCTACCTTTCATTACAAGGTACTGAACTCCTGTGAGAACTCAGATTTTATTTAAAAAATAAAAATACTGTCACAACAGTGGCAACATTGAATTCAAACAACTGACTTAAAAATTACTAGGACCTACCTTTAGGAGCCAGTTTCTATTGCATAAACTCTGCATCAGTATTGCAACAAAAGCTGGAGATCAGAGCAGGCTGAAAAAACTCTCAGAGGACATTCTGTTAGAGAAATTGCTCTGAGTAATGCTATGGCATGGAAACATTATTTAGGGGAGGAGGAAAGAACTGGAAGAGTGTGGGAGGGGACGACCTGCAGATGCAAACAATAGGAAGCTGTTCAAAAACCAAGGGCCTCCCTTAACACAGGAAAGCCTAATCTGAGAAGCACTGCCCCCCGCTGCCACCTACCAGGCAGGCAGCTCTGCCAACAGAGATAAGGCCAGACAGGCCGATCCTGCTTACCAACAACTTACTTGGGAAAAAGGGCAACCAAAGAGAGGAAAGTGCCTAAGACCTTTCAGAAAAGGGACCCAGTTTGGGGAGGCAGGAAAGCCGGGCTGCAACAAAGTACCTCTTTTTACATTGCAAGGCAGGGCTCATCTCCTAAGAGTGGGACAAGCAAACTGGAGTGGTTTCTCCCAGTTGTTTAGTTAAACACGAAGGATGTTGTCTCATGGGAGGGGTTGATATCCAGGAATGACATGTAAGCACCGAACAGAACAAATGAGAGGACTTAAAAAGATTGCATCAGTTTTGATCTCCTGGTTTAGAGTGCTGTGGCTGCAACACAAACATAAAATCAGTTTTTCAAAGAACGATTACTGTAGGACAATTCCTGGAATCATCCTGTGTATCTCTAAGCCCGTGATGCCAATCAAGAGGAAAAAAAATCTTGTCCAGAGAAATAGTTTCCAATCCCTGAGCCTGTCATAAGCTCAGTTATTTCAGCTTCAAAGCAGCACTACTACAGTTATTCTCATACTCTCACAGCACAGCTCCTGGGACAGCAGTGCCATCCACACTCAGCATCAATTTCTTCCTCCAACACGGTCGCATTCACAGTGCAGACAGGGGGAGTTACAGCGTATAGCCAAGACCAAAATAACTTGAAAGAAAACTCTGGTTATGTTATGAAAAACAATGCACCCCATTGTCTTTCTGTTCTAGCACAATGTAATGCTAACAAACAGAATCAGATTGAAATATAATAATGTTTTGGACCATACAAGGTACTGAAGATACTATCCCCACCGGGACCATTTACCTAATAGAAACAAACAATGTAAAAAGGAAGCAGTTAGAATACAATTAAATTCTTCTGCCTTAAAAATAACCCAGTCTTGCAGGACAGAAGGGGCTGAGCCAAGTTTTAACCATGTCTGTCCAATATAAGGTAGTTTTGGTCAGATAGAAACAGGAGTAAGAGCAAGAAAGGAAAAAAATGCATAAAGCATAACACTAAGTTGTATTTTACCTTGTGACATTGGTGTTCTGTGACACGTGTATGCTAATCTTGGATCAAATCATTTTTTAAAGCATCCTAACAGTAGCAGAATTGTGAAAAAAAAAAAAAAAACCCAACACAGTGCAGTATTGACTAATCATGCTGGGCTCCAAATCTGTCCTACAGCCACACATGGTTAAAATAGCATGTTAACTCCACAGCACTCTTTCCTCAGCTTCTTTTAATGATGACAGACCACAATGCAGTCCACAATACCAGTGCAGACCTTTTTCAGGCAAGGGCAATATGTCGGTCCTCACTTTTATCATTTGTGAAGAATGACAGAGTCTCCCAGGCATCCTGCATCATTACTTGGACCCGCAGGTGTCCTTTCAAATACCAGTATAAGTCTTACCAGCAGTTAGCAACCCATCTGTTTAAGAGGCACTATGTCCAGGGCTCAATGACCTTCAGTTGGCAAGCGTCCTTGCCAAGAAAACACTGGTCTCTATGTTCCCTTTCCTCCTTGTTACCCTGCCGGAGGAAGCATTTGCCTATTCCTCCTCAGGCACACGAGGACCCACGTGACTGCCCATTTCCTTGCTGAGAAGTGGGCCAACAGTCCTGTTCAAGAGCACTGAAATCAGTCATAGTAAGGGGTTGGTGGTACAATCCTTTACAAATTTGTTTCAGCCTCAGTTCCCATCATTTCGGAACTCCCTTCTCAGCTTTTTACTAAAATTCTTCAAGTGACCAAACATACTCAAGTAACAGCTGGAGCTGTAGATCAAATTGTGGCTATTCCAAACACCTGCTTTTACTCCCTGTCCTGCAGCACATGGATAGCAGGAACCAGCAGTTACCTGTCTAAACTATCCCCAGCTCTTCAACACTTAGTGACCAAAGAAAGCATTAATAGAAGCTCTTTTTTAAAGCAAGTTCTACAACTAAACTAAAGGTTTAGAACTCACACAGCGTTAAAGGAGAGGTAGGGATTTTTGTACTAGAAAAAGTCCCGCTGCACCAGGCAGAAAACAAGGCTCCACTCCCTGCCACCAAAGAGTAAACAGCTGGGGCAGCAAGAAGCCAAGGAACACGTCCTGAGCAGAGACACAAGAGCACTGCTGAGCTTACAGAAGGGCTGTGCCAAACACACAAGCTAAGCATCTGACTCACTCCCACCAAACTAAGAAAGAATTAACAGCAATTACCACATTTCTGCATAAAATAGGAAGGAAAAAAAATAAGTGTTTCCACTCCTCCAACATCATCATTTCACCCAAATTAGGATAATATAAGCAACTCCCAAACATCTCTGGTCAAGCACAGCTGCCCTTAGGGCTACAAAGAGCTAATAGCAACGCTAGCAATTATGCAGTTATCCACAGTTGCCTTTGACTGAATCAAGGCAAGAAAACCAGGCAAGATGATAAAGCAACAGAAACAAACAAGGACTCTTTCTTTCCATTCCTTGCTTTTGTTTTGCTTTAAAGATCAGTAATCTGAGGAGCAAACATATTTGCAGACAACCCTATCTACCAGCATGTATGCCTACAGAACACATTCACAGTTGGCAAGATAAACAGACACTGTCTAAGAAAGTGAGAAAAGCATATGTTTAAAAAATTAATCTGAAGAACCAAAGTACAGATGACAGAGCTGAAGTAACCACTCTTAATACTGAAAACAGTTCAACATCAGCAAAGTCATATGATTTCAGCTTGCTCCTGCCATCGCAGATCACGCAGCTTTCTACAAGTAAAGATGACACTAGCCGTTCCCTTCACCCCTGAATAGCTTTCCACCATAGCAATCCCCCTCAGAGCTTTAAATGTCAGCACATGCAGTGTAATTTAAACAACATTAATGTATCTACATGGAGAAATTTGTCAGGAACAAATGATTTGGGGTGATTGCCATGCCACACTGAAAATGCAGTTTTTGACTGAGATGGTTCCTGTCCTCCTTTCACAGCCTGCTCGCTTCTGTTCTCATGCACTGCTCTGTTCTGCAGATGGCAGCCTGTGTAAGACCACATGACAAACTGCTTCACGAGATCAATCTGGGTTAAAAATAAAAAGAAGATAAAACAACAAAGGGGGCTGTTTTCATAGCTTCAGTAATTCAAAATTCAGAGGAGTCCTACAGTAAGCAGTTTTAACTGGCACAACCAAGACTAGAAAACTGCATGGGGTACAACGACAGAGAAACAGCAGATGGGGTGGCTTCTCCTACCACCTTCGCTACCAAAGCAATGGTACCAAGTTTTAATTCCTTGCATAGGTAACTTAGTGTGTTTTATGACACAACTGTGCCAACCTAACAGCTGCTTCCAGGGCGGGCCCGCTCCCATCATGTGCCCCTTCTGCTTCCTTAATGCTTGTGCTGGCAGCCCATGAAACAGCTAGTACAGAAAGAACAACTGGCAAAAAACAAATATTCTGTCCAAGATCACTTTTTCCATCATCTAGCTCACTCAGAATTCAGAAAAGCCATTGAAAGAAAGAATTCAGAAAAGCAATGGAAAGCATTGGCCTGAAGACAGATTTCCTTACGTAAACAGCAAAGTTGCCCCTCAACCTACATTCAGATGCCTGCATGGCAATCATACTGAAGGTGCGGCCTCACACAACTGTGAGATACACCAGACTGTCCATCTGTTGGCTTTCCCCAGCCTCGTGCTTTCAGTGCATGGAGCCCTGAGCCACAGCCCAGCCCCATTAGCTACCCTCGCAGGGCAAGACAGCGTGGCACCACCTGAGTGAGGGGAGCCTCCTGGGAGCCCTTTCCTGAAGGATTAACACAGCCATAGCAGAGCTGTGGCAGATAAGCACTTTGCTGCACTGTAGGGAAGACCAGGTCAGAATAACCACTGTAAATGAAACCCTCAGTTAATCTTTCCTAGCTTCCTTGTCGTAAGCAAGCCAGTGGGTTTTGTCTGTTTGTTTTTACTTCCAACATGTATCTCCTGGAATTTCAGTAAGTCTGATTATCCCCTTCATTGGAAAAATGTTGAGGTCAAAGTAGTTAATTCTGAGGACACGCAGCAGTGACCACCAACAAATTTTAAATGCCTTCTGGAGGGTTGAGGGGAAGGCTGGCTGAGGAGCGCAGCTACTGCTCCCCACTTCAGTTGCAGTTCTCAAGAGGGGAAAAGACCAACAACAAAAAAAACCCCTAATAACAGTCTAACAAACTTTAGGGCAACGTGTTAAAAAAATATTAGGCAAACACATATGCTGTACTCAGCTGACCTCCTCCACATGGCAGGACAACTGCTTCAGAACCGTCTGGAGGGAAAAAAAAAGAAAAAGCAGGGCATAAAATACTCTGTCAGACACAGCCTGCAAGCCAACGGAGGTGCTGATGAACTAACGAGAATCCATCCTGCTTTCTTCCTTGTCATCTGAGCAATTCTTTTAGGAAAAATCAAATTACCTAGAGCTATTAAAGTCACTTGTAAATTACAAGATGAGCTAAGAGCTCCTTTACTGTTTCTCAGTATTTCTAATGAATCAAACATAGAATTTCTTTGGCAGTTATGAACAAGGAATCAGAGTTTTCAAGACCATGTGTTCTACATAGCCTGGTTAACACACGTCCATACCGTTGATGCCACTCCACCTTCCTTCAGGCTCCCAGCTGCTCACCCCAGCCCTCACACAGCCCACTCCTAAGCAGCCCCACAGGGCCAGAGCAGCAGGGCCAGGGAAAGCATCCAGTGGGAACAAAACAGCCCAGAGGAGATTTTCCTCAGATCTGCTCTTCAGTGCTCTCCGTGTAGCCCTAGAAGTATTTGTGCAGGACGCCTGAGCATGGCAGCGCCAGTTACATTATTTGAAGAACAGCCTGTAGTCTAAATCAAAATCTCAACTGGCTTTAAAAACCTTCCTGAGAGCACAAAACTGAAATAATTCCTCAGCGTACGAAGTCCGGTCACTGGCTAGCAAGAGCACTATTACTGTGATTCCATGGTGAAAGCTTAAGGTTTGATAAATGAATCTGGCCCATTTACAATCCTAAATGTAAAAACAGCTTGCATACAGTCCACCTTCTCCACGTGTCTTCTTTCTTACATATTTTTGGAAGGTGGAGAGGTACTCACTGATCCCAGCCTTCCTTTTGGCAGTGACTCAGTGCTTCACAGTAGCTGCAGCACAGGGAGGTGTGAGAGGCCACCAACAGTCAGAGCTTAGAGAAACACTGGCAGCAACCAAACTCACTCTGCATCAAAAAGGGACCCCACAAATACCACAGATAACTGCATTCTTGTTGGCACAAGAAGAGCAACTCTATTATGTGCTTATTCTGAGTGGCAGCAAAACACAGGTGTTGCACAAATCCAGCCTGGGTTTTGTGATTTCCACCTCAGTACATGAATCAGATCCAAAGCAGCAGTTCATAAACACCCTACCAAAAAAGAGAAGGTAAAAGGCCTTCCTGACTACCAGCAATGCGCAAAGCTACAGATGCCTGTTAACCAAGCCTTTATTGCTTCTCGATCAAAACACAAATCCTTCAAACGAGTGCGATTCTGGGCCGCTCCAAAGCCACAGACAGGTCCGCTGTTGCCTGCACAGGTAAAACAGATAAAAATGGCTGGTTTATGGCCCACAAGACATAGCATAACATCTGTTATCTCATAAAAGGTTGTGGATGCCCCGTCCCCCTGGAGGTGTTCAAGGCCAGTTTGGATGGGGGCCTGGGCAGCCTGGTCTACTATTAAATGGGGAGGTTGGTGGCCCTGCATGTGGCAGGAAGGTTGGAGATTCATGATCCTTGGCATCCCTTCCAAACCTGGCCATTCTGTGATTCTGTGAAAAGGAATCTACTGTGGCTTAAAACGCAACCCTGAGACATTCAAGAATTTACTTACAGTTTGACCAAGTCAAGAATCAGGAAAGTAACTTTCCTCACATAAAGCAGACATGGCGCAGATCAGTGTAACTGAAGCAATCACTCCGTATCTACTTTTCCCAATCATTAAAGAAGTTTGTGACAAAAACCTATGACACCCAGACTATAATCCTTTCTATACTAAGACCTCTGCAATCGTGTGCTGCTTGACTGAAGCTTGCAAAACGTCTTAAAGACAATTATGCAAGATTGCTTCAGCACCTGCATCAACTTAAGTGATGCTTCCAAGCTCTCATCTGACAGAAAAGAAGATGACAGGTTGGAGGTGGAAAATTCACTTTGGAAACTTAGTTATGTCCATACAACCACCAGCAAATTCTCCTTGTTCACATTAATTTGTCTTCTTTGATACTTTAGTTTGTAGGCTTTGCTAGTTTACTTTTGTATCAATTTAGCAACAGAAAAAAGAAGATCACAAAACTGTGGTTATGAAGAATGTAAGGAGACTCACAACATTTTATCTTGTATCATTTTAAATTTCCTGCCCTAATTATTTTCCTGTGTCTTATTTTTAGTCTGTCCTACAGTTGAACCGTGGCAGATTGACATGCAGTTGGGATGTATAGCACAGAACTCCCAAGAGCACTAAAATCCATATCATGATATCGATGGGCGGAAAACAAAAGTCCACGACACAGGCAATTTCAGGAATCACCCTAATCAATGAATATATATATTAAATACATAAAAATACTTTAAAACCAATTTTAAATCTGCAATTTATTAAAATGATTCCTCTATTTAAAAAAGAAAAAAAACAAACAAACAAACAAAAAAACCCCAAATAAATAGCTACTATAAAGAGAAGCAACAGCATTTCTTTAATTACCTTTCTTTCCACCTTGAAGCATTTTCTATATTCCATCAGAACTGCCACTATTCCTTTAATTTGCTCACATCTACAAACACTGCTGCAGAAGCCTAGAATCCAGTGACTTTTCCAATTATATATACAATCACATACAGGCAAGTTTGTTTCAGAGCTAGCGAAATGAAAGTGGCCTGAGATAGTGAAATATCACCAAGCATTAAAGCAGCAATTTCAGGGAGGACAGAAACAGCTGACTCCCTCTAGAAGAAACAATGAGCCGCTCACCAAAATTCCACAGAAAGCCACATCCATCATAATAATAGGTGCTACAGTGATAAAACACACCTAGTTAAGGAGATTTTCAGGTAGAAAAGTAATTGAGCAGATTTAACTCAGCAGCTTAATCCTGATGTGCCCCGGAGGACTTAGCTGTTCACCTTCGTCTGGCTTCCTAAAGCTGCATCTTCTCTTCGGAATACAAATCCGCTCCTGACAGAACATCAGTACTCTCTATATAAGCAGGGCAAAAAAAAGTTGTATTAACTGAACACTAAAGCATTATGACCAACATCAGAAGTTCCTTGCCCCCATATGCGAGGAGCACACAAAACACAAGTATGCACCAATATACCCAAACAGAAAGACTTCACTCATCTAAAACCATGCTCCATTAACATTCTTAGTCCCTTAAAGAATCCCACTGCTGACACAAGTCACCAGGGACAATGCAGACTCCATACCCATGCAGGATGCCTGCTACAAAGAGCAAAACAGAATACCAAGTATGAACATCAGCATCTATATATAGACAGCAAAAACAACTGCTGCATACTGATTAGACTGAAACACTGTCAAGGCAGAAGATGAAAGAAACCTGCAGAAGAGATGAATTCCTAGGTGTACATTCAACACTAAAAATGGCAGGCACCATGACAATTACATACAGCCATACATGGAAGTCTTTTTATTTTCAAGAAGAGCTACTCCAGAATCCAGTTCCATAGACTTCCAATTAAGTCTGCTTTGGAAGCTAACACATGAACTCAGTATGGTAAAACATGGAAAACTGACCTGTGCCTTTCCAATTCAAGGCTTCAGGAGAAGTCCCAGTCTACTCTGTTAGCATAGGAATACCAATGAGACCTTCAGCTAGCCAAGAGACAAAACTGAGGAAGTCCTGATTCACTTTATGATTTACGTTACAAAAGAAAATGAGAAGCCATTCTGTTAACCTTATCTGCATCCAAAATTTCTCGAGTGGGAATTTTTCTTTTAATAGTCCTTTCTGACTACTTTAACATATCTGGTGTAAAGTGAACAGAATAAGGCAGAAATAAGAACTGCAGTCTGAAAGTCTATTTAGCATAAAGATTAAACAAACGTTTAAAAACAATTTTGATTTCTTTTCTATCCTTACTGCAAAGAAAAAAAAAAAAAAGACACCCACAACAAAGGCCACAGCCAGTGCTCTGCCTTCACCTCACTAATGCAGCTCCCAGGTGCAGGCAGATCCAGCAGAATCACTTCTTTATGTGCTCAGGCACTGCCACCTCACCACCAGGGGCATAGCCATCATCTGCTTCTTGGAGGTGGCCACAATCTCATCACCGGCACCAGGGGGAAGGCAGCTGTGAGCCGCCCTACAGCCCTCCTGGTACTACTGCCACCTGTATTTTCCCTGCCTTCATTTACCAAATTATCACAAGTGCAACGGAAAATCACGCTGTTGTGAAGGGCAATAGGTGCACAGCATAATTGCCTCCACGAAAAACAGAAGCAGTGAAGGCAGTATCCAGTATATGCTTAGCCAGCTCAGAAACAGTTCAAACAGGTAAACGCAAACAGAATGTATAATGCTATGTATGGCCGTACAAAGAAAATGCATATATACACACACATATATATATATGTACATACACATATGTAAACATTCAGAGAAAGAGAGAAAAAAATAATTAGGCGCCATGCACAAAGCACGTTCTGTCACTGTAGTTTTCTGAAGGAGAAAATCATTCGCTGGCTTATATAGCAGCGAGCACAACGCCGCTATGCCGCAGAAACCCGTTCACGAGAACCAGCACAGGCTGCAGCGGACCCGCAAGAGGAGCCCTCCCGCCCCGCTCCCGCCCCTTACAGCTCCCGCACCCCCCAGGGCTTCCATCGCCTTGTTCACCCGCCGCCGCAGCACCCGGTCCCGCCGCGCTCAGCACCTCCGGGACCGCGCCCCACACCGGCATCTCCCGCCGCACCGGCGCCGGCACCTCCCGCCGCACCGCCCGCCCCCTCTGCGGCCGGCGCTCCTTCTCACGGCCCTGCGCTCTCACCCACGGGCCGGGCCCGGCCGCACCGCGCACACGTGCGCAGCCTCCGCCGTTTCCCGCGGCGCGGGGAGCGCGGGAGCGGCAGCCTCAGCCCCGCCTCTGGCAGGGTGACGTCACCCCTCCGGCCGCGCACCTGATCCCAGGGCAGGTCGCGCCTTAAAGGGGCCGCGCCCGCTCGGGTGAAGGCCCGCGGCTGCGCGAAGCTCCGCCCGAGTCCCGCAGCGCCGGGAAAGGTCGAGCAGTGGAAGCCCCGCTGCGCGCTCCTCGCCGCCACCCGGGCGGCTCGCTGGGGGCTGCGCGGCTGCACACCTGAGAGGTGGTGGCAGGATACCGCATGCATCGCCTCCCCTTTTTTATCTCGTTTCCTCGAAAGGAAACCCTCAAGCCGGGCGCACCTCTCTGACACCACACCCGAGAGCGGCGATTCTTGAAGCAACTGAAGGCGCTTGTTCCCTTATGCCCCCAAAAGGCAGCGCCTGTTGGCATGCTGTCAGGGTCAGGTGTAGAGCCACGAGCAGAAAACACCGCTCACATCTATGTCAGACAGGTACTGTGCTGCTTCCAGAAGGAATCAACCAGCTCAGCATGGCACAGAACTGACAACTGCGGGCTCGCACAGCCGCAAGCTGGCACGTGAGCACCGCTCTAACAGTAAGTGGCACAAATCAACCTGCTGTTCCTGCACCCTTCCCTAACCAGAACCAATCACATTCTTGCCGCGCCCTGCTCAGCCATCACCTCTATCACAGAAACGTGCCAAAGGACGACAGCCTGAGAACCAGCACCGAGACACGTGCCACGGAACACGAAGTGGGAAATGGCAGCTACTGATACAAAGGTTTCCTATGCAAGAATCAAATCTGAAGACAACCAGTAGTCCCCTTACTGCATCACCTTTTTATTGCCAATTAGCACAGAAAATGTTGCATTGCAATATACCTGATCATGAAAACACATTAGCCTCTCTCACGCCAAGGAGAGATTGCTGACTGTTATCAACCTGCAGCTATTTAGTCACTTTTTAAAGTTATTATTTTAATTTCACTACAATTAGCATGGCACTGCTGGAGCAGACTGCCTCCCAGGATTAATTGCCACCTCCTCCAGCAGCCAGGGCAGCTTTGTGCAAACCTAGTCCGCTGTGCCTGCTCCAACACCTCACCAGCAAAGCACCAAGCAACGTGCCTTACCTCCCCAGTTCTCACACATTTTGTCAAAGACAAAACCACAACAGGAGAAAACATCACCCAGTGGCCAACTAACACAGAAAAAATATTTCCAAACAATTCCTTGATTCTGCAGAAGTCTCCCTACTAATTTGGTTCTACCATCAGTCATAGCTACACTTATCCAGATCAACGCTGGCCTTCAAGTAGTGCTGGCCAAGCTACACTTTGGGACACTATGTTATATCCTCACATCAAAGATGTTCCTCTTGCACTTGGACAGAAGTTACATGCTCCCATGGTTTTATGTTGACATATGCTAATGCTATTTTTTTAAGTGGTTAAATCATCTTAATTGAATTGATATTGACTGTAAACAGCAAATGTTAAAACACTTTCAGAACCAGCAGATATCATCCTCAGCTCTCTTGTCTCAAACAATTAAAAAAAAAAAAAAAAAAAGCTTTTTGATCTTTCATCTATCATTCAAAACTGAGAAACAACATGGAATGATCAGTTGTATCTACACTATAATTACAAGAAACAATGTTCACTGAAAGCTGGGCTGGCTGCTCGTTAGTGAGTTTCGATTTGGCATCTTACTCTCCAACACATCAACAGTAAACATTCAGTGGGGTTTTATTTTCAAGTATATTTCCCCCCCCAAAAAAAAACAAAAAAAAAACAAACAAACAAAAAACAAAACAAAACAAAAAAAAAAACCACTTTAATTATTGATAGTATTCCAAATGTCAGTAGCCTAAAAAAGTAGATGTCATTTCAGAGCACGAGCTGCTAGGTTTCTAATCCATTTACCTTAATTGCAAGGCGGCAGTTCAAACTCCACACTGAACATGGGTGTATCTGTCTCAGAGTCCATGTTTATGTGCATAACAAGCCCTCACGCTGTGAACAGTAACAGAGCAGTGCAATTCAGCATGGTGGTCTGCACTCAAGGAAGCAGTCACAGCCAGGAAACTACAAGAATCTAACAAATTTACTGACTCATTTTTCACATCCATCAACTATCAATATCAAGCATTAATATTCTTACAATAAAGGTAAGCCACATCCCATTTTGGAAGTGTATCAACGCCCACTGTGCTGTTAAGTGTCGACCTTCCTTCACTCTCAGTTGAAGTCTATTACTCAAACTTCAGATATTTTGAGCCTTCACTAAATTGCAAGTTTGAACTGTAATTCTGCAGAGTCTTGTTAACATCATACTTTAATTATGCTTACAAATAAAGCTTCTATTATGTATCCTAGTGTTGCAATTTAACAAAAAGAAAGAAAAATGCCAGGTTGCTGCGCAGCATCTGAGAGGAGAAACGCCCTTCTGTGATGCAAATGCTGTGGGAAGTCTAAACTGGTATTAAAGCTTTGCTGTACTGACCACTGCAGAGAGACTTTAAGCTGTCCTGTACCACGTCCTAACAAACCTTCACCGTTGCTCCAAACCTCTCTTGGTCCCTGCCTACTGCTCAGACCAAAGGCGCTGTATAGCGTACTTAGGTCACATCACACACAGCTCAGCTTCGTCTTTCCCTGCCGCAGAACCCAGCACTAAGAAGGCTAGTCAATGACCAGCAGCCCTCTGCTGCTGCAGTGCTCCTGGCTGCCAGGCACAGGAGGAGCTGCCCGTGCCTGACCCTGGGAGCTGGCACAACCTGGCAGTGTTGCTGTGCTCCTAAGCCCTGAGCTTTCTCACTCGGGTCCTCCGAATTGCACTAAATGCTGCTTTTCCATCTGTATCCAAAAGCATCAGTACTGCTCAGAGCTAGTCCATGAGGTTGCAACCTCTTGTCATTTTCTATACTATGATATGTATCTATTATATATTCTTCCTACATAGCCATCTCATCCTTCCTAAACCAGAGCATACTATTGGAGTAATCCCAGAGACTTCAGCATTTTTTGGTATATCTTTGAAAGATAATTTAATCCATCAGCAATAAGCAGTGCTACCTTGCATTTGTTACAGTAAGGAAGATATATATTCCGAGTATCTACATCATTTGCTAGATTCATACGGTTAGCTCTAAATTTTCAATTTAAGAGTAACAATGTCTGGCTTTCACAGTTTAAAGGAACGCCATTTAAATATGACCAGAGTCTAAACAAGCACAGATCTATGTGCTCTTCCCCATGTATTTGTTGGGAAACTAGAAAGCTACATTTAAATTATCAGTGTTAGCTATAACTTCCCTTGAGATAACATGAACACAATCATCCAGCTTGAAAAGCAAGATTTGCAAAGAAGGAAAAACTCTGTAGGATGTTACGAGACATTTGGCCCATAAAGTTTCCACATCAGACACCTCCCCTGCATTTAAAGGCCGCTCCTCACCTCTTGTCCAGCTGTAAAAACTTCCATGTTCCCACACTAAAACATCTCAAAATGGCAGTGAAGTAATAATACAAAAACAAATGCAAAAAAAAGTTAACTGAAAGCAACACACAGTGAGTTAATAGAAGGAACACTGGAATGATGGAATTCACTTCATACTTAAACAAAAAGCTCCATTAAAAATTGCTTGAAGCTGATGCAAATTCCACTCTCAGGCACAGAAGTCAGGTTTGGCTTGCTACACTGCACACAGGCTGTTGGCTTTGACTCATGCAATCACTTATTTTTGTTTGAGAAAATAGGAACTAAAATTGCTAAGCAAGGTAATTTCCAACTGTGATGATTAAAGAAGTGTGTTCTAGGGTATAATAATGCAAATAGAGAGTTGAAGTATGCTAACAACACATGTTACAGCCTCAGGTAACCGAGGCTGCACTCATTTCTCAGTGGAGAAATTCGCAATGGAAATTGGGAATGATGTTATAAACAAAACAATTACCTATAGTACACTCCTTGTTTTCTTATGATAATTATATGTTGAGTCCCCAAAGTGCTGCACTGACAACTGAAGTCATTATGAAAATGAGAATGAAATATAAGTTCATATTAACTATGCTTCTCAAGATCACAGTGTAGGAAGAGAAAGCTGAAAATCTTGTGTGATGCACCTAGACACAGCCAACAACACCAAAGTGAAGGCTGCTGAGTTAGGAGAAGACTTTAAAAGCAGAAGGACCAGCAGTAGGGAGGCTGTCCTCATCATAGGTGTGCCTAGGGGGTGCTGTCTCTGGTAAATCACCTCCATTCATAACATGTTCAGTTTTTAAAATCACTAACGTGAAAAACAGCCAAGAAATATCTACATCTAGCATTGATCAGGTTTAAAATAGTGTTATTCCAAACGCAGTTAAAGAAAATGTCTTATGAGAAGCAACAATTATTTTAGCAACAGGATCTTTTGCTCCTTGCCCAAGACCTAATTGGAAATTTTCAGGTGAATTTGTCTTGCCCTGCCTCTCAGGGTCTTGCATCTCAAAATCTCCTCCCTCAGCCTTTATACACACTGAAAAAAATTACACTCACCAGTTCTTTTCTTGGAGCTTGCACACCTCTCCTTCTCCCATATTCAAATTATTTGTCAACTTTTTTAAACTCAATTTTCCACACTCACAAAATAAATATATTTTATTCAATAAATAATTTGGTGATTCTGCTTCCGGTTAGCTGAGCTCTACCTTCTTGAATGGTTTGCCCAAACCAGATACAATGCTTCCACTGAAGTCTTCTCTGTAATAAAAAGATACTGTTCTATGTTTTAAATGCTACATTCACGTTCAGCCCTCCTAATGCAACGCATCCCCTCCCACAAAGGTAAGAACTTCAGAGTTGCCTCCTATTTCCTTGCTGCCTGCTCCGCATTCACGTATTTCACAATTTCTGTTACCAAGTAGTACTTATCTGCTCTTCTTTATTTGTCTCAATTTTCTTCAAATAAATTTTGGACTCATGCCCTATATATCTGCTTTCCCTTTAAGTTTGGGGGCATTTTTTAGTGAAACTTGGTAAGCACACTCTATTCTGTCACCAAGGTCATTAATGAAAACACTGAAGTGAACCAGAACAAGAACAGATGCAGCAGACCATGCTGGATCCCCATTCAATACTGCATTTCATTCTGACAGACAATCAATAATAGCCACCCACTGGGCACAGTCATGCAACACATCTCACTCCTACTCTACTGTACTTCCTTTCAGGACATGTTTCTTCACTTGTTAAGATTACTGCATGAAAAAGTGTTGAAGACCTCATAAGATTAAGATACTAACATTCACTAACATTTTCTTGTCAATTCACCACGTTAATGGTTAACAGCTAACTTTAACTGGTGTAATGATTTATTTCTAAACTTCTGGTGACTCTAACTCATGTGTTGCTGTCTTTCAGAGGCTTGTACTGTTTACATGAGTTTAGTACAATAATTCACTCAAAATGCTGAAGACAAGGAACAGCCTATATAATTTTCTGTGCCTCCTTCCCTGTTTCTGCTTTTCATTTTCACATCTTCCAGCATCTTCAGTAACAGCTACAGGTACTGAGGTAGCTTTGGTCAACTGGGGAGAGAGGGTTTTTGTTTGTTTTAAATATGTCACAGGATGCAATTCACAGGTACAGCCTAACAAACAACCTGTGCAAATGCTATGGCTAGCTATGGACTTGCCATCCAACTTACATGTCCTCTCTGCTTTTTATTTTCCTCTTGTGCCAACTGCTGTTCACTTATATCTCTCTTCTGCTTATGTTTTGAAGACATTTTCACAGTATGTGCCATCAAGTACATCTTACAAAATCATGCTGCCTATCCAAAAAAAGTGGCACTCCAGAGTCATGCAGGCAGAACCACGCTGGCAGCAGCACAGAGCAGCACAGAGCAGCCCACAGGCCAAGCAGGCCTCCCTGGAAGGGCAGAGCAGGCACGTCTGGTCTGGGTGGTTATCTCTAGTTCAAAGGCCATACAGAGTCTGCACTCAGACAGCAGAACACTGAAGATGGGACTGCAAATACAGACTAGATTAAAACCTGACACTGATGATACTGCAGATGTTTTGGCTCTACCAATCTTTTTATTCTGAGTGCACACCGCACAAAAGCACAGCGCCTTCTGTACATTCCTGCATTGTTACACCACTGCATTTAGGAATGTTTCTCACTGCCATCACCCAAAACGTAACTACATAATAACACAGCCTCATTATAGAATATGCGAATGTGGCAGCCTGAGATTTAGATGTGCGATTTCATTATTCCAAAATAGCAACAAAGAACAGGAAGACAAAAGTTTAAAGACAGCAGCAGCTCCAGCACAACTCTGCTGATTTCTGCCAGATGACAAATACCTAGCCTTCTCAAGGCTAATTTATCTGTTTATTTATCTGGAAGGCTATTTATCATGAACCCAAACTGTTTATTTCCTTTTCACAAAAGCATACAATGATTATACAAACCAGAAAGCCCTTCATTATCTTCTGTGAGTGCTACGCATACTCACAGCCTTCTAATTCTTTACTGAAAAAAAAATAAAATTCCCACCTTGGCATAAACAGCAGAGACAAAAATAAATAAATAAATAAATTAGGACAACATAATACAGTTGCAAATTAATACAAAATGATGCCCTCCTAAGATTGCCTACTCTTTGTCAGACACACTATAGAATTTTATGGTAATGCTTCTTAAACAGCAGAAAAAAATCTAGCCAGTTTAACACTGAAGAATGGAAATACTACTGCAACTTAACATGATAAATTAATATTTAGCTTTTGGAAATTATCTGATTGAATCCAGGTAATAGTATGAATACAAAAGCTATTAAAGGAAAAAAAATGCTATTCCAGACATAACTTGGTTTGCCTCCCATAGCAGAATGATGCTAAAACACTGATTTATCATGACTAACTAAGATACTGACCAACGCTGCAACTATTCTGTCACCGATTTACAGCTCACCACTGTTTGCCTGATGAAGTAAAGTTATACAAATACTGAGCCTCAGTTGGTGGGATTTGGGGGTTTTGTTTGCTTTTTGCTTTAGGCACACAAAGATGAAAATACTGGAAACTAACAAGAACGTCACAAATGAAACTGTACTTTTTACTGATCCTGTTAGCAATACCGAACATCAATCACTATTAGATTGCACTTTATGGGCCAATTTAAACTGGGCTGGCATTCAATACATTTTGAAAGCGACACTAAATAACAACCATGTCTGATTTTCTTTTAATTGAAATAGACTGCTAATTACTGTAGCTTCTTTAATATAATAATTCCAGCCAAGAGCTCAAGAACTCAATGTGTTCAGGAAACTTAACATGGCTCACCTTGCAGATGTGATTTCCACTGCTGCTTTGTTTGTCACAGCTATTTCCATTCATTGAAAATCCATCCATTGAAAACAAGAATAGTAGGAAGAGACATTGAAGCAAGTTCCTAACATCATCTTTAAGCTTGCAAAAATTTAAGAGCTCTTTTTATATCAAGTTCACCAGTCCACTATATGATGAGCTTTTGTGCTTTATTCACAATCATATTTGGAATTCAGTCCCATTTACTATCTGTATTCAGCTCCATACACTATGTTTGCTCACACTTGATTTTAGCTCAGCTTCATCCTGTCTATACATACATATATATAGTCAGAACTCGCAACCAGAAATAATTACTGCTGATTAATCTATGTCCAGAGAAAGACTGAAATATGCAGGTCAGCATCTGAATTGAATCTAAATTCTCTCTAATATATAGATATCCTCACAAGAGACATCAGCAGGATTATCTGTTGATTCATAAGAACTCAGTGTAATGGAAAAAAACCCCACCAGACTTCCCCATGTGAAGAAATGAATTATTTCTGTAAGAAGGCAGACAATGCAAGGTCTGGTTCCTCTTCTCACCCATCCAGCGATGTGACAGCACTGGAACAGCCAGAATTCTATTTCTGGTTCAATGCTAACATCTTCCAGCACACCAAGCTTCTGTGTCTCTCTATTCTGCTTACCTGCATAATACCATGCTAGAGTAAATTTGTTGAGATCTCTGGCCAAAGGCACCAATATAGCATTCCCATGAAAAACAGAAGGTGAAAAAACATTCTGAGAGCTGACTTTATGTCAATGAATTTTAAACTTCAAACTAAGAGAACACTGCCTGCTTATGTAACAAAGACGATGAATAAATCTTCAGCCACTTCCTTGCCAGAGAAAGCTTTACTTCTGGATATCCATCCCAGCAAAGGAGCAGTACCACAAGAAGTCAACCCCCATTCCAGTGAATATAAGCCTGCATAACACCTACACACAATTTATGGGAAAGCTGGAAAAGAAAGTGATGCAATAAGGACAGAGTGGAAACTACAGCTGTAGTGGCCCATTCCTCCAATATTTTAAGTGCTGTCATTTTCCTCATAATGCCAACTCACCCATGCTTAACTGTTTGAACGCAAACTAAACCTGATTGCTGAAATAAGAAAAACAGCACATTTCTATCCTATGCAACAGCCTGCATTCACCAAATAAACTGAACCTGTCAATTTGCTCTCACTTTTATTAATTTCCCCTTAGATAAGTCAACAGCTCCACAGCTTTAAAGTTTGCTACTCTGAAAGTGAAAAGTTTAAACTGATACACTTTAAAAAATTAGATAACTTCTACAGATCAGTTTAAGAAATGTGCTTATATTTTACTGAGTAAACACAACTTTTGCCCACATTATTACTTCTGAAGACACAGATGTTCATTAGCCCTGCTTAATTGGGCACAGCAAGAATTAATCTAGAGCCAAGGCAAAGACAGAACTTTGACAACATGCTGCCTCACTACAGCCACCTTCCACAAGGAACCTAAAAGGCTGTGTGGGATCATTAAACACTAATTCACTCCCAGTAATGGCTGACATCCCCCACAAAGAACAAGGCTGCAGTCAGAGACTTTGGGTAATTGTGCTAAAAATTGGTATGCATCAAAGACTGTATGTAGGTCACAGATCCCATAGACAGACCTCACAGAGACCTTCGAGGAGCACAGAAAATTAACAAGCAGTGCGTGCATAAAGCCATTACCCTTCTAAAGCTCTACTCTTATATATGTATATGGAATTCTTGCCATTTCAGCCCAGAAATACTAAGGTAGAACTGAAAAACATGCAGCATGAAAAGATAAACAGATAACTAAGAAGAGAATCAGGGAGCCTATGAGGGAGGTCTACAATATCATGTGTGACTCTGTGTTATTTCACAATAATGTGATCTGCCAAGCAAAGAAACTGCGAGGCCAGAAGTTAAAGAAACAAGGATAGAGGAACAAATTTGCAATACAACACAGACTGAAGTTTTCTACCACAGAAAGTCATCTAAGTCAAAATACAATTTAGTTCATAAAGATTAGTGCAGGACAGGTCATCAGAAACAATACACAATTATTTTATGGATGCAGGTACAAGTTCAGGATATCCCTATACTGCCAGCTGGAAATACTAAAAACCAACCAAACAAAATCCACATGGCTAACAAGAGATGACATTCTAGATTTGCCTCAGTTTTTATAATCTCTCCCTAGGTATTGTTCAGGTCACAGTTCACACTGCTTGACCAGCATGAGTGATGCAACCCTAACCAAAACCCCTTCCTGAAGCAAGCAAACCAACTCATAAATAGCCATCCACACTGTTGTCACTTACCAGTCTATCAATGCATTAAAACAATGAGGCAGGTAGGATCAAATACAGGAGGTAGGCTCAAACGTATGGACATCAGTAGCAACAGGTATAAACTTAAAAGAATGATTATCTACAACTCTGCCATAAGACTGAGGGCAAGCAGGAGAACAGAACACCATGAAACTTGAAAACAAAGCTGTTCTGGGAGGCAATCAGTGGGGAAAGATAAATAAATAAATAAAAAGGAATAGTGAAAGTTTAAAGCTTCAGAAGCATAAAATGAGTGAACTGGAGGGCAGCCTCAAGGCCCTTTACTGATTACTACCAGCTCAAGGCGATGGACTACGCAGATTCTTGTTCTAACCCATAGTGGTAGCTCCAGAAAAAAAAATCAAATGTGAAGAGCAAACACAGCGCAAGGGCTCAGAAATGTTGGAAGTCAAAATACCACACTTCTACTTTTCTCTGTGTTTTTCTTTACCTTACTTCAAAGTATCTGAAAGAGCCAAGTAAGCAAGCTAATGTTACCATACTTAATAAATGAGGCAGACTTAGCACAAAGTCCAAATATGTAAGCTTAGAAAATTAATCCCCCAATTACTTAAATAACATTGTTACTTTTCAGTAGTACATGTCAAAAATTTATGCCATTTTGATTTTATCTGATCAGCTTTTCTACTAGGCAAAGTTACATTTCTGACTAAAACATAACAGCTAAATAAGCAGCCCAGTAACAAAACCCTCATCCTTCAGAACACAAAGCTTTCAGTGCTGGCACCCTGGATATACCTTGAAATCAGAAGGTTCAAGCAAACACATATTCCTACTACTCCAGTCAGTGGGAAATTCACAAGTCAGAAAGCACAAGAGAACAGATTCCAAATATAAAAATGCCCATATTTCCAATCTTGAGTTGTAGCCTAAGGCTGTAACAGCTGCTGATGTCACAGAAATTCCCTCTAGAGGAACTTCTGCCTGTAAGAGAGAGCTTACTCAAGCTGTGGATGCAGAACGGATATTGTTAAGATCACAAGTGCCGTTCTACTTCATCCTACTCTAAAATTTCATGTAACTTCTCCTGTATCTACAGCAACAGAGGAAGAATTTCCCTGATGACTCAAGAATTTCCAAAGCAATTTTGCCTTAAAACTACAGAAAGATAGTGATATTTCCTCCACTGAGATGTGTTTCTTTATAAGAATGTCACATGTTTTTTTGGCTCCGATATAGTTTTCTCAAACCAACTTCCAGTTTTCAAAATAATGATTTCAAATGTAGCAATCTGCCAACAGGGCCAAAAGATAAACAAGCTGTGACAGTAAGTCAAAAGAAGATTAGAGAAAGGCATTGCTTTTTCCAAGAAACATGCAGATAAATAACAAACAGATGCATATGCTTCCTCTCTCTCCTCAAATTCAGAAATCAAAAGACATAAGCGAATGTTGCTGAGGCAGAAGAACACTGTTTTCTGTCTCCAAAGTGATTTGGATGATTATAGCAAGCAGGGCAGAACACTTCAGGAACTAATAAGCAACTAGTTCTTGCTTTGAAAAGCAAAGATGTGAGAAAAAATGGATTCATGTACCTGTTTGACCAATAGCTTTTTCAGGAAGTTCCCATTATTCCTATAAAAAGGTATAATATCACGTTTCAAAAGCCAGAATTCAAGTGTTGCAATATTAGTTCTGTCTAGACTTGTATGTGTAGTGCTCCACTAATGCTATCATGTTTTTACTACGCAGGTCCTCCAAAAGCAATGCCTCCTATTTCCATGGAAACAACAACAAATACAAAGAGTACAATAAAATTATTTGACAGAGCGAATTCTCAGCTACAAAACACTATTTTCTCAACATAGCCACCACCATTAGCAATGCATTTTCACCACCCACGAGACAGAACCTGCACACTGCACTCATAAACACCTGTACAAGTGGAGCTACCCCACTGTCATCACTATTGAAATGCACCACCCACCACCTCACTGTGCTCTCATCCACTGTTCAGTCTCCAACAAAATTCAGTAAGCATCAATGAATGCCAAAGGGCACAGCCATTCCCACATGGAAGAACTCCATTACACACCTTTGCTTCACGGGCACTTCCACGCCAGGCGCCATGGTGTCACATGGCAACAACACGTAATGGAAGATTGGCAGGAAGGTTCAGCCCCTACTGCCATCCCACCAACATCCGCCTCTGACGTCGTGAGCCAACGTAATCAAATGAGGCCTTATTTTTGGGGAAGCTTTCATAGATCAGTCATAAAATCACCTCTGAAGTTGACTGGAAAAAAACAATTTTTCAGAAGTGTGTGGACAGAAGACTTTTCCATATAGCAGTAGGAAGTACTGCCTATCAGCTACTGTTGCAAGCAGACTCTTTCTGAGAATCTTTGAGACTTTTTTTTCCTTCTGAGATGGGAAACTGCTTGTGAAATGAAGGATTAAAGACACACCTGGTCAGTTTAACAGATGGCCTTCATGTCATCAGGCTTTCATTAACAGTTTATCACCCTCCTGAAGATCAAGAGTTTTTCCAAAAGCTCTTTACAGGTTAATGCTCTTCAGTTTGACAACACTGACCTTCATATTCACAAAATATTGCTTATTTTGTTTTTTTTTGTTCCTTGTTGTTGTTTCTTAGAACACAGGACGATAGCATAAATATTATAACTGTGTAACTACACCTCTAGTCAGTATGAATGGACATAGGGAAGAAATTTCAGGCCATCATTTCTACAACAAAATTCTATTTATTGCCTACCTATCCACAGTCCTCAAGGTGAGAAGGAATAACAGATTCATGATGAGAGGGGGAAATGTGTGGCAAATTATTTCTTAAATTACTTTACAATTGTCACCATGCACGGAGAGCAGCTGGCTTTCACTTAACGCATTCTCAGCAGAAAACTTCACAACACCTACCTCAGTGCAACATAACTTGATGGAGTAGAGTGGCTGTGCTGAACAAAACCTCACAGTACCAGCAGCTCTACTAAGCCAGGCCCTGTATCTACAGCTGTCCTTACAAAGGCACAAATGAGAACCAGAGATCTGGTGTTCCTCCAATAGCAAAGGCTAACGCTGAAATGTAAAGCAGGTAACTGTAACCCTGTGACTTCCAGCTGGCACTAATCTCTTAATAAAGCCATAGCAATCTGTAATGACACTGTGTTAATTTCTAAACTTTGCGTTTCTCATGATCGACTGACACTGTTAAATAATAACAAATGCTGAAGAGGAGTGTGATGAAGAAGTAAGCCAGAACTACAGAATAACTGAAGCTAGAAAGGACTTCCTCTGAAGTCTCTGGTCTGATGCCATGCTCTGAGCATGAGTTCAACAGGCAGAGATCACACAGCAGTGAGAATTTCTTATTTACAATAGCCGGATATGCCTTTGAAAATGAACCAAGATCTGCATTTCCATTGTTACATTGAAGTAAACGCTGAAATTCATTATACCGAAGCAAATATTTGAACACTGGTTACAGCCATTCACAACTATAAGCAATGACGATGTAATAATTCACATCTTCTCATATCAAGATGGGCCCTGGCATTTAGCATTCAGGTCATTATTCAAATTAATTCCAGACAAGCAGGAATAAAAAGAGAAAGGGAAATCTACGAACAACTTGTAATAATGTTGTGCTTTCTCATGGATACCATAGGAATAAAGTGAACAGGTAGAGACACGGGGAAAAAAAAGCACAACTGTTAGCGTAACAGTTTCCCAAACAACCAGCAACAGTTAAATCTGAAGTAAAACCATTTAGATACTTCATGTTTTCTGCTACGAAAGCACAAATAACATAAATAACAAAGAGTGTTTGAAAATGTTATGACTGAGTAGAAATCTTATTTTAGGCTTTGGAGTTGCGTTCAAACAATTTTATATACTTTTTGATTTATTACACAGACATGAGATAAAATATTTCAAAGGTTAAAATTCATTGATGAAGACTCATCAATCCCCTGTACAAACAGTACATACATTCCCTTATCAGAGGAAAAAAGAGTTACACAGATGTGTAAGTGATGCCCTTAACTGATACTGAAGCTCAGCTGTATTTGTTGAAGCAGAGTGCAGCAATTCAGTTGGGCACGACACCACAAAAGTCAGCTGTTTTCCACCTTTTCAATCCCAAACCTTCACACAGACCTTTGCAGAGTAATCTTGGAAAAGATCCTGTCAGTTCTGCTGCTTCTGCCTACAGATATTCCCTGCGCACAGCTAAGTAAAGCAACTTCAACTTGAAACGTCACTCCTTATCCTTAGCATAGAAAAGCTCACTGCTCTGGTTGAGATGACAGCGCTCTGCCTCCTTTTGTGTCTGTGAATGCTGCCAGTTCCTACCCCAGCAAGGACTGAATGCTCAGCAAACAGGCAGAGGAGAGCTGATTACAAGCAAAAAATGAACAAAGAAAAACAAGTGGTAAATAATTTACGTGATAATTGTATCACTGAATGTAACTGATAACTGTTAACAGCAAAAGGACTGACTGCCGAAATAAACTACTAAACCACCTTCCTGCATCTCCCAAAGAGAAAGACATTTGCTCTAAGAAAATTATATATTTCTTCTCAAAAACAAAAAATAAAAAGTAATTCCTACATCAAATCCCCATCCTGAAACGCAGCTATCTAAGAGATGATGATATCGATACTGTTTTGCTAAGAGGAAAATTACATTCCCTTCTTCCCTAAAATGACATCGTTAAGAGATGCATCTAAAACTGCATTTTAGAGACTTTCCTGAAAAGTAAGTGGAAGTTGTCTGGCACAGAGAATTCAAACAAGTTCTAAGGAGCTTCTAAACACTTCCAGTGAAAACTGCTATTCATCCTGCAGCACTGCCAAGCTCACACTGCAACATTCTTTCCTGTCTCTTTTTAAAAAAATAGTAATTACATCCACATTTCAAGTCCATAAAGCATCCATAATCAAAAGGATTCTAAAGTTTCTGCTGGCATCTCCTTTTGCTTTAAATATATTTCAAATGTACACAAACTCTCCATGTATCGTCTATAATAAGTACTGCACAATGTTTCACAATAACCGTAACAGAACGCAAAGCACAGAGAACACCGTACTTCACTAATTACAAGTTTTGTGAGAATTTGCTGTGTATTTATTAGAGTGCCCCAGGTAGAGCATAATGAAAACCTTTCAGAGAGCAGGAAGGACATACAATCAACAAGTTCTTTCTTTCCCTTCCATGGCCTATTTCCTTGAATAATGTGCAGAACTAGTGAAGACATTAACCTGCTTCCATGTCAGTAAAGGCCACGTATCACTGTGCATTAGCTGCTGTTTATGGATCTATTCCACTGAGAAAAGCAGCAGGATTAGAAAGAATGCTGTTATCCTATGCTTTGTGACACTCTGCTCTCATTAACTGCTTCCTGGAATATCTTCATTTTAACATTTTGTGGAAGCGCTTACAGAAGAATCCTCCTCTTCAAACAGTCTCCCACATCTGAATCACACATTCATATTTTTAGCCCATTCATTACTTTCAAATGTCAAAATGTAATAAATCGCATTTAAGTAGAACATCTAAGAATTACATGCACCAAACATTACCTACAACAAATACCCACTTACATTTTACAGCTGTTATAATTAATAAGATAGCTGGTATTTGCTTAAGAGAGTAAGATGCCAAACCAATTTCCATACAGATTAAAAAAAAAAGTTTCCTTTTACCCAAAGGCTTCTTATCTGCAAATTGCTCCCCATACACAGCAAGCAACATGCAGTTCTATGTAAATGTGGGTAAGCCAAACTGTACTATCTACACAATTAGTGTCTTGCCTAGAATTGGTGATCAGTTATTATTTATTACAGATCACCCTATCTGCTTCCGCCACTGGCATAATTAACCTTTGGCACAGCTATTACTTACTGCTTATTTGCAATGTTTATACTCATAAAAAAGCTACTTTTGTGCCAAGGTTTATACCATTTTACAAGCTTAGTTACAGTTCAAAAATAGATGTCTGCAATAAACTGTCTCACTGCCTCTATTGACACAGGAGAGGAAAGCAGCTGAGTTTGATACAAAAACAACAAAAAGCAGATTGTTAGAGATGACAAGGAAAAGTAATTCCAAAAGAAGAAATGTAATTCTAACCTTCAAATTTGAAGGATTTCAAGCTTGATCAAATCTACACACCAAAAGAATTCCAGTAGAACATAACGAGCCAGGGCATATTACCAAATAATTAAGCAAAGGATCATTATGGTTCATGTCCTTTTACAGGCAACCACAATTCAGTGGACTTCTACCCATAACACAGAATGGTATCATTTCATGCTTGGAGACATGTTCAAAAGAGGGAAACAATTACAGCTAAGGTCTAAATTTTAATAACCTGGTTCCTCCAACTAAAAAGAAAAAAAAAATAAGACTCAGACACCTGACATTTTCTTTTCATGACAGAAGTCCCAGAGAATAAGTACAGCATAAAGGAGTAGTAAGAATTACTGAACAGATACCAATCACGGTCAGTAGACCAGAAATGCCATACAAAAAAAGAAAGTGCTCCCTTAAACTGTGGTGTTCTATCCAAAAAAAAGGGGGAGAAAACAAATGGGACAAAAGATCTCCAAGACAGCGGGATCATACGAGCCTCATTTCAGGAGAAAGCAAGCCAACACATTCTACTTTACACTGCCTACAGAGGCATCTGACCAAGATCAGTTTTTCTCATCCCTGGTTCAGTTTTCAACATCTTCAAATAAAAATCAAGATATCTCAAAAATAATTACATTCATACAGATTACATGAAAATTGATGGTCAGGAAAAGGAAGAACTGATCTGCAGTTTTAGCGAGGGAGAAATAGGAAAATTCACCTCTTACATGGTCTGAATTGTTAGCAGGTAATCAGCAGAGACTGTCCACAGCACTGTCTCTCATTATGGTGAAAAAGAGTAAGGAATAAGAAGACACAATCAAAAATACATAGGAATGTCAATGTTATTCTTTCTGCAGCACATGGGAGCCATGACCTACACACAGGAACTTGTTCTAATACCCTTACAAACTGAGAACAACATGGATAAGTATTTACATTTCTTAACCTCATCCTGTTAAGTTGGTTGCCTAGAAACAACATCTCACCTCAGAACAAATGGGAAAACTGTGTTCTCCTAATGCTTATTCAGAACATTTTGTTGAACTAATTTCATTAAATTTACGGAATAGAAATAATTTCCCATTATACTTTTTACAACATTGAACACATTAAGAACACATTTGCTCTTCTCCGTGAAGAACAAATGAAGTTGGTGTACAATAATGATAATATATTCTGAGAAGTCCTTCACAGATAAATTCAGACCTGGATACGACACACAGAAGGGTTGGTGGGGTGACTCGGCTCCTAATGATATTTCATTTAAGTCCACTTTCTTAGCATCAGCACAAGTTATTAATAACTCCCAGTATGCTACTTAGTTCTGCGGATTCATTTTCCCGTTAACGGTAGCAATAGGTTCCTTGTTATTGGTTTTAAGATAATGCTGGATGCTGCCATATGGATGGGTTTGTACAAGGGTTTCTCATGAAAAGCCAGGGAGTGTAAGAAATTGTTGCTATATTTAACTGCCGTGTCCTCACATGCACAGCAGACAAATAGAATGGACAGCGTTCCAGCATCTGCAAGTGCAAATGATGCTCAATATTTACTGCATGTTCTGTTTAAGAGGACTACAGGGACTTTAAACAAGACAACATATGGATAGATCAGAGGATGGGTAATGGAATACTGAGCTTTTCACTCCTAGGTCACTAGTTCAAATCTAAACTGTTCGGTAATGAAGGAGGCTATTACCATCTGACAGTCTTGGCCTCTGCAAATTGTTCTGTCAGACTCTGCCCATTTCCCATCAAGCTCAAAATTCACCATTACAGTTTGCATTCCTGCAGATTACTTCACTCCGGCAAAGTAATTCAGCCTGATAAGCAACTTCTTTTTCCTTGAATCCTATCCCCAGAGCAGAAAGCAGAGGTGAACAGTGAAAATTATACCACCTGTATCACAGCACTTAGTTCTGTGGATAAATATGATTTCTGTCTACAGACTGCCTACTGATGAAGACAAAATCCTAAGGACTAAAGACTGCCCATTACTTGACTTGCAATTAGCAGGAAAAGAGAGAGATTTGTGCAAGATGACTAAAATTCCTCAAAAATCACCAGTAAGATTTCTCACTGCTCCTCTTGCCATCAAGCATTCACATCTGTGCAAAGAAATGGTTTTCAATGATGGAAATACACACTAACTTTGGAATGGTGACTGCAGCTGCTGTTGACGGAAAAATAAATTAAAAGGCACAGATTGGATGAAGGCATGAAGTAGAATATCTCATTGGACAAATTAAATTGTCAGAACGAATGCAAGTAGAACATGTTATAAAAGTAAAGGACATGTAAAGAAGTTATATGAGAAAAACAAAAAGGTTGCTAAGTTCTACAAACACCAATAAGCACATCTCCCACACAGCACACTTTTATTGGATATGAACACTAAGTCAAGCACACAATAATAAAAACTCACAGCTTTTTCTTTTTTTTTTTCCCTCTGCCTTTCATCCTCCTGCCCCTGTTTGCATTTTGTGTCACCTCCTACATTTTGCATAGTTGCACTGTAAGTCATTTGGGACAGCAGCAACCGTTCTTTGTATCAGTATGCTTACAAAGCTCTCAAATACAGCGGAGCCTCTATAGTGACCATCATGGATAGAACCTCCTGTAATTATCATGTAGTACCTAAGAACTCTGCCACTATTATTTATCTTTAGGCAGCAGTGTTTCTTATGAAGCTCTAAAAACCGAGAAATACAAATACTTTCTCATCTATGAACCCTCCATGAAAAATTCACAGAAGATTGAATGCCTAATAACATCATCAGGACCAGATAAAGAAGGATTTAAGCTCCCGTTATCCTTTTTAATGAACTCGTGATGACAGTCCAAAAATAGACTATTAACCCAGAACTGAGAGAAAAACTGACATAATTTTACCTGTACAGACTAAAAGAGATGAACTGAAATGCTTTTACAGCCATCAGCAGCACAGTTTCCAGCTTCTCCGTGATACCTGCATGTTTATCTATACTGGACAACTCAAGTGCACTCCTCTCCCATCTCCTACGCAAGAACATGGGGGGGAAGGCTTCTTCACAGGCATTGCTGAGCTGAGGGAAAAAAAGGTTCTTCTCTAAATTAGTATGAATGACATGCAGCATGCTTGATTAGACACACCTTTGATTAGGTGCTGGAATAGAATTTAAGGAGCATCCAGTACACTGAAATTACCTTTAGCTCTAACTCTTCTTAAAAGAGGACTGATTTCCAAAGACTCACTCATTTTTTAAGCCCCAATACATTTCCAGCAATCATTTTTAAAAACCGCCATGTTAAAGTTACACATTACCTCACCAGTTCAGTTTTTTGCACATCAATATGCACGTGCCTATCTAAATTGCTATTGTGTTCCAAAGCTGCTATTGAGCTCCACGTATTCTGCAGAATAAAATGTTCAGTCTTGGATTTGTTCTCAAGTCAAGAACAATACAAACCCACAGACAGGTTTGTTTTCAGTGCATACTTTTTTCTTCCAAACCTCACGAGAGATTATACTATTACCCTTCCCATATTTCATGCGTGTATTTTCTTCACAATTTTAACATGGAGAATTTGTTCTGAAATCTGAAAAGCTGCCTGGATTCCCATCACACGCACCATCAGGCACTAAAACACTCAGAGCAGCTGCCCTCGGCTGAGGCCAGAAAGCCATTATCTGCAACTTTCTGAAAACAGAAGGTGAGTGCTGTGTGGTTTATATTTAGGGCCGTAATCCTCAAAATCCCACACGTAATCCTCCTCTTCAACAACGGGCTTCAAATGGAATCAAATACAGGAGAAGCAAACAACTTCTGGCTTTAAAAGTAAAAACAAGCGCGTGCTTTTGCTTTCCTTCAGCCTCATTAGAGTAAATGCAACTGCACAGCTTCTTCTCACCAACGACTTCTGCGTAAGTTTAAGTTGCAGCGGCAGCGACCAAGTTATTACCCGCTACACGGCAGCACCGGGGCTGCTCGTTCAGAAGCTCCCTGCCACGGAAGCCCCCCAGGCCGCGCTGCCGCACAGAGCCAGGACGCTCGCCGGCGGCGCTCCGCGAACACATATGAGCATCCCCTTACCGGGGTTTTTATACCTAGGGGAGCGGACCGCAACTATTCCCGAGCGGGGAAGCAGCGGCACCTGCCCACCTGCCCGCCCCCCCGCCAGCCCGCCCCGGCCTCCTGCTCCCACCAGCTTGCGGCGGGACGGGGCAGCGCTCACCCCCGTAGCCGCGCGCGGCCGCGGCGGGAACGCGCCGAGGCGAGAGGGGCGGGGAGCGGGCCCTGAGCCCGGCCTCGCCCCAGGGCGGCGAATCCCTACCTGTCGGCGTCCCGCCGCCACACGCAACGCGCCCTCCCCTCGGCCGCCCTCATCTCCCGCTGCTATAGCTACGGGGAGCCGCGCCGGCAGCCTCTCGCGAGAAGCGCCATCTTCCCGCGAGAGCCGCGGGCCGCGCCGGCGGCGGGGAGCCTCCTCTCGCGAGAGTGCAGACGGTGTCCCGTGTGGCCGCCTGTGGCTTCGCACCTGGGCGTGCTGTTCCTGTTTCCTGCAGCCTGTGTTTCTCAGACAGGGCAGCCTTACCCAGCCTGTCCTAACGCGGCCCTCCAGCTGTGCCCGCGAGGATCGGAAGGCGGGCTGTAGCGATTCCATGTGCCTGTGGGGTGGCTGAACTCCAGGAAGCCGTGTCAGTGCCGAGGTGGCTGCGCTCTGGGCAGGTGCGGGCCCGGCCTGCTTGTTACTCGAAGCACTTCACTGTAGGATCAGCGCCCCGAGCCGCTGCAGTGGAGCTTGCTGGATAGAGCTGCCTGGATATAAATGTCTTCTTTTTGCCGGAGGCAAATTAAGCGTGCTTGCAGAGCGTGTGTAATTCCTAACGATTGCAAAGTGCAGTATGAGCGCTGTGGGACATGGCTATAGCTAAAGGGAGCAGGCCAACACGGTCACATCTACCAGAAGTTTGCATGGAATTCATGTCAGAGATGGACTTTGTTAGAGCCATAGCATCACGTGTTCAGCACCACGTATTCAGGTAATGCGGGCATAAAGTAGATCTGTGAGAATTTGAAATGCTTCTTGAATAAATTTGTGGTTTGATTTTCTGAATAGGTAATACTAGTATTTAGCTCGCATTCCTTGGGTTGCATTAGCTGCACTTTGTAGTTTTCCTGTTACCAGTGCAGTGTGCTGGTAAAATACTGACTCTCAGGCAGCAGTAGTTTTGGCGGTACCCAGGAAGCAAATTTCAAGCTCGCTGGAGCAAACAGCGGCTTTCCTATCAATTTAGGATTGTGCATATAACAATAGACTGAAGATGACTGGGGGGAATGCCCTTACCTTGGACAAATAATACGTCCCTGTTAGTGTTAAATAACCTCAATAATTCATTTATCTGACAATAACGTGAAGATGTGAGGACTAACATTCTTTCCTTTGTGCCCTTGTATTTCAGTGTTCCCAAGGTCTCAGAGATACTTTAACAATCCCAGGAGGCATACCACCAGTTCTGTAAGTTGTGGAAGAAGTTCTTTTTAACCAGCTGTTGAGTCCTGTTTAACATATAAGAAATGAGTTGATGCCAGTGTCCTTTATTCAAAGGATGTATGTCTGTATGCCAGGATTACCAACTTCTGATAATTCAGGCTTATCTTCAACAGTATACCAGATGTGTAAAATATGCTGGGACTACCTTTTGTTTTGCCCAGAGCAAACACAGCATTCTAGAACAGTGTATATAGGTGTCTGCTCAACTGTTGTTTCTTCTGCGAACAATAGAATGATCTGTAGCTGCTGCAGTGACATTTCTATCACTACTAAAATAATACAAAAATTATTTGTACATTTAGAAGGATACTTATTTACTCTTCGTGACTTCCTCCTCCATTTCAGTCTTTTGCTTCGGGAATCAAGCCAACTATATTAGGAGAGAGAGCAAATAAAGAAGGCCTCAAACCTCTCCTGGGGACCAGAGATAATTAAGAGAAACATTTAGAAAGAGTGGGTATAATGAAGCCCTGAATCCATGCTAGCTTCAAGCCCATTATAATATGACTGTTTTTATAATAGAATATGGAAGTAATTATTCATCTGATTCATTCATCCAGGCACTGTGGAGTTAGACTAAAGCACTCTTCAGTGTAATTGAATTTGTACAGCATCTGTGAGCAAGGAGTTCCTGTGCAATATGGCCTGTAGGTTGTCCTTAGGCTTGTCAGCAAAAAGTTCTTTTTTTTTTTTTTTTCCTTATCCTTCCAGGGACCACTTTGTTTTTCTGTGGTGAGTAATGTATAATAAGATTGATGCTTAAGGCAGGAACTTCCCCTGGTAAGAAAGGGAGATCTACAGAGTCCTTATTTACCCTTTCTATGGTGGGGTATTTTGCAGAAAATGCTTTTCAGTACAGGGGGTTGTTTATCAGATAGCCTTTTTCAGCGCTCTTAATGCCCTCCTTGTACTGTTTCTTCTCTTCGGCTCCAAATGCAGGGACCAGGAGAGAAGCAGCAGTGCTGCCCATGGCTCATGTAGATGTTTGCCAGTCTTTCATAATATGGTCATGTCTTCCCTGTCCAGATTTCCAAGAAATCTGTTTCCGGTAAGCCCTATTAGAAGAGGAAAGAAGAAAAACTATTTTGGTTTGGCACTAAGAGAAGAACTTATAACCATAAATTAATTTCTCCTTATTTCATGCATGTATTTGTTCACTGTAGCCTTTTGAAAATGTTCATTCAACTCTGGCTGCAACTATACCTCTAATGTTTTCCTACCTGTTTTAAAAGGCAGTGGTCCTTATCTGCCTTTTTTTGTTTCTGTTTTTTGGCTTTTTTTTTTTTTTTTTGTGCCAGTTCTATCTGAAAGTAGATTCCATAGAATTTTCTTTAAATGAAAAACTGAAACTAAAAATATTTGCACAACTTTGTTATTATTAATGGGAACTATAGGGAAATAATGGGAAATAATGGGAACAAAAAGAAAAGGAACTTGCAGTTTTTCTTTTAAAGAGTTGGAAAATGTACCTTGAGAGTTTTGATATGAAATGTGATGGCTGCTCCAAAAATAATACTTCCTATTTTATTATGCTGGCTCACAACATCAGTGGCAGATGTTGGTGGAATGGCAATAGAGGCTGAACCTTCCCAGCAACATTCTGCTACGTTTTGTTGCTGTGCGACAGATGGCAGCAGAGGGGCAGTCTGACAAAATTGTGTCTGACATGGAAGCACGCATGAAGCAAAGGTGTGTCGTGAAATTCCTCCACGCAGCAAAAATGGCACCCCTTGATGCTCAGTGACACTTGCTGAATGTTTATGGAGAGCAAACAGTGGATGTGAGCACAGTGACGCCATGGGTGATGCTTTTCAGCAGTGGCAGCAGCAACATGAAAGACGAGCCATTTTCCAGATAGCTAAGCAGGCTCATAAAATGCATGGCTAATGGTGGTGACTATGCTGAAAAGTCGTGTTTTGTTGCTGACAATTTGCTCTGTCACCCAGTGTTTCCACAGAAATAAATTGGAGGCATCACTTTCGGAATGACCTTTGTAAGTGATGTTTCCTGAACATTTAATTGAAAATTTAAATGAGAGCTTATATGTGAGATATTTTTTTAAGCTAACAGTGGTTACCTTTAGCATTCCTTCAGAGTATTTTGTGTAGTCCTCTCCCCTTTGCTGCATGTGTTAGCACAGCATGTATCAAAGCAAGAACTTAGACTCATTAGAGTATCATTTAAGCTATACTGCAAACAGAAGATGATCATCAGGTAGATGATAACACTTCCTGTGTGATTAATACATAGCAAGAGGTGTAGCACAGAGGCACAGCTAATTAATTACACTAGCTGAAGATACTTTTACTAGTATCATATATCTATATGATGCCATGGATATAATTAAATGGCTTGAATCCCACATACTCAGCAGCTCAGAAAAGTTGTAAGGTTCCACAAAAACCCAGTTCTGCATGCATCTGCAGATTCTGCTTATCTGTGGTTCTGGTCAGGCACATGTCCAAGACGTGTTGAACAACTTGTTTTAAGTCAGTAAGCTGCAATTTGAGGAGTTTGGCATAGATTAAATTGCATAGAAATGTATTAATGTGCTCCGAGCTTGCAGTCTGGCTTGCAAATTTGTCTAATACATATCCAAGAGGAGTTAGCATACAAGCTGCTGTTGATGGGCAGCTGTGAACTCCGTTAGCTGCCAGAGAAGTGCTCATACCACCTTGCTGTGCCAAGGAGCAGTCCTTTGGATGTGGGATGTTTGCCAGATGGTCACACCTGTGGCAGTCAGTCTTCTGTGGAAAAGAACATAAACTTTAGTCAGGGCAAGCTAAGTAGGAGAAAAAGAAGTCTTTAGTGCAATGAATGTTCAGGCTCTGCACCAGGAGACAGTACTCCATGTGTGGAGACTAGGGCCATGTACAAACATGTTTTCTACATAACTGAACAATTGGTTTCACGCTTTGCCTGTCTGATGCTACCCCTGTGTAGAAGAGATGTGAAAATATGTATAAATGTATGCATACCATTTATACATATGCAAAATGAATATATATCATTTTGTATATTGTAAAATTAATACATTTTATGTGTTCACAGTATGAATAAAGAAAACAAGTCAAACAAACGAAGCCATATTCTACTAATAGCTAGAAACTGTTCTAAGCTTTGTTTCTGAGCCACTAAGCCTAATGACAAAGCCATCTCCTCTAAATGCTCTGTCAGTAACAACAAAATGTAATCCCCAGATGTTAGTTGTATGAATTATATTCTCATCACCATAAGGATGAGCTGCTTATGTGAGGCAGTCTATGATGAGATGGAAGGCCTTCGATTAGGGAATATGTTGCAGTCAAATGGCAGAATTTCTGCAGAACACAGAAAAGCATACCAACTGTGCCACTACCTGTCATACAGTTTACAGGTATAACTTCAGACAGGATTTTAATACGTATTTATGGATAGTAATATTGAGATTTGTTCAACTCCTTTCTGTTGTATTAAATGCAGGGAGTACTTTTTAACATGTTTTCAGTATGGCTTGGATGATTCTTCATCATACAAGTCTCACTACACGGAGGAAGCATTTCAGAGCTTGGAAACAAGAGGATAATACTGAAAAAACCTAAGAATGTTAGAAGATATTTGTTCTAAAATTGAGTGTCACAAAATTGTAACCAATCTTTCTTTTCATGGGTCAGCCCCTCTCTGTTAAATTCTTTTTTGGCTGCTGTTCCATGGAATGTAAGTTTAATGTCTGAGAGGATTGTATCCTGCCTTTACAAGAGGGTGGGAACAATATTTTGTTAGGTCCTTTTTGTCTGTGACCGCTATGATCCTGCTTAAAAGCAGATGGCTGAGTTTCCATTTGCAGCTTCTAGTTTGTGGAGGGAATCCAGTGTAATTAAATCTTAGAAAATCCTCTTATTCACAATATAAGTAAATATCTGACAGAGGTGATTCCCCTGAGCCTACATCATAGCACAAGGAAAACAAAGAGCAGAAGCAGCTACCAACATTCTCTTAAATATTTGAACATTTTGGACAGACTTCTGCCCTGATTACATTTGCTGCAAGCCTCATTGAAATTAAGAGAGTTGTGCCAATGATTTTTGAGACAGAATTTGGATTACTGATTCTTCTCACTCTTAACATTAAACTGGATAGTGATTGAGGTAGCATATAAATTACACTATGTAAACAGAAAGATAGTAGTTGTCTGAATCGTTGTACAAAATGTAATGTTAGATTTCCCATTTTGTACTAGAAGCAAAAGCACATAAATTCCACTTAACAGGATTTGAGGTTGAAAGTGTACTCTCAAAAGAAGAGCTGTATGCCTCATTAAGCAGATTTACCAAAACTGAAGGATCCTCTTATGAATATTAGTAATGATAGCAGTATTAGTGATAATTTGCAATTATACAATACTAATTCCAAGCATGTTGCAACTTCTTATCCCCAGTTAGGGTTTGGAATAAAGAAGCACACGGACAGAAACTCTTGTCCAACAGTATGTTATGAACCAGAGAGAGTTTCAGAAGTGTTTCTAGTCCTTTGACCTACTGGTGGATGTTGGCCCCTTGTATGAAGGAACTTTGAGAACGCAGAGCCAGAGAGCACTGTGCTATTTCTGTAATTCTTACCTTTCCCTGCATTTTTATTTAGTCCTTCTTTTTTAGTCTTTTCAACTCAAACTTCAAGTGCTGTGTAAGATGAGGTCATGATCTTCTCCGGAGGAAAGAAATATGGCCTTATTGCTTTTAAATGTATTCACTAAACTGAGTTCCAAATACATCTTTATCATTAAATAAGACATATAATAAACTTCAGCAGAATGTTTAGGAAACTACTCATTCATCACTTCTGCAGCTTGATGTTGCTAGCATAATTTTTAAGAAATCTCCAGGTAGCCCTGGCTGTAGCCATTTAGAGGAGAGGAACAAAGCCAACCTTGTAGCTACATAAACAACAAAAAACATACACTATTATAGGGATTTCTCATCGAGGAGGAAAAAAATCCCGAACAAGAAATACTTCAGTGGAAACTGTTCCTGCAAATAAGTTTTCTAGCCCTGCTTGTAAGAGGAAATGTTGATCCAAAGAATTGAGCAGGACAAGGAGCTGCAAACCAGAGTCTGTGCAGGCTAAGCCAGGGTACAGTGTTGAAAGTGCTGTGTGTGTCGTGTGTCAGAGTGCAAATATCCATGAAACAAAGCATTCAGTGAAGACAATCAATGCTCTTCATTTGTTTTTCACAGTGACTGGCTTTCTTCCTGTGTGTGTTGCACTGATACAACTGTTAACAAGAAATTGAATCCATTCTGAGGCATATTTGAATAAGTGTTGCACTGTGGTGGTTGTCAAAGTATTTCTGTTGTAATGAAGACTTCTTATTGCTTGATCTGTAGCTGTAGACAAGTGATCTCGTGTCAGAGTGCCTCTGTTCTCTTCCAGCCCATTGCCTTCTTTTTCTAAGCTATTGCTTATGATACACTGTGGGGAACTGGGGTATTTCAGATGATACTACAATACTGTAATCTGCCTGTTACATCAAGAGACTCAGTTGCTACTTTATCTCTGATGCTGTTACTTGCATCGTTCCCTCTGAAATAGATCATTCCTCACCACCCAAGGTCTTTATCCAACTCACCAGGATGTATGTATGCCTTCATGCCTTGATCTACACCTGCCTATTTGTGACTGTCCCAGACCTTTCTTCTCATGCTAACAGCCTTGTTGTGAGACTGAATCTTTCATTATTGCTACTGATTTCATTATTGCTATTGATTCAGCGGCATTTTTAAAGAGAAAAAGCAGAACTTTTTAATTTCATCTTGGTGTTTTATTACTTGTGAATATATGACAAATTCATTATGAAGCAGACAGGCAGTACTTAGCATTGCTAAACAGAAAACAAATTGCTAATTTTGCCCTTTTATGCCCCGGTGAATAAAAACTCCTTTCCCTCAAACTGTTTCTGACATGGATTAACACCACAGCGAGCATTAAGCTTAGAAATCACCAGGAACTTGTTGTGGCTACGGGCAAAAAAAAAAAAAAAGAAAAAAGAAAGGACTCACAGGACTAGAGTTGCACTTTTCAGCTCCTTTCTACCATCTTGCAAATAGAAAGGGCTAAGAAAAAAAAAGAAAGACTTTGTGGTAGGGATTTACAGCTCTTCTGTTTCACCACTTCTCGGCACATTGATGTCGGTGTGGTACTCAGAGGACTCTCCTGAAGGCATCCAAGGTATTGGGGTTCTGTTGAAGGAGGGTCTGTTTCTGAAATTTTGATTATATAACACAATAGATTCTGGAAGCAAAGGGCAAATATCAAACTGAGGCACTTTGAAGGTCATCCGTTTGGCTGCTTTCTCATAACCCCCATATGGCATGGCAGTCCTGGCAAAGGAGAAACAATGGACTTAGTGCAGAGAACATAAGTAAACAATGGGATTTAGAAAATAAAGAATTAAATACATAGAAATGGTATATTTTACTGCTGTTGCAATTAACTACCAAATCCTGCCCAAGAGCGTACATATCTATCGTCTGTGTGCTTAGAAAAACAACAAAAAAGGAAACAAATCCTCTCTGCTTCTGTGCACTTCTTTAGTTTTTGCTGCATAAGCCTCTGTAAAACCATACAGTTTTCGCACCTGAAGATATCCTTTACGTTTTGGAGGCAGAGGCTGCATCACTGCAGAAAGGATGGGGTTTGTTATTTCCTAGCTACTGATGTTCTAAAGCTACAAAAGTAAGTGCAAACCATAGAGTGGTTAACATAAGATTGTTGCTGCACTAGAGATAGCAACAATCTACTAAACTTTCAATTCACTACAAACTTTCAGTTCTTACCAGAAGCAGCAGGAAGATCCTGATTCTTATCTGAAGTACTGGCAAGTATATGGCTTCTGATATGGAGTATTTTTCCTGAACTTCTGAACTTTAAATAGCTACAGTAATAAGCAGTGGCATGCCAAATGTGAGGAGAAAGAAAGGGAAATAGGATTAAAGTCCTCTTATCCCGCTACCTAGGTCTATAAGCAGAATTAAAATCTCTAGTTCTTAATGTATTTTCTCTTTAAAGGCCTCCAATCCTTTCACCCACAGGAGACTGCAATTAGTAAAATGACACGCAACTAATACTAATTTACATTGCACAACACAGGAGAACCATGCCCCAAACTATTGTGGTTGTTATTTTCATTCAAAGTAAATGGAATTCTATATCCCAGAAGACTTACCTGTTAAAAGACTTGTAATGGGGGAAATCAGCTTTGGGACTATATGATAATAAGTCAATGGTCATTTGACTTTTGTCCTCAGGGCTGATACCCATTGCTCGTTCCCAGGGGGAGATGTAAGTTTTAAACAGAGGTTTTTTGCCTCCTGATTTTCCATCTGTAAGCAGATGAAAGTAAAACCATCTAATTAGATGACAAGTGCCCCAAATACCACACCTTTCTTGCTACTGAAAATCTATCTTGCCATTGAAGCTGAAGCACCCAGAATGCATGGTTAGATTTCTCTAACTGAGCTACTTCTGTCCTTATCCACAAAATCAGATGTATCACAGTCTAAGAGCCACTCACTCAGGAACTTATTTTAAAGCATATATTTGAGAGTTATATTTTCACTGTTCCCTCTGGATGCTCAAAACCCTCATCTCTTCACTATTTCAGGGAAAATTCTTGGGAAAGGCAAAATGCTATCTAGTTTCACAGATTTCTTTCTCAGAGGGATATCCAGAAGTATAAATGCCAGATTTGATATAAAATGGACATTCTTCCAGAATGTAAATGGAAAACCTTGGATTTTACAAGTCACTCAAAGTAGTTGGTCACTTATGGTACCTATCCACAGTTCCCAAGCAAATTTGCTTTTTGTTGTTAAAATGCCATTGGAACTGTTAAAATAATTACTTCATCTGCTGATTTTCATGCAAGGGATTTGATTCCAGAGCCTTCTGGTGAAACTCAGTGGAAGACAAAAATAAATCAGGACTAAAATCAGTGGAAGATACTCTGCCTCATAAAGATATTGCTTTAAGTGATGATTAGTAGATAACATTTAGAGATATTGCTGTTTCTTTCTTAATATTACCCAGAATATGCTGTTCATTCAGGTGAAGACCTTATTTTGAAATTAGGATTGATATTCTCGAGTCTGACGTGTCAGGTCAAACTACTGAGCTAAAAAGCTACTCCTGCTGTCTCCGACAGCGTTCAACGTGAAACCCTTCAAAGGAAAGGTTTTAGCTCGTGCTGTACAGGCATATTGCTTACCAACCTTAAAATCTCAGGATTTTCCCATCATTTCTTTGGTTCAATCAAGGCAGGTATTTCTGCTTTTTGTTTATGAATGAGCAACATGGAAACACTCAGTCAAAAACATCTTAAACTTTGCAGTGCAACTTAGTTTGTAAGAATACAGGTTTTAGTCAGTTTCATTTACTTGTCTCCAAGAGTAAGACTGGCACAAGCTCTGATAGCTTTATCTATTTCTTGCTCTTGCAGAGAGATACTTGCCTTTCTCGGTACCGTGACCTCCTTCTCCAGCACTTCCAGCAGATTTTTCTGCATGCTCCCCTTCGCTGTCTCCAGGACCTCCTTTGCTTCCAGGCCTAGGAGGAACGGTGGAATAGTGCTGCTTACTGGAGCCATGATGCCCTGCTGTCACTCCTCCTACCATCCGCCCGTGGCCATAACCATGAGCATCTTCTCCATAATGCCCTCCTGGTGGGATGAACCTCTGAAAGTGATCCTAAGGCAAGAGAAAAGAGTAGAATTCCATGTTACAGAACACTGGTTACTCACACTTGCAGGATTCAGTCCCAGAATGCAAACCCCTGACTCCCGGGGTTCTAACCAGCTTTGTCCTGATTACAAAACCGATGGCAGAACTTTGTGTGAGTTATTCTCTTTATTCGGTTTAGAACCAGTTTTAGCAACACGGACAACTGAAGGACACTTTTAATTGGGCGGTTCTGTGTACTGTTCCCAGCAGTGATCTATATGAAATACAGAAGGAAATAACAGCTTTTGCCAGAGAAGATAAAAGTTCAAACAGAGACACTGTTCAAGTTGTGGAAAAGCAAAATGGACAAGAGATGGAAATTGTTTCATGTGGGAGCTAAGCATTAGAAAGCACAACAGCAGCAGGGTACCTATGGCAATATGAAAGCCTGACAGATAACTTGTCAGTATGGCTGTTTTCCATATATATGAAAGTCAGCATGGGGAGGTATTTATACTTTGAGATTTACACTAAAGAGCTAGAAGCCTGGTTTATGTCTTTTCTTTTGGAATAGAGGATAGGCTACAAGTATGCAAATATACCAGAAATAAAGCTGAAGGTTACTGAATCTGTCATTCCTCATGCTGCAGTTCTGCTTGTGTAAATTCCTCATGGCCAGTCCTTGGGAGGCAGAAGTGCTGATCTGAGAGCTCCCAAGGGGTTAAGTTTTTCTCAGGGCTCTTACACCTAGTACAGTTTAGCAAAAAGCAGCTTTCCAGGCTGTAAACAGGCTTCCAAGGCCAGCTGTTTAGTCAACTAAAAATAGATGAGAAGTAAAAATCTCACAAGGCTCTAGGCAGAAGAATTATCTAACCCTCTGCTCCGTGTGTCTCCATCAACAGTGTCCAGGGTTTCACAGCAGGTCACCAGGCTGCAACCCAGGCAGGGAGCCAGCTGCAGGCTGAAGTGGCAGAGCTGGTGCCCCCAGGGCCTTTAGGGACTGTCCGTCCTTCTCCTAGCTGTAGGGAATTCCCTTTTTAGGAGTAGAGTAGATAATGTTCCCCTGAATGTCAGGAAGCACTAAGAAGGGAGAGGATTGTGAGTGTGAAGCTTAAGCTGTACACAGGATCTAGCAGGGCAATCTGTTCAATTATGTGTGGGAGCTATGTAACTGTAAAAAGGCAAGCTGAAACAAGGATTTTTTTTTTGAGGGGTAGGGGTCAGAATGAGGTTACTCTCAAAAGCTTAATTGACATGGAAGATTAATGCTTCTACTGATATGCTCAGTAATTTCAAAGCAGGATTTTCCTTCAAGCTTCACCCACGCTGCATGCCCTTCCTCAGAATTAAATGCTTGTTTTTCTTCTCCTGTGCTAACTTACATTCACTTTTCTGGGGAAAAGAAAAAGAGAGAAAAGAAAAAGAGAGAAAAGAGGGTGAAAAAACAGGATCAAAAAGCATTAGGAGTATAAGGATAACCTGAACCACAGTAAAATGAGCTGATTTGAGTTTGTGCACTACAGCAGTATTTGGTGTGACCAGGAAGGGGCATCATTGCCATCTTGTGTTATTTTAAATTGCAGTATTACCACTAAACTGAAGTGAAATTTTCCGAAACACAAATTCTGCCTCAGGAAAGCCACAGTTAAATCCTGCTTATCTGCAAGTTAAATTAGTTTGATTGGTCTCAGCCTACTTTGTGATTGGTCACTGACCCATTAGCAAAACATCCTGTGTTCAGGAGATATAACCATTCAGATAGGAAACAATTTTCCATGTAATACCCCAACTCTACTTATTTACTAGAATAAATTGTTTTCTTTACTTTTGGCTACCACAATGGACTATCTTAATTCAAATTTACAGGAAAATCTATTATATAATAGAAGGCAAAGGCAATCTATCTTTTTGAAATCCTGAGTTTTGGAGCAGAGCTTTGACATAGTCAAAGTTTAGTAAGTACAACTTGGTCTCTGGTCAGGGTCTTCAGAGAGAATTATGGCTTTCATTTGGGTGAAATGCATGGCTTGTGCCTTTGGTGGCAACTTGCATATTCAAGATGCATATTCACATCATAAAAGCCACCTTGCAGGGTTCACTTATCCTGTTGGTGGAAGTCCCAGGAGAAAAGCCCGAGAGTGTCAACTGAGAAAGCTGATAACCCTTTTCTCTTGGCCCTGGGGACAGATCACAGTCCTTCTGTGTTGTGGTATGGTTAACTCTGTTTGGGTGTTGCTGGAGGTAGGAAACAGTCCCAGTCCTTATGCATCCCTAGATTTGCCCTATGAAAAGAACAGTTGTGGAAACTTCATGTGATGCACAGTCTCCTGGCTCACCTAAACAATTTGTGCTCGTGTCTTTGAAGACCTTAGCACTAGTGGGAGTCTGGTTCTGCAGGCTGAGTGCCTGGATCAAATTAATTCTGAATTCTCTAGGACTGCTGCATGTGTCTCATGAAAAATAGATGATGAAAGATGATCCAGCTAATGGAGCTGAGATCTCTAAGGATCTCAATGCCCTGACGTCACTGCAGGCAGTCCCTGGGAGGAGACACCGTGTGCTTCCCATCAATTCCTTGCTGTGCCCTAAAGAGAATGATTGAGGCCAACATATGTGTTTCTATTTCCACCTCAGTGATAAAGAGCTTCCCAAAGACTTGATGCCTATGTGGTTACTAACAGTTCTGAAGTTACTGTGACTATGTCCTCTCAGTAGCAGCCACTCCAATGTTCCTTTATGGTAGGATGGCTGATTTAAAATTTAGACGCTTGAATTTGAGAGTAGGGATCACTGGATAAGACTGCCTGATGTTTTTATGAAAACGTAAGGAAAAGGGGTGTCCGTCAGTCCTTAATTTGGTTTTGCACTGCCTTAAGCCTGTGATTCACTTTTTATAAAAGGATGAATATAAACTCAGCTGTTAAAGTATCTTAAGCTATTTTGATTTTTTAATCATGTTCCCCCAAGAGGCAGTTAAGTTGGTTCAGCTCCTGCTTTCTATTTCCAGCTCTATTTCTGACTTGCTTTTTAACTTTACAGAAAGAATTTTTCACTTCACTCTCTGACTTTACCCATCGAAATTATGTTAGTTTTTATCTCATGCTACAGGTGTTTTAAAATATCTTATTTGCGTGTTTTTTGTCATCCTTTCTACATTTTCTCTGTGGATGAAAGAAATTGAGTTTATGAATTTCCGTCTAAACTTTTCTCACAGCGCTCCAACAAACTGCTGTGGAGAAACAATGTCTCTTCCTCTCCGCCTTTCTACTTTTTCCATGCCAGTTACCTCTTGAACAAGAAACCATCAGATTTCATATTCACTTTTATACAGTTTAGGACTAAATTGGGACCTCTAAGTCTTGCTTTAGGTCTTCTGCCCCAGTCCAATTCCAGCACAGCAAAGCTCATTTTATTAGAAAAGTTATATCTCAACTGGCTCGCTCCACTCATGTCACACCCTTGGAGTTTTTTATATCTCAGCTTATTCAGTAAGATTTGTTCAAGGAGTTTAATATTCCCAGCAGAACAGACCTCTAAAAAGAGTGTTTTTCCTAATATTTTCACTTAAAACTACCGCCAGTGATCTTTGGCATTCCACTAAGTACATATATTAAAAAGCAAACAGAGCCAACAGTTTATGCTTGTGACACAAGTCAAGTAGCTGCATGGTCACTCTCCTATTCTTCCACCCTTATACTTTCCTTGAAATGTTATATAGTGTTTGGCCATTTCACATGTGAGATCTGTGAGGCTGTAAGTGTATTTTTGTCTGCTGCAATGCACCATTTTAGGCATTGTAACATAATCACTTCCATTTTCTACCTGTCACTTCTTCTTACTCCACTGGGTTCTTGTTAAGCTGCAAAAGAAATACAGGGTGTCTCCTGTCACTATGCAGAAGAACAGTAATCCAGTTCTTTAACCCTTTATCAATGCCTATGTTTTGTTTCACGTTGTTCACAATCTGAAGAGCCCTCCTGACTTGAAGTCCAGTAGAAACTACCTGTCCACACATGTTCAGCTTGTCTTCACACAGACATTGTCAAGATGTGGGAACTACCTTTACTGTAACTCATGGGCTGTGCCAAGAGTATATTAAGGTGGGTTTTTATGTTTGTGGGTATTATTACTATTTTTTTTTCAGATGCATGACAGCTGGTAATTGTCTATGCAGATATTGGTTATTCCATCCTGCTAATGGTTCAAATTTAAGATGTGGTAGGCAAAACGGAAACAGAAAAAAAATAGACACAAATCACATCCCTCTATAAGACATAATTTCCACATATAGCTCAAATCAGACCACAAATTTTGACTTGCAGAAAGACTGTTTTTAAGGGGTCTCAATGGAAGAAAGACATCATAATAGCAACATCCAAAAAGCATAACTATGATTTTGTTTTCAAACAGTTCCCATCTAATGATACCAGGAAGGTCTTTCACAAAGCTTCTGAAAGCAGAGGTGGGACTTTGTAAAGAGTAAGGGCAAAAATAAGCGGGGCTGCAGGGCTAAAAAGTGTAGTTTCAATTGATGTTGATGTATTTGAGGACAAAAATATAAATATTATGATGTGGAGAAAAGGTCTGTGAACTGCTGTTCTAATTCTGAGCGGTAAAGTGCAATTTAGGAGACCCAGAGGTAGAACTCAGACTCTCTCTGCCTCAGTTTCACTTTTAAAATAACGAATGAAGTATTTCCTTCCTGTAGTGATTTGTCAGATGCTATGGCAATCAAGCACATAGCTAGCTGGAATTTTGCAATATTCTTTAGTAAATAACAAACTGCACCTTGCGACTCCACAGTGAGGTTGATAATATTCTCTGAGACATGGAATGAATCATAGTTCCCACAACACTGTGGCACAGAAGGAGGTAGGGAGAAGAAATCCTTCTGATTTAGTAGCCAGAGCCAGGCAGAGCTCCTGCATGGTACCAACAGGGAGAACATGACACGAACTCTCCTTGTTTGTCAGGATATCAGTGTGCTAAAAAATGTCAAACTCAGTTCTTGCTAAAAACATGTCTGTATGCTGTATATTTTCAAGAGAAGAGGCACAATATTGAGGACTGATACACAGTAGGTGGACATGTAGCAGTGATAAGAGGGAGTGTGACATGTTCTCTTTCACATGGGCTATCTGACATTCATGCACATGCATTACGTATGTTTTCTCCGCTAGAAATAAGGATAGTCATCTGATTGCCCTGTGTGGTTGTTTGAGTGGATGAGGAAAAGGAGGTGGAGGGTGGAAGCAGGAGAGTGGATCAATGACATGACTGCTGAGATCTTTCACCTTGTGTGGAAGGTTTATGGCCATAGCACAGGCTGTTCTGGAAACCCTTATATGGTTTGGATTTATTTTTAATAACCTTTCACTTTGTCTTGTTTTTATATTACATTACCTTGCTGTTAATCTTTTTTTCTGGAGGGAGAGAAATCATCTGTACTCCATTCCAACCCTTTCTTGCTTTGCTTTGCTGAGTGTTTCCTGAGAACTTTCTAAGACCATTAAGAAATCCATGATATAAAAACAAAAAAACACAGCACCAGCTTTAAATCCCTTCACAACTTGAAGGCAAAATAACTACTCAGGGATGAGTAGCAAAGGACATGAAAATTAACTGGGTGGAGGAAATGACTTAAAGTAGTAGTAGGAATTCTCTACTCTGCTGTTATCTTCCTCTCACTGTTCCTTTTCATTTAACCCTTCTTTTAATCCTCCTTTGAGCAAAGCCAGGAGCAAGAATTGAAGGGACCAGATTGCTAATCAAATAGTGCAATCAAAAGGTTTTTTTGATGAAGTGATTTGATGCAGAGGTCAGGCATTTTCCTGATGGCTTGGAAGATAGCAGTGAGGCCACAGATCTGCTGCTTTTATCTAGCTGCCTGATAGCAACCAACCCTCCAAGGGGATGGCTCTGTTGTTGAGATCACTCAAGTTTTCTTCTTGCTGCTCTGGCTGCCAGCTGAGGTGCTAATTTGTGCTGGCTGTGATGATTAGAACAGTCATCTACAAAGGCAATGGATGCGGTCTGGCAGAGTCCTTGCACAAAGTGCACAGGGCAGCCAGCAAATGGTAGCAATTATGTTTGTGGTCCTATTAAAATGGCCTCAGTCAAGGGCAGTATGGCAGACTGAAGTCTTCCTGCACTGACCAACAGAGATTTGTTACTTGTTCTGTCAGCGTAGAGAAAAGGTAGCCCTGAATGGAAATCATAGAAGATTTTAATGTGGAGTACCATCTGCTCCTTGGGGACCCTACATTGTTCCCATATAACAAAGCCATGAAGAAAATCCTAGCCTTGTTAAGACCTTGTCTAATTCCCAAATACATTTTTCCACAGCAAATTTACTCAAAGAGCAGGAGAGTATGGATGTCCTTGCAGAATAAAGGTACAGGTTCACTACGAAAGGATATGGAATGAATGTCAGATGTGGATGAATAAACTTACTGAAAAAATAAAAACAGCTAACAGAGAATTAGTGATCGTCATCAGCCTTTGTAGCATTAGTCTTGGAGAGACCCAGTACTTCTGTTAACCGCAGTACCTCTGTTTTTGCAAATCCAACTCTAAGCTAGTTTATCACAACTCATGTTGTATACTCACGCTGTATTTCTCTGATTGGAGACCCCTAAGTGACACCTTCAAATTTTTGCACGTTTGGACTTCAGTCTTTTCATTCCCTCACCTTATTTTCTCACTCCTCCTGCCATCCTCATTGCAGCAACCCTCATATTCTGACATAGGAACTTGGCCCTCAGTACATTCTAGGAGCTCTGGGATTGCTGAGTATTTATAAGATCAACTTGCATTTCTCTAGGATTTCCATCTGCAGAGTCTAGAGTTCAACACACTCTTCATTCTCACATCTTTTCTAAGAGAGCTGATTGAACTGCCTTAAGGCACCAAGAGATGAAGAAACTGCCACAGTTTAGCAACATGATACGTTTTTGCTGTATCTCTGATCTGTCATCCCTGATCTATAATCCAACCCACTGCTACAATTTTAATGTTTCTTTTCAGACATCTTTCCACATCCCGCTTCCCAAATTGTCAATTCTGGGAGTCGAATACAAAGATTTACTAGCTGCTTTTGAAAATATCAGAGAGCTAAAGAATAGAAGAATAGCTTTTTTTTTTTTTTTTTTTTTTTTTGGCAGAACATTTTCTTCAGCTTGACTTTCATCTTTTGCTCAAGTTTTCCAAGACTGGAAAACAGATGCCACAAAGGGACAAAATTGTACCACCAAATAAAAAGCTTAAAGAGCATCAGAAGATGAGATGCTGCATCCAAATGTTGTTTTACTGAATTCCTAACATTATATAAAAGGAGAGTTTCCTTTAGTAAGAGTTCCAATATCTTCAGAAGACTTTACTTCAGGCAAGTAACTGAAGAAAGATTAAATGAAATAACTAATTCATGGGAAAGAGGAAAAAAGGCATTGTGTCTAATAGGAAGATGCACTAGAAAAAAGCCAGCCATAGCTTCCAGCAAATAAAGTGAATAAATTGCAGTGTCATCTTGGAAATTTCTATCTGAATTTTCGTTTATGGAATTTTGTGCAGAAACAAGAAGGGGACTGTGCCCAGTAGGAGGAATAAAATTGTGTCCAAGGCTAAACATAGAACCTCACCCACTGCTGCTGAAGTCAGACTTGACTGGATTGCTTCTGTCTTGCAAAGAGAAAAGGGGATGGGTACAGCGCCCTGTGCAGTTCTGAATGCCTGATAAACATGCAGTCCTCCCTCATCACTCAGTACTATGTTTTCCCATGCTGTTGTTTGCATGATACCAAACTATTCACAGAAGGAAACTAAAGCTGCTGCCAAAAGAAACAAACAGGAGGGGAATCAACTCTTTGAAAGGGTTGATAACTGCAGAACAAGGGGAAATGGTTTTAAGTTGAGGGAGGGAAGATTTAGGTTGGATAATCAGGGGTCAGGGGGAAATTCTTTACAGAGAGAGTGGTGAGGTTCTGGAACAGGTTGCCCAGAGAGGCTGTGGATGCCCCGTCCCTGGAGGTGTTCAAGGCAAGACTGGATGGGGCCCTGGGCAGCTTAGTCAAGTATTAAATGGGGAGGTTGGTGGCCCTGCCTGTGGCGGGGGGGTTGGAGATTCATGATCCTTGAGGTCCCTTCCAACCATGGCCATTCTGTGATTCTGTGAGTCTGTGAAACAAAAAACATATGTGTTCCTCTAATTTGTTTGGGTTTTTTTCTGCACTTCTTTGCCCATACGCGTAGAGACAGAAAGAACAGAGCTTGTAAACGTTCCATTCCTGTTCCCCCTTGATGCACAGAGCAGCTTTGCAGTTTTAATTTCCAACCTACCACAGAATTGTCGGTGAAGGCATCGGGGTTATTCTCATAAATGAACTTCTCCACCCTCAGTTGACGTAATTTGAACATCTTGGATCCTTTGTTAGTGAGGAGAGAAAGTTCTTCCAGCATCACATCTCTGGGGATGCTGATCTTCTTCCCCAGGTTCAGCTTGGTCACCTCTTGCGGCATGACTACAAAACATACAAATGGAACATGTTAGGAAGTGCTCTGATCCAGCTCTCTTGTACATTGCTTCAAAGCAGCCAAGTTCTCATGTAAGTTAACTTTTTTAGGACACTTTCATTTAAACATTACCTTGAAACCGCGGCAAGATTTAATGATGTGATTGTATCTTTTTGTTCATTTGTTTTAAGGGGAATTTTTAAAAGGCAAAGTGATCGAACTTCTCTTCAAGACTTAACATGCTGATTACTAGGTAACTTGCTTTCCGTGTAATTTCGTACCACCAATTCTCTGTCAAAGCTATGGATTCAAACATTTTCAGTATAAAAGTCTTCCATAGATGCAGCTAGAGCCCTCCATCTAGAACCAAGCAACTTGACTTATGTTTTTTTTTCCTATCCTTATTAAGCAAGGATTGAACCACTTATCTGCCTCAGTTTCTCATTCACAACAGAGAATAAATCTTCATCATTAAACTGGTATAACATTGGCATAAGTCAATTCTCATTTTAATAGATGTCCTCTAGAGAAATTTCCTGTTTTTTAGCAAGCCAGTTCTATATGACACTGGGAGAAAATGCCTTTAACTGGAAATTGGATTTTTACTTGCTTGTTTACTTCATTGCAGGATTGGGGAAAAATAGAAAAATAAATACAAGTACCCTAACACAGAAGTTTCTACAGTCTGTTTGGGGACCTGAAGGAAGTGGCAGCACTGAATCATTACTTTTCCAAACCTCCAAAAGCATTCCCCATACTGTTAAAAGTAAAGAGATGATGTCAGTTAAATGCCACCCTATTCAATATTCATGTTTTCTGTAAAAAGAAAAGTGTCCTGAGTTATGCTCTTTCTGCTGTTACTCCCCCTGAGAGAAATTGTCTTTTTCCATAAATGAGTGCTGGAATCAAAGGAATTCTCTTGCAAAGAGGAAAAAGAAATTAGAGGCAAAGATTCTAAGAAAGAGATTAAAATGGAATATAAGTAGACATTGCAGCATCAATGCCCAGAAAAGATAATATTCTCTTTCTATTCACATAGGTACTGTGTAAATGAAGTGTTTAATAGGAAGTTACAAAATGTGTTGTGGTTGAAGGCTCAGCTTTAATAATATCTGGGGCCCTGCCTCCTGGTATGTTCAATGCATATCTTACCCTAGGATTTCAGTCATGTAGAGTGTGAAATTTTGACAGCTGAAATTCAGATTGAGATCCAAACAATTCTCATGTGTGCAGTTTTGCATATCTTACCTTCGTGTGTCAGCTTCCCAATGAGTTTTGTGGGCTTTTTCCTTTTAAGAGGAGCAGGAGTCCCTGCTAGGGGCATTCCCACAAAGAGTTCTCTGCTTTGCTCTAAATACACAAGGAAATGGAGAATGAAACACTGGAAAGGTATCTTTTGCCTATCTTTTAGTTGCCATCTACAGTTAAGAGACACATGGCCTTCATTTCACACACAGGTTCTATTCTGTCCCATCCGCATGAAGGAGCAGAATATTATGGTATTCTTTGAAGACGTTGCATTAGGACACAAAATACAGCAACAGGTCACAGCAGAAGCATTGCAACAGCACCACATAGCAATTTCCATCCAAAATAGACATTATAGTTGCAATGTGGCAGTCTCCCAGCACACAGATGTGCCACAGTGGTACTCTGTTACCTTGTTGTGCTGCAGTAACAAAGCATCAGTTTGAAAAATTGCTCTGTCATAACATGCTATAATACCATGCAGTTATCATTTGGAGGTTATATATGATTTTGGATAAAGATATTCAGTCTGTCCATGGGATATCTGGGAGCATTTTGAATGATGTGCCAGTTTGATTTGGATGTTCTGACAGTTTTATGATGATTAGAATATTCAGAAACTCACTATACCGCAATTCCTGCAAAACAAACGAAAAACCCTACATCGTTCTGATTTGTTGCAGGAGGGCTGGAGAAAGAAGGCACAGGCAAACCTATTAAAGCAAAACTTGTTTGTCCAAGTTGTTTGAAGTCAGTTGCTCCTTTATCTTATGTACTGATCTTATCATGTATCATTTTGGAGGGGGGGGGGAGGAGAGGAACAGGGAAATTTCGTCTTGTACTCTATTTTCCATCTTTGTCCCCAGATGGGATAAAAGTAGTTTAAAGTCAGGGAAAGCTCAGAGAAATCTGAGTAATTCCACTTCAGGCATCTTCAGTCCCTCTTGGGGGTTATCACACATAACGCAGCATAACATAAGTAGGTCTAATGTCTTGCCTTCACTTTAGCACTGTTAGTGCCCAAACAACAGCATACAGGGAGACAGATCCTCATATAATACAGTACAGTGGAAATATAAACAAGTAATGATCCATTGGCTTCAGCAAGAGAATATGGTAACTGATCATCTCTGTCCTTGCAGCTTTACTTGCTTAAAATTTCAGAGCAGAAGACACTGAACTATGAGTTATATTTATATAACTGTAAATACAGTTATATGTATAAACTAGCAAGCAAAGAAGTAGCTCCAGGAGTTTGCGCGCTGCCCTTGTTGTGCTTGAGACATTTTTATCTTCCATGTGTTTTGCAGTTTTATTCCACCATTGCTCCTTTTGCAACATGATTTTCCTGTGATGAGGTGGCAACAACAGCTGAAAGCCCAGCCCCATTAAGACAGCTCCAATCATACTGCCAGATACTCTCTCAGATTATTTGTTTTCCTTTCTGATTTCCAAGCTTTTCTCTACTGAGATGCTGCCAGTGTAGTTCATATTGTAGAAGAGCCCACCCAGGCATATTCCCTAAGCAAATGTGAGCAGGTGCAGCCATAAAGCATGCGCTGCACATTCTCCCCGAGCAGGCAGACATCTGCTTGGCTATATAAAAGAAGGAGGTCTTATTTGACAGGAAAGGGGCAATACTGCCAAGAGTCAGGGGTTGGAAGGTTACAGCCCATCTAATGGGCCACAAGACTGGCAAAACAGAGGGAAATCGTCTGCATGCCCCAAATGTGGATTCCTTGGGACAAGACAGGAAGAGTTGGCACCATTAGGGAATTGCCTCCAGTATATTAATTCCCAAGGAACAGTCTGTCCCTTTCTGCTGTCCCTCACTGATCCATCAGGACTGAGGAGTAGAAAACCTACTACCTGGAATGAGTTTAGCATAGGAAAATGGCAGCCGTCTTCAGTATTGGCAGGGCCCAAATCCGCACCATGACTACTGCTCTTCCTGCTACCCCGTCATGGGATGCTGCTGGAGCCTCAGTCCCCATCTTCCCTGCTATCCCATACACAAAGTCAGGCCACAATTACTCTTTTCTCCCTTGAGCAATTGTTCTGCCTTTTCCTACATGACTCTGCAGCAGTCATTTGATTGTTTTTGCTACAAACCAAACTAGTCATTACACTCTCCAGCCTCTACTCTAAATTATTTTTTTTCCAGGTCAACTCACCTCAGGCTTGCAGTGCCACGTTCAGACCAGCTCATGCACCTGCCCCACAGCTCAGCAGTGGGCCGTTTCCTCCCAACCTGTCTGTGGATACTGCTGGGGAGGCTCTTCCAGCAGCCCCACTCACCCAGGGTACCTCCTGGGTGCAGGCAAGCTCTGCCCAGCACAAAGTGCTGATGCAGAGTGCTGTGAATTCGACTCTTGAAGTCTGTTTGCACAGGCATCCTGAGGTTATTAATAACTGACAGCTCAGAGTGCAGAGTCTCAGATAGCACTGCCACAAGCCCTGAGGAAAGGGGAAAGGAAAAGGTTGCTCCTTGGGCCTCCTGCAGTCCCTGCCTGAGTACTCAGGAAGGCCAGGCACTCCATACGTTCCTCACTCCTTCTGTTCAAATCAATATGCCATTCCTCTTCTTCCCTTCCTTCTATTGCATTTTAGTAATAGTTTCTCAATATTCTTTTTCTCAGTAAGGCCTCAAAAAAACAATCTGAGGTCATGCTCTTCTTTACATCCATCTTCTGTCCCCTCCCCTCTCCATCATTAAACTCAACCTCCTCTAGGTTCTTATATATAACTTTTAAAATGCCAGGCATTCAAATAATGCACCAGAAAGCATAGAAATAAAATAATCATATGCATGAAATAAGAAGTAGTGCAAAGTCTAGAAAGCTACTTAGAGAGACTTAGGAAGTAGCTTGTGCAATGTGTGTGGGAAAGCCAGAAGAATCAAACTGCAAGGAGACTCATTTCTGGATTCATGGAAGAAATAAGATTGGTTGCCTGCACATTGTGTAGCTCTGTGTGTGCAAATTACTCTTCTCTTTTAGCTCCTGCTTGCTTCTTCTGAGGCAACTCTACCTGCTCCCCCATAATCATTTGGGTTTTCCTTCTAGGATGGAGAGAATGTATCTCATCCTACTAGGTTACCCAAAGGTGTACATACCTTTCAGATTTCATGTAAAGCAGAAATCCTACAGAAAATGTTCTCTCCATTTCACATCAGATCAGAATCAAGCTGTTCAATAAATAAACCTAGAATCTAGTGGGGGAAAAATAACACAGCATTGTTTGTAGTAGAAAGTCTTCAGCATGCAGAATTGTAAGTAAAATTGATAGTGTCAGGATATGGGCACTTTTTCTTTGCACAGCTGTTTCTTCATGCACCAAATGAGTATAAAACTTCCCAAAGTGATCAGTGTGTTGAAAAGCACAAAGCATTAAGACGGCTGTACCCTTTATATGTGAGGAGGAAGTAGAGACCTATGGGCACATCTGGCAATCTGCTAGCCTAATTTTTCCCATTTTCCCCTCACTTGTATCCACATCACCTATGTGTGTACCACACATTGTGCCTATAGCACAGCACTTAATCTTCTCCATTCACATCTGGAGTAAAACGTAACGCTTTGCTATAAGCTTCCCACTGTCCAGACAAGTGTTGCATTCTTCACTGAAAACAGCAGATACACCAGAATGACCCATGGGGGCCTATTTCTTTTCAATAATCAACTAGTGAATGTGATTTGATTCAATTCAAATGCAAGCCACTGGAACAGGCTGCCCAGGGAGGTGGTGGAGTCTCCTTCTCTGGAGATGTTCAAGACCTGCCTGGATGCCTACTTGTGTGACCTGCTGTAGGGAACCTGCTTTGGCAGGGGGGTTGGACTCGATGATCTCTGGAGGTCCCTTCCAACCCCTACAATCCTGTGATTCTGTGATTTATACTATGGGACACAAAGCTGAGAAATGCAGCTCCCACTATTTGGCACCTTCTTGCAGCTGCTGAGACAGTGTTTACTCAGCCTCATCTCTACTTGCTTCTAGCAACTGTTTTCAGGCCATTTTATAGCTGCTGCATTATTTTTCCAGTCATCTCCAGTGCTTTCATGTGCACAAATTATACCTCCAGGAGACCAAAATCCTCTATCCCCATCCCAAGATGCAAGAGACAAGTGAGGTTAGGGGCAAGGCAAATACGGTGAGATGTGGGACCTAAGATTGCAGCTGGAGCATACTGAACAGAGCCAGAGCTTTGAACACATACGGAATGTAAGAGAGGATTTATCCTATTAGTATGGCACCAGGATTTGTAGGGCGATTTGGATAAAGCAGTCTTGTGTCTGACACTTCACCACCAAGGCACATCTTTAACTGAGATTCTCACCTCCTACTCTGTCTTCAGATAAAACTATATGTCTCCATTTTCAGTTGCCAGGCTGAAAACTAAATCCTGCTCCTTCCTTCTCTCTATGCAGTTTCCCTGGGAAATAGAAATATGTAGTTCAGTAATCTAGAAGCATCTTTGGCAGGCTTAGGAGAGACTGCACTTGTGGTCCGCCATGTTGCCAGGTTCAGCAGCTTAATGGATTTTTCCACTGGTGATACTATTTCAATGTTATCTCTGCTTTCAGTAATAGGATGAAAACAATGTAGATAATAAGTAGTGTAGGGCTCTACTCGAGCCTCAAAGCTTTAAATCACTAGAAGACTTGCTTGATGAGTCGCATGGGTGTTTTTTGTTTCTCTTTTTGTTTGTTTTTCATTTGTGTTTTTGTTTGTTTCTTTGCGTTGTTTTGTTGTTGTTGCTTTTCCCCATCTTGGATTGTGGTGAGATTTGGGGGCCAAGTTCAGTCCTTGCTTGAGTATGGAGTTTCCACGTAGGTCAGCAAGGATAGTACGTTTCCTGCCTCCAGGACATTGCAGTACTTCAGGGAGGAGTTTTTAATCATAGAAGGAACTGCCCGCGTGTCACTGTGGCCACCTCCCTCTTTCCAAAAATACCTTTTACTTAAGTGGCCTCAGGAACAGCCTGCACAAAGCATTGCTTTCTCTGTCCAGTATACTCAACATTCATTTTTGTGCTGAGTTCCCACGTGCCTAATTTCAAACGATCTGACTCCTAATTGTTGATGTCTGTGAAATCATTTCAAGAGCAGCAGATGAGATCTGTCTCATTAGGTAGCACTAGATGGGCATAAGTAAGAGCCAGTCCTCAGCAGGGCTGTCTCCCAAGCAGATTTTGACTGTGTGAAAGCCTGGCAGGCAGAGTTTGTCTGACAAATAACCTTCACTGTTTTAATTTTCCAGGGATACAGAGTGGCTTGGCTCCTTTCTCTCCCTGGAGCCCAGGACTACAACACAGTGAATACATTCATAAGCAGAAGACTTCAATGTAATTTGATCTGTTCTAGAAGAAGTTGCAAAACATTCACGTTGGTTTTTGAGGAAGGAGTTTTTTTATTTTCAAGTACGTCTTTTTATGTTATTTTATTTGATAGTTTAAAATATGTATTATATGCTTAATCTCTTCCAATTTTACGCAGACTTGCCTTGACAGTATTTTGTTGTAGCAACACAATAGGACAAATAGTTAATGCTAGGCTCTCTCCTGCCACTACGTGGGCTAAATGCATGATGAGATTTAGGGCTGGGACAGAAATATGTAGGGTTTGATCACAATGCTGGAGTGGGTGTTAGAATAGCTGGCGTAACTGTGGGGTGTTCCTTGCTGGGCAGCCTGTTTGTCTGCATGCTCCACGTGCTGCAACCCAGGAATGCCCTCTGTGCTGCATCAGGCCTCCCACTGCCAAAACTCCCTGGTATGAGGCTGGTCTTCTCCTCTGGCACGTGGTACTAAGAAATGTCGTATGTGAGTGCCAAAACTGGATAGATTAGGAGGGAAGGATTTCCTACGATTTTACACCCTCCAGATCTAACACTACATCAGGTGAATGCCAAAACTCCAGATAATTTGGAAAAGAACAGTGGCAACATCTAGTGGCCGTTAAAGCTATAGGTCTGTACTGCCAGCAAATATCCTTACTCTTTGTATATTCTGTATACGTGCTTGGCATGCACTTTGCTGGACACTTCTCCTTCCAACTAGAACGATTGTTTGGAGGCAGGTATCCCTACTAAGCACCTTGGTACTTTCTTATTTCAAAATGCTGAGTAGCACACTGTAGTCCACTTTCATCCCTAGTCTTCTGTGTTAGCCATTCAATAATCCTTTGGCTTTGCTTTGGGTCAGTAAACTCATAGCTGGCTCCCCCTCCACATTTGAAAGTCTGTTTTTCTGGCTCCTTCTGACATGACCTGCTGTGAGAAGAAATGACTCTCACTTGAGAAGGTTACAGAGGTTAACAGGGAATTTAATCAGAGCCCTGAACACAGCAACTGTCCTGCAATGTGTTAAACCATCTGGAATAGCTCGTAATCCTACTATGTCAGCTTTAACTGACAGCAAAACAAGATGCAGTCCTAATCTGTAGCCTGTGCATCTGTAGACTTATTTCTTTGGGAACTGAGTTTCTGGTTGGACTTGAAGCTCACTTTGGCATCAGCAGACTTTTTTACTCATTTGTGTGTTTCCCATCCACAGATCAATCAGAAATATGCTGGATGGTTACAAGGTCCACCTCAAGACCACCATGCAAGCAATTAATCTGAGAAACATCCATAAAATGATAGCTATACCAGAGCCCAGTCTGCAAGTCTGATCCTACAGCTTACCCCTGCATCTCCAGTAGGGCTCAGGAATTTCTACTTGTGAGTGATATACATCTAGGAAAAAAGGTCTGCTAACACTAGACCTAAACTGAGGGCAATGAAACTCTCAGGACCCCAAATTGAACAGACTTTAACATGAACTGGGTTAGTGTTAGAGCTGGAGGCTATCCTTAGTGGATTATACTTGGTCTTCTGACTGATCGGATATTCTGATCTTTCAGTTAATAAGTTGAATGGTTGTACAATGTAGATTTGTATTTGGACTTACTGGAGCTGACAAACTGTTGTTAACACCAGATTTACAAGCAGGGGATAGTAGAGGAATGCAGGCTGAGCCTGGGAAAGATGACTACATACATTTTAGGTTGTGCCAGGTGCTGTGCCCCATCCTTGCAGCGTAAAGATTTGGACTGATCTTTTGCTAGGATGGGATTGTTAACAGCCCTACAGCTTAGGACAACAGGAATTTGCAGGGCCAGATTTCACACTGACTCCTCTCTGTTCTATAACTGAGACAAGAAGAGGCATTTGGAAAAGACTCACAGCTGGCACCTCTGTGGATTCCTATCTGGATTTTTTTCTGTTGTAGACATAGATCACTGGGCTAGAGCAGAGCAGGATTATGAAAGGCTATGCTGAGAGTGGACAGGCACAGGCAGAGCTGATTTTTGTATCAGGCTGTGACACCAACCATAAGGAAATTTCTTCTTTGTCTTACTAGAAAGTGAGTGTTTTATAACTTGTAGTACCAAAGTTTACATCTCATTTAACTTTTTGCTTTCAGGGTCTTTTTTTTTTTTAATGTGTAGAAGCTTTAAGGCCAACTTAAGCCCAAGTATTTTTGTTGTCAAGACTTCCTATCCTTTTTTTGGACTCCTTATGTTCTCATGGCTTTAGAAGTTTGTGGTAGTGCTAAACTGCATGTGAGTTGAACAGTACTTCCTTCTGGGTGCCAAGCAAAGGTGACAAAATGCCACACGTAAAGTGCATATCACAAGTTTATTCTTCTGCACAAACAAATAGAAAGTGACTGTAAATTGCAAAAAAAAAAAAGACAAAACAGAAAAGGAAAATGTACTTCCAAAAACGGAGACACCAAATCTATTCACCTTTTGGGGTCACATCTGCCACCAGACAGAGCACTGCTGTGGAACTCCCATTTTCAGAGCACTGATGAAGATCCTCTATGAAGAGGGCCTGATAGGGTGTGCTGGATATTATAGCAGAAAGGGAGTAAATTCAATCAGAGAACAATCCTGGATGGCACTGTGCTTGTGTCTGGTGACAAGTGACTCCTCATCACATCAGTCTCTTCTGAGATAGTTCCTCTCAGCTGCTACAGGAACTTGAGGTTATCCCTGGCAAGTGTTCCTATACATTCAGAGGGAAGAGACTGACTTCTGAAGCCAAGATAAACCCTCATAATTGCCATAGCAGCATGCTAGAGAGGAGGGATGATAAGCAGTTTTAAATCAGAACACACATAGATGTTTTCAGATGCTTAACTAGGGGATGCTGGGGTATGGCCTACTGCTGCAGCTCATATATTAGCAGGTGGGAACTAAAACTTGTCCAACAACTGTTTACATCTGTGCTTGTTTAACAGCTGAAGAATTTGAAATTTGGAGAGGTTCAAGTGAATTGTATATGATTCAGCTGTTACCTAGCAGGCAGCCACATTAGTTTCATGAGCAGACCCTAGCAGACCTGCTTGAAGCCAGCAGTTGTGCAGGCTTCTTCCCTATAGCTTAGCAGATGCATCTCAGCATTAGTTCACATCTCACATTACTTGCAGCTACAGGCCTTGTTTGGGATACTCCACAAGCATTATAGGCCTCATCTGCAGCACCTTCTGCTTTTGTGGATCCTGCTCTGTCCTCATAGGATAGGTAGCTTTCCTTCCAAACCTGGCTTTGAACCAAGAATGGTAGAGGTGAAATGCAGGATCCCCAGCCTCCTGATTCTTTTCCTTGCTCTGATGTTCAATATCAGTTCTCCAGTCAGACCTGAATCTTTTCCATCTTCTTTCCATGACTTATCGGAAGGATGGACCAAATCCAGTTATTCCACTCAGATCCTGTCATGTAACAGTCCACGGTGTTTGGCCATCATCAGTGTATCCTAGAAATCTGGAGAAGCACCACCCAGATACAGGCCAGATGCAATCTCACAAGTGTGATAAAGTCAGACCTCTCTCTCTCTTTTCCTTATTTTTTTTTCTAGTGGCAAAATGAAATTCCTTAGATGCTCAGGCCCTGACAACACTTGATCTTTAAGTCCATGAGAGACAGGAACGCTAGAGTAAGATTCAGAATTTCTGAGATTATTTCTTCACTGCAGAATTATCCTGAGCACCTTTTCTCTGGTCCACATAACCCCTCTCTACACCTGAGTTCAGTGATACTTTCTGCCTGGGCAAGCTGGTCTGTCTAAGGCTAGTGGCTACAACTATCAGCCAGTGACAGCCAGCCGGTGCTCCACAAAAAGATTATAGACAAAGCTTTTGAAGCACTACCTGTCCTTCAGTTACTCTCCATGGTTTTCCTAGGAAAATAGAAGACTTGCTTTCTTTGGGAAGAATCACAGAGATTTAGCTTGCTAAGCACCTGATATTTTTTTCCTGACATGATGGCAATGCAGTGCAGCATAGGATGAGTGAGAAAGTAATGGTGCAAGTCAGGTTTTGTAGCGTGGCTGCTCTCCCTCACCACAGTTGAAGTGGATTCTGGTGGTCTGAGTTAACTCTGCAATGAAGACTTGTGCTAAGACCTCCCTTCTGAGGTTTTCCAGGAAGAAAAAGCATCACCTCATCATTTGAGGTTGGCTGCTCCCATGTCATACAACCAGTTGCATCCCTTTTCTTATTAACGCAGGACATTCCCAAAGGTTTTCTCTCCATCCTTTCCCACAGCTGATAGTTTGCCAAGAGAGATGTAATTGTTTTTCTCCTCCTTCTCCAGCATGATTTTCTACATTCCAGGGTCCCCATCAATGAATGCTGCAAACACAGGTCTGCAAAGCAAGCCCAGCCAGACTTGAAGGATTCAAAGAGATCTGGAAGGATTGTGTATTGCTTTTACTTTTCTCTCATTCTCTCCCTCTCAAACTTGTCCAGGACTAAGTTGCTAGTGAGATTCTCCAGCTCAATGTGTGGAACTGCTACAAAAGGAGGAGAAAGGGCAGGAAAGCAAATGACAGGGATGTATGGACCAGAGCACATGTGATAACACACACGCAAATGCAAAGAAACCCTACTGATACCCCGAATTCTTCCTTAGTAAAGGGAATACTTTCTTCTTATACGCTATTGATCTAGCCTGGGACATTCAAAGAATAACTAGTCCTATTTCCCCAGCACTGCCAGCAGATTGAGCTCTGTATGCATGTGTAAGAATGCATATCCTCTGGGAATCTCAAAGCACTTCAGTTTTTATCAAATAATCTCATGGATAATTAAGTCATTTAGTTTGAAATTTCACTGATGACTCCATTTCTCTGTCACCCATTCTCCTGCTGAGACTATCTGTAGAGAGGATATATTTTCCAGCGCAACAATTTTAAGGAAGTTTTATGTAGTGAACCACTTCCAATCTAGCTATATTTCTTTCCTAAACTAAACAAAAAGCTCATGTATAAATGCATATTCAATCCTGCTTCCTTTTAAAGGCAACTTTACCTTTTCCTACACAATCCTTCTTTATACTTACAGAATCTATCTCCTGTTCAGTGGGACCAGTGCTGCAGGGCTTGCTTGGAGCCTACCAGCCACAGCCTGAGCTCAGCTTTGCTATTTATTTATCTCCAAAATTTAACACTTCCTTCCGTGATTCCTCCAGGTTGTGGTAGCCTAGCAAGTACATTCAAGGCCCCACTGTCAAACTGCTCCCAGACCTTACAGCTGTGTTTAGTGCCAGCTAGATGACTCCCTTTCAACTCCAGCCCTGGTGACTAGAGGAACAGGCACCCATAGTCATCCTCCTGCACAGTGCATGCTGCTTCCATGTGTGCGTGTCAGCACTCCTGCTCTGCTCCCTTACCTCCTTTCCCACGCCTCTCAGAAGGGGTATCTGGCAGAATTGTACATGGCAGAGCCCACTTCTCCTTTTGCTTTACTGCTATTCAGTGTGTGTACATGTGGGCATACAAGTGCACATGTACAGACTAACAGGCTTTTTAAAAAAACAGTTTTATGGGAAAGGTAGGACTTCTGCATTGGAATCCTTTCTTCCAGCAAGGCTTTTGTCCCCTCAAGACTTCTTCATTCAAAGCTGACTCCAAAGCCCTCAGAGGAAAACCACTTCACATCCTCTTGTGAGACAACAGCTACAGTTCACCTCTCCAGAGGTGTGCTTTGCTGCTGTATGTGAGTTCCCAGTCCTTGAGTACCACGCATGCCCTCTCTGCACATTCTTCCTTCATCTGTAGCCACAGCCATAAGCCTTGCCACGAAGCTGCCTATCCAGGTTCAAAGAGAGGTGGGGGGAGAGGGTGGTGCAGAAGGGGAGTACTTTTTTTTTCTCTTTTCTTCATTTTGTGTCACACCACCCCAACATACTGAGCTGACAAGAAAGACGAAATGAACACTACCTCTGCAGGGCCGTGGATGGGATGGGAATGATGCATGCCTCAGTGGTGGCCAAAGCTTGGCCTCCACACATTCGCCTGCATTCCTGTTCTGGCTGCTGAGAATTTGGGCCTGGCCACCTGAAAACGAGAGGCTGAAGCTGGGTTTGGGGAGGGCCCCAGGCTTGCCTGACCAAACTCTGGGGAACTCTGATATGGCTTAGGGGACTGGCTGAGCTCCATCTGGAAGGGTGCTGGGGTAGCAGGAGCAGAAGAAGCCATTTCTGTTCTCCACACGGGCTCATCCAACGTGGTGGCTGAGCGGGGCACAAGCACAGTGGGTGCCAAGCTGCTCGAAGCAGGCATGGGAGCAGGGGTGGAGAAGCGACGAATCTCCTGTGTTTTGGCTGTTTTCACAGGGACCTGCTTGGCTGCAGTGAAGGACGAGCTGGCCTGCTGGCCTGGCTGACCAGGAGACTTCTGAGTGCTGGAGCTCGGGGGATCACCAAAACAGAACATGGCTGACTTTAATTGATAGGGCTGATGGTGCATTAAATCAATGGCCTTGTTCCCTGACTTCTGGCCAGGTGCCTTTTTCACTTTGCTCTCTGCCTTACTAGCCTGAGACTTGCTGGCTGCCAGAGGATAGAAAGGGGAATGCATTGGGTTGTAAGCTATCGGAGGCGGAGCCCGGATATTGGGTGAATATTTCCAGGATGAAGGCAGAGAAGGGGAAGGTGAAGGGGTCCTGGGCTTGGACTCTGGCTTCGTTGCTGTCTCCACCACAAACTTGTCCATGCGGCTCTGGCGCTTGGCAAAGAGCTGTGCCCCCTTGCCTTTAAGCTGAGGCATGTCATGGGCCCCATTTACCAGTCCAGCATCTTGCTGCTGAGGCTTAGGAGCCACTGGAGGTGGGGTCTTAAACTTGCGGCCTGAGGACTGCATGAAGTTGCAGGCTTCAGCACCCAGGCTGAGGAAATCCTCCTCAGGCCCAGACTCAAAGCCTGCCCCAAGGTGGTCACCTTTTGGCTTCTCATCCAGGTTCTGCACCAGAGACAGGAGCTCGGGGTTGGGTGAGTTCTTCTTTTCCTCAACCTTACTGAACATGGGTTTCTTGTTGCCCCGCCGGCGAGCCTCCTGCAGGATGCCTGTGCGGGGAGCTGGCACGGCAATCCTCTGCTCCCTGGAAGTTAAGGGCTCAGAAGGAGGCCGTGGTGTTGCTGCTGAGTTGGCAGAAAGCTGCATTGGCAGCGGGGAGGTGCTTACCATATGCTGTGCTGGTGCTGGGCTAATATACAAGGAAGAAGAGGCTGTTCCAGGGACTCGGGGCTGAGATGCTGCAGAGGCCGCCTCCCCTCCTGGCTTTGAGGGAGTTGACAGGAATATAGAGGCAGTGGATGTCCGTGCAGGGCTGGCAGAAGGCTTGGTCTCTGGAGCGCTTCCTCCAGCTCTTGGCTGTGATTCTAGTGGTGTTGTTGGCCTGCCTGGTGCAGGAATATACAGAGATGTGGAGGAGCTCACTGGACCACGGTGTGTCGGTGCTGTGGCACTGGCAGGTGTTCCTGGAGCAAGAGGTGAGGAAGGGGAGACCACCGTGCTTTGTCCACCAAGGTTTTCACTAGGTTTTTTGGGTGCAGATGGCCTGAAGATGACTGAGGATGTTGCTGGGCGTTGGCCAGAAAAACCAGGAGTAAAGGGCCGTGCAGATCTGTTGAACATACTAGTGCTTGAAGAGAAGGGGTCAGGTGTGCCTGGGGGGTGCGGGAAAACAGTGGGGCTGGGGGGAGCCAGGACCTGAGTAAGTGTGGTGGCTGGCATCTTGCTGGGCACTTGCACACCTTCCAGGTGGATGCTGAGGGGCACACTGGCTGTCTTCTGTGGCACAGGCATATCTCCATTCACCATGCCTGGCTGTGGCTGGGCAGCTGGGGTGAGCTGGGGGCTCCTCTGTGCGGGGACTTTTTCCACTGTGTACTTCCCTGCCCGTTCCCTCTGCTGTTCAAATAACCGTGCTCCTTTACCCGAGGCTTCACTCAAACCTTTTTGCTTCTCTTCTTTCTGCTCAGAGACTGACTTGGACTTTTCAATGTCCAGATAAGTGTTGTCCCAGTCTGAGTGATTTGTTAAGCTTCGGGCGTCAGAGAAACCTTCCTCATCAAATTCAGACTCACTAGTTGGAAAAATTCCGTCTTCCTCCTCGTAGGAACGGTCTTCGTCAACACTCCCAAAGCTCACTAGTGTATATTTCTTAGCCCTCTGTCTGCGCTTCTTGAACATCAACACCCCCTTGGAGTGGGGGTTGGGTGCGTCTGTCAGCAGGGATGCAATGGTTCTGCACTTGGTTTTGGCTTCTTTCACGTTCTTCTCTTGGATGCTCTCGTGGCGGTGAAGCTCTGCAAGAGACAGAAAGACAAGCTCAGAGCTCCACAAGAGGCTAGATGGGCAAAGATGGGCAGTGATATGGCTGTAGGTATTCTAGTGCTCAAAAAAGGAGACATACTGACACCATCTGCCCTATCTTTTCTGTCCAACCTTTGCTGATAAGCATTGTTTGTAACTGCTGATAGAAACCCAGGTCAGTTTCCTCTTTCCATGCAAACACTATCAGTGAAGTTTCTATGGGTGCGGAAAGAGAACTGGCTTTGTTTTAAAGGACGGTTTCTGTTTTCTGGTCAGATCTGGGACTTCCTACTTCTGCAGCATGTGGACAAGAGTCCCTGGCTGTATTTCACAGTGTGTTTGAAATTTGTGTCTTTGATCCTGGGAATCTGGAGCATTTACTTATCACCCTGTTACTTATCACCCTGAAGGTGGAGCCCTGTGATATGCAGATCTTCCTCCTGCCATATGGTGGATACTTAGGAGCAAGCAGTTCCTCTAGAGGTCTGGAAAGCAGCCATCAGTACTGTTAGTTCAGATGTGTGTGTGCAACAGGAGTCATAGCTTTTAGGTGCTCAGCAGGAACAGCTGGTGCCTGGGCCCCACAGTGACAGTTATAGTCTGTGTCTTACATCAACACCGTGTGTAGGGCTGTTCACTGCTCCCTGCAGCAGCCCTGCGGCAGCAGGAGGCATGCTTTTACCCTTGCTGCAGTCCCTTGTCTGTGCCCCAAGCCCAGCAAGGAAACAGACCATTTGCTCCTGAGCAAGAATCCCAGACCTCTATGACCGATCAGCCAGCCCAGAAGGAATCTACTTACACAGGCTTGCCTGGAAAAGCTGACACCTGTTGGGACACGGGCATGAAAGTGCAGAATAATCGTTTTCCATCTGCTCTGCCAGTCCAGTGGACAGCAAAGCCCCAGTGAGGAACACTGTGTTCTCTACCCCATGTGTAGAGAAAGCATAGTGTGAGCAAGATCCAACAGAAAACCAAACTCAGCTACCCTGAGAAAAGCATGGACTTCCCTATAATCAGTGTTCAAGAAATCAGCACTAACCTTGCAGAGAAAAAAGGTAGAGCAAACCCAAGCCACAAGATAATCTCCAGTTTTTTTCATTTTATTCTTTTCCTTACTCCCATTGTCTTTTTCCCAGCATGGCTGTACAGATGAGAAATCCATCCACTGCCTGCCTCTAATTGCCAAAAAACTGCATCACTTTGTCCAATCTTTTGACTGTTTTATTCATTCAGTGAGGACCAGTTAATGGGGCAGAGCTACTTGCATTGGGCGACAGCAATGGGAGAGGAAGTTTAGCTGGGAAGGACACAAGTTTTCCTGAGGGCTGCAGATATTCCCCAAAACCTGTCTAGGTGTTACAGGTGTGGTATGTTCTATACTGCATTAGTGTAACCACAGCAAAAAGAGCTCCCTCTCATAGTTCATGTTGAAAATAAAGTGTCAACTTGCACAGCAGTCATCCTTGCAGAAGCTTAAGATAAAGACAAAGGAAGACCGATCTCAAGGCTTGAAGCCATTCACAGCACATGCTGCTACCCTGTGATTTCAGCAAGGGCACCTGTTTGGTTACTTGAGCTGGATGCTCAGTCCATTCCTCCCCTTTGCACCAAGAAATCTAGAAGAAGCCAAATCAGTTCTAACCTGTGCAAATGGCTCATCATTTACACTTGCATTTGGAGAGTAAAGGCTCTCTGAAAAGCTTTCCTTACATGCTGACTCCACCTTGCTGAGCCAAGACTAACAGTGACCAGGATTTTGTGGAGACTTAGTGCTATTCAGAACAGTTGTGGACTTCCCTCAAAGATCAGCTGTCCATGATGGAAATGAATTACAATCCCTGAAGGTCTGTTCACTCCACTTAGAAATCTGCATGCTTGTGCCAGGGGAAGCAGGGGGTTCCCAGTGGAGGAAACAAGACATTTCTTTCTTTCTACAAGCATCCAGTCACTATACCTCACCAAGCTCATATTTCGCTTCTGCATTTATAAAGAGAAAGAGCATTGCTACAGAATTTAAATCACATTCACACTATGTAAATTCTGTTTGAGTGACTCACAGGAAGATATTGTGCATCAGGAGCTAACAGCTAGGGAGTTACACCAGCCAGAGTGAGTGCCTGAGCCTCTTTCGACAGCAGTACACTGTGAAAGGGTTCAACTCTACAGTGTGGGCTAGCAAATACTGTAGATAGTCTTGGTTATGCCTCCACCAACAGTTGGGCCAGACTCAGCATTAAAATCTACACATAGCTTCCCTAGGATGTTGGTCTGAACTACTCTATGCTCAGAAGCAGCTGGAAACTGAGGCTGTGAGACTTGCTCTCAGGGCAAGGGCAAGACCTGAGACTTGCTTCCCTTTTCTCCCTATTCTCCTTCTTATCAAGGTTAGAGTGCAGAACAAACTACAGCCATTATCCCAACAGAAAAAATGATCACGGTATTCAAGCTACAATCTCTCACAATGTTTTAAGAAAAAAGCAGAATCTTCCTAAGATGACTTGTTGAAGAAAAACAGGAAGAGTGAAAGCAGAACAGAGAAATGAATGGGGAACAAAGATCTGTGGAAACAGAAGAGGAGAGGAGAGGAGAGGAGAGGAGAGGAGAGGAGAGGAGAGGACAAATGAAAAAGAAAGAGAAAAAAAAAAAAGAAAAATGAGGAGACACCTGTACCTGCATAAGGCTGATCCAAGCTTGAGAAGGCAGAGTCCAGACCTGGAGAGCTGGGCATGTCACAAAGCCCGTTTAACTCACAGCTCCCCATAAACAGAGAGAGGCAATCGGAGAGAAGCAAAGCAGCTTCCTGCTGGATCAGAACCAAAAACTCTGAGGTGTCCAAGCCCTTTGCTATCAGTTCCACAAGCCTTTTAAAGCCTCTCTTTTGTCTAGTAGGTATTGCTGCCAAAAGCCATGAGGTCACTTTGTCTATTTTTGTCTTCTTAGTTTCATCACTGAGCAGTGTGATGGACATTATCACCTGGCACTCAAGCATTCTCCTTTTTTTCTCCTCCCTCCAATCCCTGGGAAAATAACCTGTTCTTTTTTTTTGTCTTAAAATAAGAAAATATTCTCTCTGTTCCCACTGCTTCTGTGGTGCAAGCTTCAGGCTAGAAACTGTTTCTAACTGGTACCTCCATGGACCTTTCAAACAGATAAGGTTAACATATCCAACACAGCAGAGTAGAGAAATCCACTCAGGAGGAAAGAAACTTTTCTCCTCTGAACGCTCAGGGAGCACCCAGCTTCAGGCAAATATAAGGAACAAAAGAAGATGGGGAGAGGCTTTCTTTTCCTTTATACATCAATTTCCTTCCACATCTGAGGAGTATCAGCTCATGATACCAATTCCTGCCATATGCCAGGACTAAGAGACATTTGACAGAGGAGCATTAGGATACTGAGTGCCTGTAGTGAAGTGTTTGAATTAAAATGGCAAAGGCTGTTACCTACAGGGAAGAGTGTGGCTATGCTCAGGGAGGGCGATGAAGGGTTTGGAGACCAAATGTTTTGGCAGCACCATTCAGAGCTCCAGCACCAGAGACTGAGAGGTGATGAATGACGAGATGATGATAGTAAGAACTGGAGTGGACAAAGGAGAGGGGAACGGAGAGTGCTGGGAATCTACAAATCTCTGAGAACATCATCTCCAGTGTTAGTGAGTCTAGAAAAAGGAAGGTCTGACCACAGAATCATAGAATCATAGAATTATTAAAGTTGGAAAAGACCTCAAAGATAATCTTGTCCAAGCATCTACCTCCTGCCAAAACTATCCACTAAGCCCTGTCCCTCAAATGACACATGATGCCTCCTAAAATCCCTTTGCCACCGCTGAATGCCAGGGAAGATGATTTCCTCAGGCAGAGTTACTGTAATGGAGATGTGTCATGGCCTCATACAAAGGCTTTTACAGCAAAAGCAGAGAAAGTTACTCAGTTCCTTCTTCTCTGATTAATATGTATATATACAGGGATACAATCTCTTTGAGAAAGCCTTGTAGAATCTGATATACTCCAATTGCATTAATATGCAATTGGAGTATATCAGATTCAACAAGGTTTTCAACAAGGTTTATTATATATATGCAATTGGAAATCAAAATATAGCTCTATAGTGCTGAACAAAATACTGAGAACATTCAAATGGATTAGATAAGACAGTAAACAGAAAGATTATGAAACGCTCCTGAATTATGCTGACGTGGTGGAAAATTTCTATAGAAAACATTTTGTTAACTTCTGAAGCATTCAAATTTTGTCTGAAGTTCTGCTGGAGTAATCTTCAAAAAATAATCTATTAGCCAAAGCCTACAAAGACTTTTCTGTGCCCTAATTTAGCTAAAGCCCACTGAAGTGGAATGATTTAAGTTACTAATTTCAGTAAAGAGAAGTGCAAAAATTATACATTTTTTCTGGATAAGGACCCATTGCAGAAAAGAATTTTAATGCATACTCAAGAAAACTACTGAACAAGCAGGATTATACAATGTCAAGTAGTGTTTGTTTTCACTAGGAAATAAGGCTGGTAAATTTTATTACTAAAGACCACATTCTAGAAAAGCCAATACCAAGGCTTTTCTAGAAAATAAGGATGCTGCTAATTTCAGAAATTAAAAAAAAAATTATGTGTGGTGAAATTCTACTTTGTCTACTACCTTTCCATATGGGATCAACTAGAATTTTATTCTTCTAGCTATTTATGTTAGACAAGGTCATTTTTCCATGGCTAATGTTGCAAGTATCTCAGTAAGTCACTGGAGGATATAGACATTTCATGCTCTTCATACCTGGAGTCCTTTCAAAATAGGATTTGAATAGGTTATATGGGCTTTCCAAGTATATGTCTCTCAAAAGCCAGTCTTTAAAGTTATGCCAATGATTGAATTGCAAAGAATAAGGAAGGAGACTATATATATATATATATATATATATATATATTCTTTCACTTAGAAGTTATGGTATAACTCTGGGGACACAACATTTATTTCTCATCCTTGTATCTTTGTGTACTTTTATCACATAAACTGTGCAAACAATAAGGCATAAGTACTGGCTTTGCCTCCAACTTAGCATGCTACAGACATTCAGTCTCACAACATTTAAGTTTATCTATGGAGATTTTAATGTATAGTTCAGTACTTAGCAAACCAGTATGTTTTTTGGTTGGTGATTGAAAGAGTTCCAAGTGAGACACTGCCCCATTACAATCCCCTGGTTTTAGAAAAAAAGAAATTAAGCTTTTTTGCAGGTGAATTTACGGCCATGGGACAACAAACAAACAAACAAACAAACTTAGTGGATTTTGGACCATTTATAGCCATTCTTTGATTCCCACACTGCTACAGCAGAACCCTGCTAGGCTGAGAAGGTTCATGCTATGCATGGCTGCAATTAGTCTCTATATTAGTCTCTGTATTAGTCTCATGGTATCCTGCTGGAGATCTGAATAGTTTGTTCACTCAAAAAAATCTCCTTTACATGATAGAGAGCTTGTGTTGTTTTTTTTTTTTTCCAGAGCTGGATGGAAATGTGTCCTCAGTGCAAAAGGCAGCATACATGGTCAGCATTCCTATGCTGCCATCTCACTCTCAGGCCCTGATATTCCCTACACAGCCTTCTACAACAAGAGTGCCAGGACAGCACCTGTTCGATGTACTGGTGAATCTGCCTTTTGCATTTTTAGCCTGATTGCCCAAGAAAGGTTTATGCAGTCATGCTTTACATCTTTTGATCTGTCTGATTCATGCTAATAGCTTTTGAGACCATTTGTTAGTTTTAGTCCAAACTCACAAAGCTACAAAGCTCCTTTGTGATCACATGAAAAGAGATGGCTGGACAGAGACAGACCCCCCCATAGGAAGCAGAAAGCCTGAGTGTGGTCTTAATTGGGCACCAAAAAATGAAAAACACACAAAGGATTAGGAGCTCCTGTATGAGAACCATCAGGCAGATTCGCATCTACTACAGAATGAGATATCAAGTCTGAGACACAAATTAAAAGGACACCAGGATCTGTTAATTCTGCTGCTCACAAATTGATGTCTGACAGCAGGATAGTACCGATTCATCATCTCTTCGTCCTTCAGTGTTTCCAGCGTGCACACTGGTAATACAGAGAAGCATATGTTCACCATCTGTGCACTTGATTAATCCTGTGGCACATGTCATACATTCTTATTATCCAATTGATTTTAGTCCCTTTCTGCAACCTGCCAAGCTCCCATCTCATTCTACAAATCCAGCCTTCCACAAGACAACTATATGTACTTTCCATGCTTCATGACAATTTCTGATTAACACATCACAGTCTCTACTCAGTCCTCAGGTCATCCATTAAAAATGGTTTTATTGCCATTTGCTACTACTGCTTGATAGGTAAAACACATTCAAGAGAAATAAACATATTTTAAAAGCTTCACTAGGAAGAGTTCGCTGTTCAAAAGCAGAGACAAAGACCTGGGAACAATTCTGATCTCCCCAATCCAGGTAAACCACCTCCCATCCCAATGTTCCCCACACACCTGGGCTTCTGAGGGAAGAAAGAGGAGAAGAAAGCTGCAAGGTGTCTGTTCCAGGTCCCAGTTCTGAATAACAGCACTTTAGGGGCTGCAGGTTGTCCGACAGCACATGCTGCCTGTTCTGTCTAGGTGTAGCCAGAACACAAGATCCTCTAATAGAAGAGAGGAGGGTTGGGATTTTTAATCATCTGTCTTTTCACCAGTCATATAACATTGAGGTGGAGAGGACATTTGATTGACATATGTTCATGTTCAAAGCTCCATGGGTGAAAATATAGAGGTAGCCCCGCTGGATTTAGAAGCCAAGTGAAACACTACTACCAACTTAGCCAATTAGCTAACCTGACATCATGAGCCATTAATAGTTATGTTTTCTGTTCTATTCTTAGCCAATTGTGTGGTCACCTTACAGTAGTCCCATCTCATCCATATTTCTCTAGTTGGAAAAGTCATGTGGAACCATATCAGATGTCTTACAGAAGTCAACACATGCTGTGTCCACCTTATTTCTTTAGCCACAAAGTATGTTACCTTACTGAACAGGTCACTGACTGGTTTCTTTTTTTTCATTTCATAACTGATCGTTTTGTTTTCCATGAAATGTGTTCAAAATAGTTACTTCATTCAGCTAACTGAATCTAAACCTTTTTTAGTCATTACCAAAACCCATATCTATAAGAAATGTGACGTTCTTGGTCTTTTTCCCAGAGTCTCTACCCATTATTCTGAAATACTAACCAAGAGCTGAGGGTCATTCTGATACAATTTTCAGTAATTCCTTACATTTTACTTCTGGAGAGAATAAGAATTAGACTTGTCCTTTTCAGTATACTCAGAACATCAAGGTGTGCTGAATCTTGTCCCCCTTATTCCTGCTTCCTTTTCCTCTATACTAAGGGACAGTTGCTTGGCTAACATAAGCAGTAGATACGCTTATGACAGTGAAGCTTTACAGATTTCACAACAAACTGATCTCTTTTCCTGTGATGGATTGAAGGTAAACTGAAGAATGATATTTGCCAGATTGATGTTTTTCTCCTCCCTGCCATTAATTTTCTCTTATTGAGGAATGACTCCGTTATTTAATTGCCCTTTGTCAAAGTCCATTTATGACTCACCCTTTTATGCCTTTCTCTCCCACATCACTATCATTTTTTCTCATTTCTCTGTTGCCACTGAGTAATTTTGCCTACTTGTCCCCACGTTTTCAGCGAGTCCCATGTAACTTCAGATCTGATGGAAACAACATTGGACAGGAAGAGGGACTCTTGTTGTCTGTTTGCGTTATAATTTCTTCCAATTCAATTCTGAAAATCCTGGAACCTAGCAATTATTGGGCAATTTCTGTTTGCCCAAGCAGCTATTACATCAACCATGAAAATAACACCTCTGTGCTTGTGGTAGAAGAATATAAGCCAAAGGTGTAAGCTCAAATGCCATACTCAAACCTAAAGCTGGATAAAAAGTGTTCCAGATGCACAGCATTTCTCTCACTTCTGTCTTTGTTAATAAATACATCTGAAGAAAAAAAAAAAAAAAAAAAAAAAAAAATGTTAATACTGAGAGATTCATAAGCAAAGGCAGCAAAGGCATATGACTAGATTGCATACACCAGTGTATGTAAATTGCTTTCCCTAGTGAAGGCAATTCCCAGGTCAGTGCATGATGAAGTGAGATCAGACCCTTCATCAGTGATTCACCCATGGAGGTTGTTGTCCTTGTTTCCCTAGTGGTTGGCTGCTTACTGGGCACCAGGGCCAAGGGCTATTCAACGTTGCTTCATACTGCAAGGAGCGAACTTCCTGTAAGATCAGTATATCATACAGGTGCTTATTCCAGAAAAAAATGTATCAATAGTTCAGGTGATTAATTTTAAGCTCCTGGGACAAGTAAAATGTTTTTCTGCTCTATTTCTAAGCAGAAAGGACAGAGACCTAAACTTTTGGGTCTCCTACACTGCAGAGAGTTGCAAAATGATTAAGCTAGCCTACCAACCATGTAACTGCATTTATCAGTCACAGCTGTTGAAGGTGAAAGCCAAGTAGAAAATGTGGTGCAATAAGTTCAAACTGCCATTCAGATACTTTATCTTCTTCACAACTCCTGTGACCCATATGCGTTATAATAGGCTGATAGCTGGCTTGTTGCTCTCACACTCTCTGCAGAGAAATGTGACTACGCTGTTAGCAGAGGTAATCTGTAAGACCCTCCAATGAACAGGCAACTTATAAATAAGCATCCTATCTCATCAAGTGATGCTGCTGTACATCCGCTTCAAACAAGAACAATTTCCTTTTCTGATACAGAATGTAACAACTTTGATGAATCTGCTCCTGCAGTCAGGCCCATATAAAGCAGAAGAGGAAATTTCCCCACCCATTCTTCCCTCCCTTCCCCTGCCGTATATGGAAAGGCTCTTGAGTCCTAGGAATTAAAAATAGTCCAGTGGATAAGCTTAAATTGAGATATTTTGAAGCACTTCTTGCACTGACATAAATTCCTATGTGATAGCAAGTTAGGACCAGACTGCTGTCCTGGTATGCTTGTCTTCTGACAGCAACTGGTATCTGCTGTTATGAGAAAGCCTGAGCCCATTGCACCTGGGAGACAACTGAAGATTGAGGGTGAGAATACAGTGCACCTTAGAGAGGAGAGGCAGCTCTGGCTACAGAATAATCCCAAGCCTAATTATATCTTCCTTTCTTTTTGCATTATCCAAACAGCACAGAAATCATGTCAGGCAGAATTTGGACTGGCCCATTACAATGAGGATAAATGGAGATCCTAAAGATACCCAGTTTCTCCAAGGATTAATTTATTTAAAACGAGAAAATTTCTTCTTTAGTGAAAAATAAACAAATTTCCACTTTTGTTTATCCAGATTAGGCAATATACTGGTTATTTACAAGTACGAATGCCCTCCTGTAGTTCATTTGAAGTACAGCAAAGAGTCTCCATTTGCTGGTTGTTCTCTTGCTCTCCTGAGCAAAGCGTAAGGGTGCACAGTAGCCACTGGGTAGCAGTGAAAATTGAAGTCTTATTATCTGTAGGGCAAGTTCCTCACACTTTTAGGGTATGTGGCTCCCCACTCCACCCCACCAGTCTACATCAGCAATACTCTGAGTGAGTTTTGAGCAGGCGTGTCTGAGCTGTGTGTCCTCTGGGGAGCTGAGATGATACAGGTGCTTATTCCAGACTTTGGGAAAAAACTGGGTCAATCACAATATGCAAACTGTGATAGGGCAAGAACTTTGAAAAAAGGCAGGCTCAAACCTGTTGCCTGAAAAGACTCTAAGCCCTTACACCTTTGCTGGGAAAGGAGAGCTACAACACAGCAGCTGACTATACACAGGGTATCCTAAGATGGCACCAGTAGCTGCTGCCCCCCCCTACCCCCCCACTGTGCTTCCTTTGTTCCATCTCATCCTCTGCCAAATCCTTGTTCAGGCCGTTTCTAATTGCCACTACGCTATGTTCTGCTCCTGGGGTCAAACTGTTGGCTGCAGTGAGTAAGTGAGCTACATTTGTTTTGTGTTACTGCTGTTCAAAGCAGGCATCAGACAGCAGTGTCACCTCTGGCAATTGCCAGATGATTTATAACAACTCAGCAGGGAAATAAACTGTGGTTGTCAAAAGTTGGTAAATTTGATGCAAAAAAGAGTGTGTGCTGAAAAAATGTGAAAATTAACAGAAAATGAACCAGTAACAACCACAGAATAAAGACTGGTAATCTTTCATGATAAGGATAGGAAAGAGAATGAGGGGAATATGGGAAGCATTTTATAGTTTCGCTAATGTTCTTGAGTATGCAATCAGTCCAGATCAGAAATCTGCAGTGCTGCTTGCCTGAGGTACAGGAAGAGATAAGAAAGGGAGAATGCAGCTTAAGAATGACAGTGAAAGTTAAAAAGAATGAATACAAATAGAAAGAGAAAAAAAAGGTGAGGAACCAGTTGGTTGACAGTTCAAAAAAAAAAAAAAAGAGTTATTCTTACAACGTGGTGGTGGAAGCCATAACAAAAGTGAAGGTCATAGAATCATAGAATGGCCTGAGTTGAAAAGGACCATAAAGATCACATAATTTCAACCCCCCTGCCATGGGCAGGGTCACCAACTACTAGAACAGGCTGCTCAGAGCCACATCCAGCCTGGATGGTCAGGCCAAAGCGAGGAGGGTGTGCACCAAAAGGCAAACATCTGATTAGGTAGTCAGAATGGTTTTTAAATGTCTCCTGTGTCTATATCAAGCTCTAGGCTCCTGTGATTGATCATCTAAGTCAGCTACTCTTCATAACTCTGTTTTTAAAAAGTTGTTTAGCTTCTAAGCCATGAGCTTGATTTTGTGTTCTGGTTTGGCAAAAGCTGGAAGTCCCCTTGTCCCAGAGTAGGTTACTGTGCTTTGTATACTGCTAAGAGACAGCAGAGAAACAGAACTTAAAACTCATCTGGCTCTGGCTCTGGCTCCATAAGAGCCTGGAGCAAGTGTAGGAGCTAAGCCAATTCATGTACAAATATCCTTGCAAGGCTGCATCTTTCTGGCAATGGCTGCGGTACCTCCAATGGATATGGCATCTCTACAAGCAGCCCCTTTGCAGGAATCAGTGCCTCTCTGCAGTCCCACAATTTTTTTAATGGCTACTGTAATCCAGCATAATCAAGACAGAGTTTTACCCTCACATTTACTGCCAAGATTCCTAACTCAAGAAAAACCCAAGCTGGCCTTGTGAATTGCAATCCATGGCAGAACAACTCTTACATAAGGACACTCGTAGCCAAAGATGATCCAGAAGGGGGATGAGGGGTGGAAAGAGTAATACGAGAATAAAATACCATCTCAGCCTCTAATATTTCTAGGAGCCCTACCTCTCGCTGGCAGTGCAGTTGCATCACCTTCTGCCATGGGGTATTATTTTGCCATCAGAAATGTTCTGCATTAAATACCTGGCTTTCCTGGGAGCCTTGTGTGCTGATACTATCCATGGAAATAAGCCTTGATGTAAAGCATTTGCTCATCCACTGCTAGGACTATCAGATGGCAGGGAGCAGCTGAACATGCCTTTCTCACCATTCACCTCATGCTTGTACATTATTCAAATGGGGAAAAAATAGCTTCATCGTCAGAGAGTCTGAAACTGCTGATTTCTTTGCTCTTCTAGGGAAAGTGAATGTTATAGACTAGGAAGAACTACTACAAGGCATCAAGTCAGTTGTACTGCCAAGCAGGGCCTGACATAAAGCACTCAACTGAGTCTGTCCTCAACACAGAGTAGAGCAGATACAGCCTCGATTTGACAGTTACCTCTAAAGGACCAAGAAAAAGAGGGAAGAGTGGTGTAACAATAGCTTTGAAATATTATCTGGTCTGGGGAAAAGATGTCTAGTGTGTGTTTTATCTCTGATTCGGTCTAATAACTTTTCTATGTCTCAGTTTCCCAGTCTGTTCCACAATTAAGTCAGTTTTTTGAAACCTGCTTAATTTCTAGGCTCAGAGAAGTAGAAGTTAATCATTTGACTGATATATTCATATGAAAAAAATATATATTATTACCTTTTATTTGATATTATTGGCTAGATCACCACTGTGAAATCAAATAACATCTTACCCTGTCATCATGTTTGAGTTTGAAATGCCATATATAGCAGAAACCAGGAAAGATATTCTCAACTGAGGTCACTTTCTGGTCCATCACCCAAGAAATACTCTAAATTTTTCAGTGTTTTATTCTACCTGGAAAGGTCTCAAGAGATACCCACCCTACAAGGAGCTGCCAGATTAACTGATTTACCAGCTCCCACCTATATTTGCTGCCAATACTTCAAGTGGATTGATTCTACCTTAGCTGCTACATCGCTGATTGTATGGCTGGAGCTCCTAGAAGTGACTCCTGGACCCTAGGCCCTTTTTCTCATCTAGTGCTTGGGACATCCTTGGTGATCCAGACCCCAGTGGCAAATGTGCAATGGGAAGCTCCCATCTCTGCAGGGCTGACTTGGTTTCTTCACAAGTTAGGGGAGCTAACCCACTTGACATTTGCAGGAATGAGGATTTTAGAAGGAGATCAAGCATAGGAAGAGGGCAAGGATGAGTGGCAAGGTGCAAAGCACTTACTAGCCTGCTTGGCTTTCTCTGCATATGTGGTGGTTAGATCTTCATCAACTGGGTGCTCCACTGGCCCCACCATGGGGATGAGATGGCGCTCTGCTCGGATAGCCTTGGTGGCATGGGGTAGGAGCATCGCCTCTGGAGAAGGCTCACGACCCTCTGTTGAGGATGGCCGCAACTGTCCCTCGCTCTCTGAGAAAGGGGTGTCTGCACGGCTGCCGGGTGGACAGGCAATCTCCCTCTTGGCCACCCCACTGTAGCTGGCCTCCTTGGCTTCCTTCTGCATGGCAGCCTCCGGCAAGCTCTCATAGCCGCTCTGCTCAGACAGGGACACCTCGTCCTGGGGCAGATCTGCCTTGCTGTTGGTGCCGTCTGGCGGCGAGCGTGGGGACTTCTTGCGGGCCCGGCGGTGCTTCTCCTGGGCCACATTGTCTGCATCACTGTCAGTCTCACCATAGTAGGCCTCGCTATCCGGTGGGGAGGTGAGGCTGTCCAGGTGCCTCTGTGGCTTACGGGGCTGTGAGGGCTGTGTGGTGGCTGGGGCTCCTGCCGGAGCCGAGCTCAGGAGCTGTGCCGTGGGGCTGAGTGCGGATGGTGGGGAGAGCACTCGCTGCCCTGGGGAAGGGGAGCGCTGAATCCGTGGGCCAGTTTGGTCCCCACCAACTGTCCTGCAGGGAGAAGGAAAAGCAGTGAGTGAGGTCTGGTTGGTGAGGGGAGCTGGAAGGAAACTGCATGTGAGGAGGGAGCCCGCTGGACAGGGAAGGACAGAGGCTGAGCTGCTGTTTCAGGTGTCTTTTCTGTGGGACAGATATCTACAGTGCACACAGTACAGACACTAAGGGCAGACTCATCTCTGACATCAGCTGTGTGCTTTCATCCCGAATTTCTGCTTTATGACCTCTTTGGAAACCAAGTCTTAAACGCTCAAAATCAGTTTGATTCTGAACCACACAGCTGGGCTGGGGAACTTCTTCCCCTTGCCAGAGTCATGAGGATTCATTAGAATTATAAAGGAGCCTTCTGAGCATGCTTACTGGGAAGCTAGGCAGACAACATTGCCTCTGTAAAGCTGTGGGTTCATGATATCAATTGTTTGTTATCCGGCCTCTGAACAGTGAAAAATTTATATTCATGTCAAACCTTGGTGGAAGCTAACTGTGGGCAATTCTCCTGACAGTTTATTTATTTTAATAATATTTATAGCATGAATTCCTACTGGGGAGAAAATGCAAAGCTCCTCAGGCAAAACAGAAATGTTCTTTCTTTTCTTTAAATACATAAACAGATAACTGAAAATCATTGCTGCTTATAAGCTATTTTCTGTTGTTCTGCACTATCCATTCAGGTCTCTTCGTCCTGTCTCTTTACAAACACTCCCCAGCAGAAATGCATATACAACCTTGCATACTGCAGTCTTCCAGCTACCTGTCCTCTCTGAAAGCAACTGATTGGTGTTGTCCCTGGGAATATAGATATGAAGTGTTAATAAAGATGTGTTGAGAAAGCAATATTTGATGAGTTCTCTGCTACACCAAAATACAGCCAACTTTATTCTCAATCCATCCAATATTGGCTCCCAGAGGGCTGATCCATGCATCCTGTGAGAAGCCTGTCACTTTGCTAATTCAAAATGTGCTCATTTTGGCCCAAAGAATTTGCCTAGGCACCTGTTGGCTGCAGATGGGCTCCAGAGGGGTGAGATAAGGCCTTGGCTAGGGACCAGGCGCTATTCTGGCCACCCTGTTCAGGGCTCACTCATCCCAATTCATCACAGTTGGTTGACAGAATGAGCACATCAGAAGGCACCAGCACTTTCCCTGTAGCCAAGGGAAGTAGCCTACATGCTCCTGCTTTCCTTCCTTCTCTGAGCACTGCTCTCCTTGGCCCCCAGTGTACAGATGCCAGTAAGCAGGGTGGCTCTCCCTTCCCTTTGCTCACAGTTCTCTGTCTTCTGAGGGCTACAGAGAATTACATCTCCCAGATCCCTTCACCAGGGTCTTATTTTCTGAGGGCAGCTTCTGTTTCGGTGGTAGTGTGAACTAGTTAGGTCCTCACACAGCTTTGCTGCCTTCGTCTTTACCTGATTGATTTACAGCTTGGCCCTCATCTAACATACTCTGAAGCACTGGGTTTGCTTTCACACAGGTAGAAACAGCAAAGTTACTGGGATCATTTGTATGCCTAAAATTTGATCCTTGTTTCTAACATTCTGCTGGAGAGCTCAGCAGAGATACATCTTCCCAGAAAAAGGACTCCCCTACCCACTTCTTTGTAGAAGTCAGTTCATATCATATTGGAATACAGTGGCCTGCTGTAGTAAATATCCAGGTAACCTTTGTGCGACTTTCTGGTGGCTCGGTTATCCAATATATAGTCAAATCCATTTCTACTGAAGAGTTTTTTACCCAGAATGAACTGGAGACTGTTAATTTCTGAGGTAAACTGCCCTATGTCAACTGTTTGTTTGGAAACTATATTGTTCATTTTTAACAGCATATTTCTTACATTGCAAACATTTTCTTCCAGCTGGAGGGGGCGGAGCATAAAGGTATGGAGTCTGTTCAGCACCAGTACCAGGCTCTTGGAGAGCAGCATAGAGACAGTGCTGAACTTTTGGATGGCCGTGTTAGCCATGGGAATCTCCTCGTAATACACTTCACAGTATAGAGAAACTAAAGGCTCCCTGCTTGCCTTCCTCCTGCTGGATGTGGAGAGCTGCTGTGCTGGATGAAGCTGCTCTGCTGCCTGTACTGTCACAGTCCTGGTGTTTGGAAACAGCTTACCTTTTCACTCGGATATTGAGCATGCCATTGGATGAGTCGATGATCTGCATGGCAGAAGCATGGGAGAGGCCAGCACATGACTTCCCATTGATAGATACCAGCACATCATTTTCCCACAGGCCTCCACGGCATGCTTTGCTTCGCTTTCGGATCTGGAAAAAAAAAAAAAAAGAGAGAAAGAATGGGGATGAAAGGAAGAATAGTAGCCATTTAGTTTAGTTGCTCATCTCCTGCTGGCGCTTCTATTGCTCTCTCTCTGAAAGAATAAAATAAGGCCTAAAGACAAATGCGCTGCCAAGTTGAAGGAAGACCATGTTGCCTATGCCCTTCTGTTTCTGTATTCCCTGCTCCAGCATAGGCTGGACCTGAACACCAACCTAGTCTGAGTCCTTCACTGCAAATTTAAAACTCTGGAGTACCTTGCTCTTGATCTCTCATGCCCTGTTTCCTAAGTTGCCTGTGTTTCAGAGAAGGAACGGGAGCTTATTCCAGACTCTCCCTATACATGGCTGTGTGTCAGGATTCCCAGCTGTACCCACGACTGTGCTTCTGTGGTGTGACCCATGACATGCACACAGAGTCCCTGTGGATGCTGTCCTTGGGGATGCTGAGAATGGGAGGAGTTGGGGGCCCTCTGGCACTTCCTGCCATCAAGAATTCCTGCTCGAGTGGCTTTGGCCAAAATATTTCTGGATATCTGTATCAGGCCACATGGTGTCCTGTTACACAAGTGTAAACTTGGAGTAAATCTTTAGCCTTAACAGGAGTTGCGCAGGATATGCATTGCCATATCTGAAAATGGAGTTTGAGGCTCTAGTGTTAGACTAGCACCCAGTCTGGCCTCTTGTGGCCATTACACATCATGCATTTACTCTTTCTTCTGTTCCATGACATGTGTTGAACTTCTCACTGAAACCCCCAACACAGTCTAGGGTTCCTGCTGGGGCTAGCAAGCAAACCAAGTGTCCACTGAGCTCAAAAACACAGATCTCTCATGTAGATCAGCAGTGTGACAACCTTCTTATAGGACAGCTTGGCACTCATAATGCACTTAGTTTGCACATGCAAAAATAGCCAGACAAAAACACTGCATAAGAGTAAATCAGGATGAAATATGCTAGATTTATAAATGCTTCTATATATTTTCTTCAGATCTTGCAGTTACGTGAGAAACAAATCTGTGCAGAGTTGTTTGACAGAAGATTCAGTGAAAGAAGTGAGACAGATTCCTGCAGAGATGTAATGCACTGCCAGGCACCTTCTCCCACACCTTACGGCCTTGCAGCTCAAGCAACTGGACTCAGACAAAATGCTTTGGGAGTCTGCGTGGAATTCTACAAGCTTCTCTGCCCTCACTACCATGGAAGGAGATGTGAGAGGATTGCTACTCTACTGTCATTCCCTCAAGGGGCAGAAGAGAGCTGAAGCCCTGAGGACATCCCTCGGCATGGCTGGCTGGTCTGAACCGAAGGCTCTGCATAATCAGCATGTGACCAGGCTTAGCCCTGCCCACCCATGTCAAGAGGCAAGAGCAGTACTGCCTGTAGGTCAGCCTGTCAGCAGGACTGAGAAGTGTTAAGAAGATAGAAAGAGGGGCCCTATGCTCTGAGTTGTTTGTATGTTCACTGGCACTTTATCCCTCTGTAGCCTCTCCAGCTTGACCCCAAATTTTGTCTGCATGCTTAAAATAGGGATTTGCTCATCCCAGCTGCCACAGCCATCAACTTCTGTCATCTTAGCCTTTTATCTCTCTTCTTGTTAATATAAACTAGGAATGAGAACATGTGGGTCTGCAATGCTGAAGAACTACATTTCTGCTGTTACAGTACAAATATTGCTTCCTGATACTCCCAGTATCAGGATGCAGCTGTTAACTAAGAAGAGATAGCAGACGTGTTTTCCAGTGCTGCCTACTGCGACAGCAGCTAATGCAGAGGGTTAGTGTTAGGGCTGTAGGGAGGGTGACCAAAGGTATCTCATTGGTATTACTCAAAAGAACAGCTGCTGCTCCACAGCCAAGTGCTTTGTGTTCTGCATAAGAACACACTTACTGAGTATGTCTCTCAGTTATGGAACAACGAAGGGGTTAAATGTTGTCTGGAGGTTCTGAGAGCATTCTTTACATCCCATAGTACTCCTCCATGCTCACTGAAGCCAGCTGGCTCTGGGCTGGTGACCACCCATACGAGAGGCTCATGAGCTTTCTGTGAGCCCTTGGGCCCTGCTGGAACCTGCAGAGAACCACTTGGCATTCCCAGGCAGGCAGCCTCCTGCTGCCCCCTCAAGCACCTTTAGCTCAGAGTAGGCTGCTGGGACATATGCTGTCCTGTGTAGGTTGAGCAGTGCCAGCAGGCAACCCATTCATTTTGTGGCAAGCAGAGGTGCCAGCCCAGTGATTCTGGCTTGCTCTGTGGTCAGAACTTACCAGGGCAACAGAGGGCTCATGTGCAAAAGTAACTGTGGTTACTTCAGGGCTGCTGTGGGAGCTGCAAGCTAGCCCTGAAACTCAGGAGATTTCTGCCTCTCTCCATTCCTCCTTGGGAAAACAGGACCAGTGGCAAGCCCAGGACCTGCAGAGTCTGAAATAGCATGTAAGCATTCCTGGCTGTCAGTCTTCCACAGGTTTGTAAATCTTCCCTTGGAATTTTACAGATCTGCTTCCCAAAGGCAGAGGGAAACCAACAATTTACAGCTTCATAATGACAACTCCTACCCCCACTGCATTTGCTGGAGAGGAGAAAGGCAGAAGAGGAATCTGCAGAGTGAGGAGGCCGACAGCATGCCGTACAGAAAGGATGGGACCTTGTCAGCAGGGTGCAGTCTGCCGGAGCCAGGGGACAGAGAGCAGCATCAGCCTGCCAGTTAGCGTGTGACTGCCAGCACAGTGCTATGCAGACCTTGAACAACAACACCCTGCAGCCTGCACATCTCACTCTCAGGGAGGGCAGCACCGAGTCCTCGAGGCACTAGGCCAGGCTGGGAGCTCATGCCACCAGCCAGGCTCACTGCCCACCCTGAAGGTCAAACTGCCCTCAGACTCACTACTTGCTCCCTATGTCCAGAAGGTGCCCTCTCCTGGGCGCCCGGCAGTCTCAGCGAGTGCTGCTGACAGGAGCTGCTTGTACAGGCTGCGGGAAGAAAGGATGTGCCACCCAGCAGCTCTTCTGAATGGTAGGGGAGAGGAGGGGAAAAGAATCCTACTAGAAGGATGGGACAAGTGGCATTTCAAAGAGAAATCCCCTCTGCTTTGTGAAGCAGATCCCTGAACACTTTCTTGTGCAAGCCAGAGGCAGCAGTAAGGGTCTCTGAGAAGTGGCCTGGAGTAGCTCTACGGAGCTGCACTTTCTGATCTCTGGCAAGGACTGACCTCTCCCTTTGGAGGGGAAGACCTCACAAATTGTCTTGTAACTACTTATCTGTTATACCTTTGACTCCTTGTCTCTGTAGAAACCTCCCTCCCCACAGTACACCTTGGTTCATGATGGAGAAATGTCCTCTTTAGATTATACTGAAGAAGGATACATTTAAATCTCAGGAAGAAATTCTTTATTATGAGGGTCACGAAGCTCTGGACTAGGTTGCCCAGAAAAGCTATGGATGCTCTATCCCTGGATGTGTTCGAGGACAGGTCGGATGGGCTTTGAACAACCTGGTCTAGCAGACATTATCCGTGCCCGTGGCAGTGGGGTTGGAACTACGTCAGTTTTAAGGTTCCTTTCCAACCCAAATAATTCCATTATTCTGTGATTACAGCTTCATTTATGGAATCTCAATATCAGAGCCTTACTGATTTATGCTACTGGAAATATAAATCAGTGTGGAATACTGGAAATACAACTTAATGAAACACATTTGCACATAGAAAATTGTCCCTCTCACTGCATTCACACCAGAGACTTTTGTTGTGATAAAACAGCTCTCACCAGAGCGGTTTAGTTGTCTACAGGGCCTATGTATGTGCATGTACATTTCCTCTTTTCCTTTATTACATTGCCCTGTTCTTCTAATTGATCATATTGAATCAGGTGGGAGAGAAAGGACAGAAGCAGCTGAGACAAAAATGAAAAGAGTGAATGCAACAAATGAAAAATACAGGGAAGAAGAAAAGGTGTTGAAGGGAAGACCAGTGCTAGGCCAAGAAGGCTAGGATGATGATCTGGCTAGAGAAGAATTCTCTTAGTGTAGCCCTGAAGAAACAAAAGGACGCCCTGGCTATTGGATGTGTCTCGGGTGAATTCAGCCTAGCTTTTGGGAACAGAATGCAAGGGAGAAGGGGTCAGATGCAATTTGGCAGCATCTGTTCTTCAGTATGGACTATATTTAGGTGGTGGCATGTGGGGAGTGAACACACGCTGTGATACTAAGAATAGAGTAATCCCGATAGTAACTCAGTGGCTTCACATCTTGCCTGAGAATAGCCCAGGGAACCTGTCTGAAACTGCAGCCATCCTCTCTGCTGGCCACCACACTTTCTTCATAAAAAAAGGTATTATGGTAGTCAGAAGGTCTGTAGTGCCTTTCAGGAATGAACTGTAATAGGCACTTCCCCCTTGTGTTGCCAAAGCATTTCCCACCTCCTCCCTCAGGCATAATCTGTACAGCAGAAAGACAAATTATATTACTGGTCTTCCATCTAATCTCTAAAATCTTTCCAGCAGCAACCAAGCAAACTCAAGCCAAGTAAGAGTTGTATGTTGACTACAACTGGACTTTCCCTTTCCCTCTCTGCTTGTGTCTCACATCACAGGGCTGCCATCCATGCAATGCTCTATGGCTGTGTGGCAGCTTTTAAATTTCATTCCCATTTAAGTGAAATGTAGTCCTGTTACAGGGTTCCAGTGGAGATGTAAGAACTGTCCTGTTGTATAAAGCACTATAAAGCATTACTGAAAGAAATGAACTTAGGCAGAATCTGAAGAGTTGTCTAACATCTGGGTCTGCTCCTCCCAGAACCACACGCTCAGCTGAACTACAAACACAGCAGCTGCAAAAGAAGAAGCAAACACCTCCAGCTCTTCTTTGGGCACATCTGCATTGACACCAGTTCAGTTACTGGAACAATTTGGTTTGATTAGGCTAGGGCCTAATCTTTCACTTGTGCAAGGACAGATACCCCGGTGGTTAAAGCACTAGACTGGCATTCAGGAGACCTGGGTGAGTTTTTTGTGTGGTCTTAGATAAAACTCTCAGACTGTGAGCTGTAAATGACTGCAATCTGGTAATCAGGAATTACTTCAGTAGTCATTTGCTCTGACTCTTTTCTTTGTCTCAGCTGCTCACCTGAACATAAAGATCCATTAAGATAGTTTCTCTATGCCTTGCCTATTAAGGATCTTCATGGCAATTCAGTATTTTTATTAGAGTAGAATATTTACTATAAGCTATTATAATTACACTAATTATTATAATTATACTTCTTAATTTAATCCCAATAACTTCCTGCCTAACGATTTGCTTCAGTTTAAAAGGCACCACTGCATGTACTTTCTCTTGGTAAAGCAGTTCCTGCAGACCTATGTCAAAGGTCATCTACAGTGAAGGTTAAGTAGAAGGTGTTTATCTAGTGAAAGAAGGGACAAAACATACATCTGGAATAGCAAATGAACACAGAAAGGGAGGGTGGTGAAATAAGGTATCTTGACCAGCAAGCAAACAGATTAGGTGGTTTCTGGACAAGGGGTTTGGAGATGAAACCTGGTGGTGGCAGAGGATACTGGTGCTAGACAATCCATTAAATGCAAACAAGACTTCTTTAGTCTGTTACCAGCTCGAGTGTACTGGTAAGGGGACTATTGCTATTCCAGTACTGGAGAAAGAAGACAGTGCACTGGACCAAATTCTGATTCTCCCAGTGAGCAATCCTGCACAGTCTGCTATTTGTGCTAATGAGAGGGAGTGCCTGCGTAAAGCTACTTCCCTTGCCGGTAACTCCAAGCCTTAGTGATGCACAGAGATTTGTGAATCAGATCATTGGCTGATGTGATCAAAAATGGTAATTTACAACTATGACAATACAATTTTCTCTTCAGGCCACCTTCTTACGGTTGCCCCAGAGGCCCTATCCCCTCATCTCTGCTAGGAAGGGGAGAGCTTCCCTTCCAAGCACTGCTCTCTGCTCACTGCTGTCCCAGTGCTGTGCACAGCTTGCAGCTCCTTGGCCAGACAGCAGTGGTGGAGGCACGTCCCCTTCCAGTGCACAGTGACTGTGGCCCATCTGCCCCTCAGAAAGTCTCCTGGCACCACAGCCAGCACTCCCTTGCTGGCAGCCAGTGGTGGCACCTGTCTGAGTGCTGACAGGTCATAAAACATGTACAGGAGCACTGTCAGAACTGCCTGAGGCACTCCTTCCACAGCACCGAGGGACATACTTGGTCCTCCAAAACTAGCAGTAGTGACTGCTGTAGACTAGACTGCTGTAGATTAGGTCGCCACAACTTTCTTAGGTGTGACTTTCAACGCCCATGAGATCAGGTAGAGACCAGTCTATCCACCTTCCACAGTGCTTGCAAATCTGCAAGCTTTCAGGCCTATTTGGGTTAGAGCTGGCAACTATCAGCAGGAATAACATCATGCAAGCAAGGGTGAACAGGACAGAGAGCCAGGCTGTGGATCGCAGGCATCAGCACCTGGCTGATACGCCTGTAGCACATAGGCTGCAAGGATATCTGCCACAGGAGAAAAGAGAAACAGTGAGTTTGTAGCAGAGAAACATGCAAGAGGTGAGAAACAGTAGAAAGGAGGTTGTGATGAACTGCTCTTAAGCAACAAAACAGTTGTTGCTTTTAAAACCTATACAGTCCAGTGTCGCTGCTTCCCCTAATAATTCACTCAATTGCTGCTGTGTTTGTACAGAGAAAAAAGAGGAGCCTCTCAAGCTTTCAGGGCCAATACCCTGTTTCAGATACCAGATTGTTTACTCCACCTAACCTGATTTTAAAAAAGCTTTTAGTTGTTTGACAGGATTGGAAGGAAAGTTGTTGCTGAACCACCCTGCTTAGTTACCCCAGGTCTTTCTGTGCACACTTGATCAGTGACAATGCTGTCCTTTATTTGAACAGTATGCTGATGTTTGCTCAGCATCTATTTGTAGAAAGACATCATGTCTTTCAGTCTTTGCGCTAAGTGAAATAATTCTTCTCCCTTCATTTTCTATAGCTGCTCTATCTTGAATTAATTTTTGAATTTCCTCTTTTGAAAGAGGAAAGAGCTCCATAGGTGTGATATTTCCAGTGAATTCTTACTTGTACCAGCAGTCAGTAACACCAGCGTCTCCCTAGCACAGCTCATTTGAGGCTCATTTGTTTGCCTTTTTTTTTCCCCCAGAAATGTATAATTTCACTGGCTCATTATCTTCATATGAGTCACTGACAACACAGAATCACTGAATGGTTTGTGTCGGAAGGGACGTTAAAGCTCACCGAGCCCCAAGCCCCAGCCATGGGCAGGGATGCCCCCAGAAGCACAGCTGCCCAGCGCCCATCCTGCCTGGCCTGCAGCACCTGCAGGGCTGGGGCACCCACAGCCCTCTGGGCAGCCTGTTCAGATCTTCCTCCTCTACTATCAGTAGCAATTGGAAAGCTTCCAGTTTCCATTTATTTCTTCAGTATTCATTGTGAACCAGGCTAAGCATCTTTCAAACTAAGCACAAGGGCTTTCTGTGTTTTTTATAGCGTTTCTTTTTCATAGAATAAATCTTGTTTATTGAAGGTTCCAAAGGGCAGCTTGCATGCACTTGCACCATCTGAAAGTCGCCCTGTTAATCGTATAAATTATTTTCCTAATACAGCTCCATATTATGTTCCTAGTTTGGTTGCTGATAAGCATAATGCTTACCTTATGACTTTTCTCAGACTACTCATTTCACATATTGTTTAGCTCCAAGAGCATTTGATGCACATCCCCTTCTCTCAAAGAAATCCTCCAAGAACCTGAAGGTATCGTTCTCCCTTACTGTACTCTCTTTTCAGAATGGGTGAACAATCTCATCACTATAGATTCTCCTTACAATAAATACTGTATGTGTTAGGGCAATGTGCTTTTTCCTAAGCCTTTCTAAAATAAAAACTTTGCCATCAATTGGGGCCATTTTGTTTCTCGCTATTAAGCTTGTTTACTCATCAACAGCTGACTGTTGATGGCCAAAGATTTGATGTGTGCTGTTGCTGCACTGTTGTGTTACTACCACACAGCTATACAAATTCACCATCAGTGTGGTAAGAGGTAGTGTGAATTCCCATTATCCTTTACCTGCTTTCCTAAATAAGTTAATTACAAATTATAATATGCCAAATGTGAAAACACAGTAATTCAACTGAGTTCCATTGAAAGAACACTGCTGTAGCTAAGAACAGAATGGCGATTTTCCTTTCCTCTTTCAGTTCTTTACTCTTATTCTTTCCCTTTATTTGCTTCTCTAGTTCCCCTTATTAAAACATTATAATTTCTGCAGAATTATTCATGTCCTCTGTTGATCTTTTATCCTGCTGTGTTTCTGCCTGCTGAGCATATGACTGTCTGTTGTTCCTCTAGCTTACTCATTACCAAATTGATATTATAACATAACCCTAATTTAAAAATCATCTAATCTTTCTACTGAGGGTTCCCCAGGCACTAATAAATACTCTTTTGCTTCTTGTTCATCTCACCCTCCACTCCTACAGTATCTGTTTTTATGAGACTGAATTGTTATGGTACCACTGTCTTTCATTTACACATCAGACATTTTTAGCACACAGACACTGCAAATGATTGTTAGGACAGAACAAAATATTTAGTATGTGCTCTTGCAGGAAAGTTTAAAACAAAAGATGTTTGCAGTTACAGATCTGGAACCGTGTAGTCAGTTGAAGTCAATATTAGCATTTCAATCCTGATCATGTTATTTAAATTCGATTTTTTTCATCAGTATCCCCTGGGCGCCGCTGAATGGAAGAAGTGTTTTTCCCTCATTCTGAGGCAGACAGAGCTATCTGACTCCATTAAGGTTACCTGAACACAAGGCTACTAATACTTGACCCAAGGAACTGTCCACATGCTGTGTAATTGCAGCATCTTGCTCCAGGCATGTCCCTGAACTCATAGCCCATGGAGAGTGAAACATCAGAAGCACTTTGGCAGGTGAATCCAGTGTGTGAACATCCAGCTGCTTTTTTACCCCTTGTTGTTGACTAGAGTGTGTTTAGAATTGGTCTCTTGTTTCATCTAACAGCTTAACCGTGACTCTGCGAAGAAGATGGTGATGTAAATTTTGGAAAGAAGAAAGGCAAGAGGTGCAAGAGGTACCTGTGTAAACTGATCATGTAAGATAATGAAATGTGCAGGGATTTGTAATACAACAGGAGAGTAACTTTAAACAGGAAATCCTATGTTGTGCAACATTTAGTCTTTGGAATGCCTGACTGCATCTTTACTGGGAAACTGTATAACAAGTAAAACTCAATCTGTTCACAAATAATTATGTTTACGTATAGGGTAAAACACCAGCATTGTTAATTCTCATTCACAGTGCATACTGATAATTTGAAACAATTTGATTCAACATCCAATGGTAAGCATCTTCCCTTACTGCTACTCCTATTATTTTTATAGTCTAGAAGTTGAAATTGCCTGAAATGACAACTAGAGACGCCCAACTGTACCAATGTAGTATTTCCTTGGAGGTACAGGATACTCACATCTGTATCTCCTTTCATGTTTCCTACAGATTAATACACATTCCTGCTCTGTTCTTCACCATTCTGTCCAAATACATTTTTCTGTAAGATTCAAAGCAAAAATAATAATTTCTGTTCTGCTAAACCAAACTTTTCCTGGTCCAGCACTCTCCTTTTTCCCCAAGAGGCTGTTCTGTGACAGCATTCAGTTTACTAATAGACCTTTCTCATTTATCTAATCTGTCTTTCCATGCGCACACAAATCATCCTTCACCACACTAACAAACACTGTGTTATCTGACCTTACTTCTGTGAGGCAGGCTCAATCTCAGTGACACCTCCCCTTGACCCCATGTCCTGATGCTATGCAATGCCACTGATCCCATGGATGGAGGCAGAACAGAACAAATTGCGCATCCACGGCCAACGAAACCCAGCTCCAGCAAACCAATGGAGCTCTAACAAAGCAATACAGCTCTAACAAAAAAATAATACTGCCCTATTTCTCTGTGCAGTGACATACGGCCACAATCCCTGGACGTGATTCCCTAGTGATGGGACCATTCCCATCTTCAGTTCCTAGAATATCCAGATACTGCTAATGACGTTAAGGTTTTGGGAGATGCTTTACATCGTTGGCATTTTGGCCCAGATTTCGTCCTGCAAATGTTAACAGCAGACTGCGGAAGAATGAAAATGTGAGCTTTCAACTCAAAGTCACAAAAACTGGAATTCAGACGTCAGACTCTCAACACGGCCATTCAGAAGACAATCAGGACACTGCATGCCTTCTGGGGGTTTATTTTCTTCTATGCATTTTACAAGATTCCCAGTAAGGATCCCTAAGTCCTTTCTTTGGAGACTGATTAAGCTATTGCTTTTACAACAGTATTTATGGCCAACTGGATGCTATTAAATTCTGGATAATAATAGCAAAAAAAGGAATATCATAAAATCAGTCCTGCAAGAGGAATGTTTTACACTTAGATTTGTATCAATTATATTTTCCATATATACAAGTATTGTAAAAATATGTATATTTTCATTGCTAGTCTTAAGGCATGATACCAAGTTTGAGGTGAGAGCAAGCTAAATTTAGTATCTTTCTGAAAAAGCCACCAAACCGAGAGCAATATTCCATTCACCTTAAGGTGCAGCTTAGCATGGGTAATGGCTAGTTCTTGCTGCTGTTCTGTTATAACAAATCTTTGTAAGTTACTCAGCACGTCCTGCCACTTCAATCCCAGTTTCTTGTGTATTGGGAGAAAAAGTGAGTCAAAACAACCCCACAGAGCTTACGTGGCCAATGAAAATCCTGTTTTGCTAACAACCACCGGTTCCAGATACCTGTTTCAAGGGTACTGATTATCTCTCTTCAGTACCCGAAGCTCTATGAATATGTGATTCTCCTGTAGAAAAACAATCTTTCTCTATGTAAGAAACATCCACTCTGGGCAAGGCCATGGGATTCCAAGCCATTTGGCAGAACTCACAGATAAACACTCCTTGACCTGGGGTCATAGAACATTTCATTTTGAAGTTCTCTGTCAGAGACGCAATCTACTTAAGGAAAACAGAATGGGGATGGGCATAGCATTTTTTCATTCCTGCTGCTGGGTGTCTTCCAGGGAGACATCCATACATATCAATGCATCAAGTATAATGCAGCTGTTACGAGCTTAAACACAAGACTATTTTCTTTTTTCTTAATTTTTAACCTAACCTCTAGTCTTCCTGTCAGGAAATCAGTAACAGCTACGGATTTACACAAGTGCAACTCAGAATTCATATTTGTTTCTTTTTTGTTATTTCATCTCACTTGCAAACAACTGCTTTTCATCTCTTCTTTCAATTGAACGCATCAAAAATATTCCTTTTGGACAGCATTAAGAAAACTTCACAAATAGCAGACCGTAAGAAATGAGCATCTACTTCGAAACTGATAATATAATGAAGGGTTAGAGACAGTTACATTGAATTGCAATATGGCATTTGTTGCTTTGATTTCAATTATTTTTTATTTAGTTGGATGCCTTACACAAGTCCTTAAACCTTCATATGTGAGCTCTTTTCCTGAACTGTCACTATTGTTTGATCAATGCCAACAAATGGGGAACATTAAGTGCGCAATGATCCAGAAAGCAGGCCACCTTTCACCTGACACTTCCACCTTAGCAGCATCCATCCCATCTCACACCCTGCCTGACCATTCCCCCCAAGTTTTCCTTTTAAGATCTGCTGTCACATAAAGGAGTTCAGACGCTCCTTTTACTGGCAGAAGATGCCTTATCAGGAAGGATATCTGACTTCAGCAGAACAACCCTGCCCCTTCAGTTCACACCTGGAGGTCCTACCTTTGACACCTGAAGGGGTCTTTTCTGCTCAGAGCCCCCTTGCAGCCGGAAGCCCCAGGGGGCACCTCCAGACAGAGTGATGAGCATTTCTTCTTCGGCTCCCATGATTTCTGTACTTTGGATATTTTGTCTTCCCAACTTCAAAACAGGCTCTAGGTCTTAACAGGCAGTATCTTCCATTCCCATCTTCACCATTAACATCACAATTCTCCAATCTCCCCAAAGGCCCTCTTCTCACTTTTTCCTTCAAGTTCACACACACAAGAGAGTTGAGACTGTCAAGCCCAGCCTTCCCTGCTCTTCTGCACTCTCAGCTGCTGCTCTGCCTATGATTAGACATTTGATTCTGCTGTTGGTAAAGGGCCAGAGTTGTTCTGCACACGTGTCATGTCAATCTCACCCTCAGTGCATGGATCTCTCACCGAAGCATGGCTGAAAATAGCTCACCTCCTGCCTCCAGAGCTTCATCTGGCACTCTTAAAGCTGGAAGATTTTCAGTAAAAATTTTATTTCCACTTCCCTTTCCAAATGCGAATCTGAGTAACCCAGCACTGAGGATTCATTAGCATGGCAGTTTCGGGTATAGATGTGACACAAGCACAAACTTGTGCAAGATCAGGTGACGGCACCCAAACCTGAGAAACTGAACCAGAGTAGCCAGGAAGTGGCAACACTCTCCACTTGTACCTTCCTTATGCAGCTGGTGTAACTACACAGGAGTGTCCTGAAAACCACGGGCAGGCTGGAGATGTGCTCCTCACTCTCAGACGCTCTGCTGCCAGTCCTAGTATTAGACATGGGGACAAGAATAGCCAGGATTAGCCACACATATGGGATTCAGACAGCTCTCAGCAGGGGACATCACGTCTGGCCTCTTCAATGGCCAAGAGAGCAGAGCTGCACCCAGGCCCTGCACCACCAGCTTCTCTTCAGCATCACACCGGAGGAGGCCTCCTGGCCACCCCACGCAGGCCTGGCCCTTGGGAGCTACAGGAGAAATCAAATCCACACTCCCCCTTATGCTACTGGGTTAAGACGTAATTTTATTTGACAGCCTTAAGAACAAATTGACCTCTTTTTGCTCCGCACGCGCTGAGAACAGCCCTCAGCAGCTAACGGGCACGGGACGTCCCGTGACGCGGACACCGTGGCTAACCCTTCAAAGGACGTAGCTTCGCATCACACCACGGCTCGGTCACGGCAGTAATGCAGCACGGCTCTGCCTGCGCGCTCCAGTCGCTCTTCCAACGCCACTGCGTTTCGGCGCCAAAGCGGGGCCATACACAGACTTCTGCCGCAACCGCTCCGCGAGACAGGGCCGTGCGAGGCCCCGCGACAACGACCCTGGGGGTTCGGCCCGGCTAACCCAGCGACGGCACTTCCGCCCGCACTTCCGCCCGGCGACGTCACGAAGCGCGAGCGCCGCCACGGCGAGCCCGCACGGCAGCGAGCGGCGGCCGGCGCGCGTCCGGAGTGACGTCACCCCGCGAGTGCCAGAACGCCTGCGCGGCATCCGGGCCTTTCCGGGCGGGGCGCGGCGGCGGCCGGGGGTTGGCGGGCAGTGCGGACGTGGCAGCCGGCGGGCGGGGGAGCGGTGCTTCCGGTGGAGCGGCGGGCCCGGCAGCCGGAAGCGGGCCCGGCAGCGGCGCCAGGAGGGGCAGGCGGCGGAGGAGGTGAGCGAGGCCGCGGGGCGCCGGGGGCGCGAGGCCCGGACGCCGCTCTCTTTCCTCCCAGGGCCGAGTCCCGGCGGGACGACGCGCGACGCCCTGCGCTACCGTAGCCCGGCGGCCTGCCGGGAGCGCAGCCCGGCGCCGTCCGCATTCGGGGCGCCCGGCGGCGGGGCCGTCCTCTGCGACCGTCGGCTGCCAGACGGGAGCCCCGGGCGCTGCGAGCCTGGCCCCGGCGCCGCCCTGACAGCCGATGGGCCGTGGGACGGGCGGCCGCTCCCACACGGCCCTCGTCCTGTCGGCCCTGCTTGTTGTATCTAGGCTCGTCTTGTGCCGCTGAGCCCGTGAGGGGCGGCTATCCCCGCACAGGCGGTGGAACTTAGAGGGTGACCGTCTGTGGCCTTGAAAGTGCAGGGGGAAGGTGGGGGTGGAGGTGATGCGGCCAGAGCACGAGTGTGCTCCTGGGAGAGGCTAGGCCAGGTTTCATGTGTGCTGTTCTGTGGTGTTGGAATTCACTTCCGTTTTTCGTGTTTTTTTTTTTTCTTTCCCCCTGAGCAGTGTTCTTTGGAATAGGATGAAAATTCCTTTGATTCCTGCCATGTGTCAGGTGTTGTCCAGTTGTGTGTCTGAGCCAACTCTGAAAGTTCCTGCAGTTAAAAGGCATTGCAAAACCAACGGTGGGGCTTGTTGGGAGCTGTCACATTGTAGTTCTGCATAACCTTACTTAAACTGAGGCAGAGAAAAGTTGTTACTGAAACACAGGTGAATTACTTACCCTGACATCAGAAGTGTCTGCCACAGTTGTTAGCATTTGTGTGCTAATGTAGGAATAGAGATTTCCAGTTTGATATGCAGTGTTAATTTCAGCCATTAATGTGTTAGTTTCATAAAAACATTTGTTTTTTTTCTGTTCTAAGATTCTTCACTAAATGTTTTGGAGAGATGCTAGAGAGAGAGAAATGCTATCTGACATGCAACATGCAGTGCCATTTTCTGTATACAGACTGTGTGAAATCGCATCGCTACAGTGAGGTGACTTGTTGATAATGTTGTCTTGGCCTTACTCTTCATTAATATGAAGTTGTCCCAGGTCACGTTGGCTTATGGTTGATAGAAATACTATTGGCCTAAAGTTCTGTCTAAAGAGGTGATTTGCTTTCACTGTACATAAGCATTTCTATGCATTGTTGTGCAGGAAGGGTTTTCTGTCTGCTTCTCTTTTGCTTTTATATTATTATATATAATAATATATATAGTAATATAGTAATTATTATTATTACTATAGAGACACATGGAGATTGATATAAGGATTATGACTTCTTAATATGCTGAGATAGTCACTGCAAATTCTAACTGCATGGCTAAAAGCTGAATTCTAGCAGTGAACAGATGTGTAAAGGGCTGTTTCTTTGAGTTAGATGCTTGTACATCTTCGAGTGTTTTCTCTTGCCGCTGTAAGGCTAAATCTTCTTCCTGTAACACTTATCATCAGAAGGAGGGTCAAAACTCCAAGGAAAAAATAATGGTTGGGTAAGAAAGGGCAAGGTACAAAGAGTGACTAAAAATAATCAACAAGGTCTCACAGTAGAGAAAAAGGTGGATGATTGAAAATCTTTATTAGCAATGACTTGTGAAGATAAACCTTGTTTTTTATGTTCAGCAAAGTTCATTGTTCACATAGAAATCACTAAATGTATGAACTGGGCAGTTAGGCGTTAGGAAAAGCTAGTTCTGAGCTTTTTTGTTTATTGTGAGTGGTGGGAATTGCATAATGCATGTTTGTGTAGAGGAAGTCAGAGTATAGAAGCTTTGGATGAAAAAGGTCTGTGTTACAATTTGTGTGCAGAAAGCTTGTGTAGCAGTACGGTATGTGTCTAGTCTGTTCTATATTTGCCTATTTATCCATTCTTGTAGCCTCCTTTCCAATCTTTAAACTGCTTTCCAAGTTTTTCTGATTAATTGTACTTGTGCAAGGCTCACAGAAGTGAGTCAGATGACTTCACACATTGTAACATGGATGTGGAGGTACAGCTGGGGAAGAGAGAAGTCTTTCACTGTGTTTTGCTGATGTGATGTTTTCAGTGACTTTTGCTTACACTGACTGCTTTCCAGGAGCAGTGCCCAGAACTGTGTGTTTCAGAATTTCTTTTCTTTTGCTTTAGCTTTTATTCCAGAAGAAGATATGTAAATCAGTGCCACCAGGAGATCTCAATCAGGTTTATACACTTTTTTGATCTAAATAAAAATCTGGTGGTGATGGTAAAGGTTGGAAATAGTGGCAGACTTTAAGTTAGATCAAGAGTAGAACTTTAAGTTCTGTGTTTAACCGCTATTACACCCTTGTGGCTTAAATGTTATGTTGGACCTTCCCTGAGATGGTGAATCAGCCTCACAAAATAGTGTTGAAGGTGGCTCTTATTTAGAAGTACACAAAGTGATCACACCTTAGATGTGAACAATGATTTTTGTTTTGTCCTGAAGATTGAAGGATTTCAGGAAAGACTGGCCTCCAGAATTCTTCTCCAGAACCTGTTGTGGCACAAATTCTATAGCTATAATTCTGTAGCTATAATCTGTCAAATGCTTTTTTGGAACTCTTGTGCAAATACTGAGGCTTCTGGACTTGCACTGGTATTAAATTGTAAAGCTTCGTTTTGAATAGTGGGTGTCTTACACCTCTCCTGAACTGTTAAAACAGATCTGTTTTATGGCTGTGACTCAGAATGCATGGGTGAAGAGAATGTTACTGATGGCGTAAGGAGTTGAGAATCTGCTGAGATGGAAAGACACAGCACAACAACAACAAGCAAAAAAAACAAACCAAAAAACCCCACAACTGAATTAGAGAGTCAATTCCAGTAGTGCCACTTGGGTTAATTTGGACAAACATATGGGATGCATGCTGTTGTACCAGCCTGAGTGCTTCCAGCTCAATTGCCAGTCATTGACTTCCAGGGTATGAGCTTCTCTTCCAGGATTTTCTATAGAAAAACAGAAGAGGTGCTTCTTGCATCTGAAGAGTTAAATGTTGTGCATGTGCAGAAGAAGCGATAGCTGAAGAAAAGCACGTTTCCCTTTTGAAGAGTGATCTTGGCTCCAGAGTTGAGGCTGTTGAGGTGGTGTAACTGTTTCTCCAGAAAGTTACAGAAGAGATGCTGTAAAAGCACTGTGAGTAATGTTCTGAACTGGTCTTAAAGGATGCTGGCTGTCCCCTTCTCTCCCATCTTTTGGAAAGGGTTTTAATTTCTCTGTACAGAAATATTTATCATATTTCTTTCAATTCCAGCAAAATACAGAGGCCGTGTTATCCTCGTCTTTAAAAAAAAAAAAAAGAAATCAGAACAAAAACCAACCAAGAACCAAGGTTCTGGTCTCCTTAGAAGGTGAAGTAAAGGGGCAGGACCCATAAGAAAAGGCTCTAGCATCTTTCTGAAGGAAAGTTGTTCTGCTGCATCCTTTATAAAGCAGTCAAGAACTAATGAGATCCATCACCTCAGTTTCAAAAGGGAATTTTAACAGTGAATGAAACCAGAGAAAATGATGAGTTTGCAGTTCTCCATGACTGGGAAGACTTCCTGATTGAAACTCATATGAATCACTAGTGTTGTTGCATTGTTTTTTTTTTATTTTTTAGTAGGCTGTAAAAACTGATCTGTAGTCTGTTTTGTTTGGATCAGAAGGAATCTAGGTGCTATTGTAAAAGCTAAACATTTGTTCCCCATATTACTGTTTTACTATTTTTCTCCCATCGTTTTGCTGCTACTCTGCATTGGTTGTCTATTTAACAGCATACCAGTATGAATTTTAACTGTGTACTGCTGGTGTTTTGACTGAAATTTCCACGGCCATTTGCCTTTGTACAGATGAATGGATGAAAATGGCACAGAGTGGTTGCTCTCTTTCATAAGAAAATTATTTTAGTTATAAATAGTAACAGCCACTTGTCACGGTGTCCCTCTCTCCCCATCAGTGCTGATTATTTCAGCTTTCTGTATTGTAACTCATGAGTATTAATATGACATTCAGCAGCATGTTGTACTAGTATGTTTGCCTTCGTTTTCATAATGCATTACCACGTACAAATTAATATCCTCAGTATTTTCATTAAATGGAACAGGCTGCTTTCTCTCCACTTTTCCTTATCTGGAGCACGTATTTCATTCTTTCTGTGATTTTTTTTTTTTTTTTTTTTTTTTTCCTTTGTGTCATAAGAAATAGAGCATGAAATCTTCCCTTTTCCCATATCTCTTCAAGTGACCAGCTTCTAATTTACATCTGTATTTTTTTGGATGCAGGCAAAATGAATGCTGTTTGGTAAAAATAATGTACTGAGGGAAAAGAAACACGGATTCACTTGGTGGCAACCCTTTTCTGCCTTCTCAGAGTTGAATTCTCTTGGCCTTGCCCTTTGTGGTATTCCACGTCAGTGATGAGGAAGTGTACTGCAAACCTTACATCTAGAGCAGGTTGAGCAACTGAAGTCAGTGAAGCAGCCTTGTCTGCAGCTTCAACACCAAGCTAATTCTTGAGTCTTTGTCTTTGTTTCTAGCCCTCTCCTTGGTCTCTGCTGTAATGGCATAGGCATTAGCTTGTGCTGTAGGGGATGTTGGCCTGTTCTGGCTGTCACAGGGACTAGCTGAAGGCTTGAGGTGCCTTTAGGGCACTCATCTGTAACTACACAAAATAGATGGTTCTGTTTTCCATACAATGCGGGTAAATATTCTAAGACTTCTTCCTCTGGAAGATTTGCGTTAAATGAGCTTGCGTCTCCAATTATTGCTGAAGAGCAAGCAAGAAGCAGATAACCCTGCCCACCCAAGTGGGAAATACTGACATTGACAGGAGGGAGTGGGGGAAGGCTGACAAGAGAATAGTTCATGATAATCAGGTAGGGTCACCTGCTGAATGTGTGCTCCCATCAGGTGAAAGTGGGACATGCTTGAGTTTTTGCCCTGTTGTGCAATAGGATAAAAGATTGATCTTTTCCAGCTCTGTGGTAACTGTTTGGGCAAACATGAGGTTTGCTGAGGAAAATCCACAGTGACTCCAGGATTCTGTAGGTACGACTTGTAAAGGGAGCCTTCATGGTTGTAGCTCAGGAGGTGTCCTGCCAGGTGCTGCTGCTTAGCCTGCAAGTCTTCCTGAGAGGAGGTCCTATTTGTAGGAACAGTGTCTGGAGGACAAATTGCTCATGCAGAATACAGTAAGCAATAGTGAGGGGTAGGAAGGAGAGAAAGCAGCCTTCTTTCCTCGTAGCCTTATGTTCTGAGCTGCTCAGGTTGAGCAGTCTTCAGCTGTGTTCTCACTTGCTTTGTAAGAAGAGTTGTTCTGCTTTACTGGTTGCACTGGACAGAAAATGAATGTGGGTAGGTGTGTGACTGCAGCGTGGTGATGTGAGTCGCCTGCCTGGAGAGGAAGAAGTTAACCTTCAGGGGAGCTGGGAGCAGACGTGGGTCTCAAAGTCTGGGTTTCCTGGCCCTGCAGCTGCTCCAGGTAGCCTGCTCTGCAGAGCTAAGTCAGAGGTGGAATGGGAAACCTCAGTATATGGCACTGACCCTCTTGGTCACTGTTGTTGTGTTTGGAAACATTGTGGACTGATCAGAACTACTGTCATGCTTTTGTAAGTGATGCTGTATGGTACTCTCAACAGCAAATTACTTTCAAGGATTTAAGAGAAGACTTTTTTTTCCCCTAAACAAAAGCTCTACACAGCTTGAAAAATAGAAATATAAAACTTCATTCATTTCATGTAATTTTCAGAGTAAGCATTTGCATGCTTAGCATTAATGTTACTGCTTAGCTAGAGGAGATAAACATGGTATGCATGTATTAAGCTAGCTGTCTTCTGTAACCAAGCAGATCATTCTGTTGTGATATATGTTCTCCCTGTTTGGCCATGAAAGAATTTATTTGTATGTGGATGGTTCACACAGGACTGTAGTTATTTTAGTACTGTTTGTGTGTAACTGCAGTGCCAGTTGTTGAAATACTTCTTTCATCTTTCTGATAATGTAACGAGGCAGCCATAGCGTTAGGTGGCATGCTGTATTCAATGAATAAGCAAAAGAGCTCAGGTATTTATATCCGCTTCAGTTAAGCTGTAGGTTCTGTGTTGGGATTTAACTCAACTGGCTGATAGCTGTTGCAGCTGTATTTGTCTCCTCTGTGTTAAGATGTGATATTTATTTTCAATGAGGGAGTTCATCATGGGATTTGGAGAAAAATGAAGGGGAAATTAGTTACTTGCTTTACCTTAACTTTGCATTTTTGTGTGAACTGTGGTCTTTCAATAACTCGGAACACATGTTTGTGTACATTGGTACTGTGGATGCAGTTTTACCTGAAGGGGATAGTAAGTGGCATACGGAGTGTCTGAAGGAGCCCAGGGGCTGCAAAGTATCTCTGAGAAGTAGACCATGAGGGAAGCTCCTTTAAATGAATTCATCTGCTTGGCTCCGTGGCTTATCTGCCTGCTGGCTACCGTGGTATTCGAAGAACTGCCTCCTTGGTCTGGGGACTCCAATGTCATTTGTGGTTTTGTCTCTCTAAAGTTAGAGGAGTTGGGAGTACATCTATTAGAAGGTCTCTTGCACAGCTTTTCTGAGGAACTTCCTTCCTGTCTCTGACACTGTTTCCGTTCTTTCCCTTTCATAAAGCTCCCACAGTGACACTTCAGCCTCTGACGCTTTCGCATTTTGAACATCTGTCTTAAATGAGCATGCTGCTTGTGGAGTACTTGAGCTTTCTGAAATTTATGTGTACAGCAAGGACTTTAAGTCATTAACTATTAAAAAATAAAGCAAAGCCCTCAAATCCTTTGTTGTCTCTTCTGGTTTCTTTCAAACAGTTCAAGAAGCAGACGGTGTGGTACTGATTTGTGTGTCACTTACAGCAAGGAAGCATGAGCTAGTAGCACAACATGGATCTTAAAGATAAACTTGTGGAGTATTAGTGAAGTGTTACATTAAGGAATCTCTCATCTAAGTTGTTTTCTGAGTCTTGTTTGTTTGTTGTAGGATCACAGAATAGCTTTGGTTGGAGGGTAACATGAAGGTGTTCTTTGAAGGGGGAAACAATTCATGAAGTGTCTCAGGAAGATTCGTAATTCTGCTTTGGAGTGGCAAATTATGAGATTTTTTTTGCTAAGAAGCTGACCACAAGTCTAACTAGAACAGAACAGTGAATGAGTGGATTGATTGGAAACAGTTTATTAGATTATTGTTTTCTAGCTAGTTTTTGTAAAGCGTTTACCATGAAAAACTGTGCAAGAGTAAATTACTGCTGAAGTGTTAACTTCTGTAGTATCTCAGGATCTCTAATTTCTGTGAAAGCAGTAGAGAAATTGGCTGGTTTGGTTTTATGTCTTCTAAAAGCCATTTCCTTCCCCCCTCCACTTTTTGCAGGTGAAATTAGTTTGGGGATGTGAATACAATGAGTGTAAACCAGCATACTCACGCGGGGCCTCCTTATGGGCAACCTCAGCCTGGATATCAGGGCTACCAGCAGCCTGCCTACGGAGGACAGCCATTGCCAGGGGTTCCTCACGCACAGTATGGAGCTTATAATGGTCCGATGCCAGGATACCAACAGCCAGTCCCTCCACAAGGTACTTCTCAACCAAAACATCATGATTGGTAATCTGTGAATTGTTGCGTTTACAGAATTTTTGTTTTGTTTCCTATCGCTGCATTTCTATTTCTTGATAGCAGTTATCTTCTGCACACAGCTTACGTGATGTTAAGAATCATGTTCTTTGTGTATGTGCTCAGATTATTCCTGTCACTTGTCTGACTCAGTAGGGCTTACTCTTCTCTTAATAGCTCACTTTCTTTTGAGACTACTTTCTTCTTGTGTGTCCCTGCCCCCATGGTACTGAAGCAACCCAATGGGGTAGTATTCCTGAAGAGGTTATGTTGGGGGCAGCAGTGAGAGACTGTAACAGATTTGTAGCAGAGGCTGCTTTACATTACTGCATAGCAGGGTCTGTGCTCTGTCTCAAAGGATTAAAATATATAACTTTAGATAGGAAGCATGTTTGGAACTAGCTTCTTTACTATCTTTAAAAGCAACAGAAAGTTTATGGATGTGTGGGTGTGCTAATGTAGTCCAGAATTCTCCTGGTTCTGCAGGATCATGTCAGTTTTTTTTAGAATGGCAAAATAAGCCTAAGCTTGTGTATTTTTTCTTTAACAAAATAGTTCAATTCTTTTTTCTTTCTGTACTCAAATGCAAGTCTAACGTAAAAACAAAATATCCTCAAATTCTTATAAATTTAGAGTACCCAAATTCTATTGGGAGATGAATAGTGGCCTTAGCATCAGTAATGTTGTAGAAGATAAAATACTATAGCTTTGAGAAGAAGTATATCTACCTCTTAAAATGATACAGATGAATTCAGGTCCACCAGGGTAAGCACAACACAGACTTTCACTCTGAAAGGTTTTAGATTTTGGACTGTTTTCCTAGGGAAATGAGCAATATGCTGGTCACATTAATGATCTCTGTGTCGTTGCCCTTACAAATACGCTTCGAATTTTTTGCAAAGTGGAATTTCAGCCAGACTTGATGAGACAAATAGAGCAATCAAAATACCCACTGTCTTACTGAAACTGGCAGAAGTGGGAGACTGAAATACATGTCCTGAGAAAGAGACTTGCAGGGGGAGCTGAATGGTTCCCCTGCTGTTTATTTTGGCTGGAGTTAGCACAGTAGTGGAGTAGAAGAGGAACATGTGGTATGCTGAAGAACTGGATTATTCAGTTTTGTTCCATCTTCCTCTTCTTTCCTTAATCCTCTTCCCCTCTTCCTAGGAAATCTCCCTCAGCATCACTTTCAATGAATGAGTTTTGAACTAATTTCATGGAGGGTTTAAATTTTTATAAAAGCTATGAAAATCAGCAGTGTGAGGCAGAAAGAAGCCCTGCTTCCTGGGAGTGCACAAGACAGAGCTTTGGGCACATTTGCTGCTCAGTGTATGCTTCAGCTAACTAGTATTTTCCACTGCATGAAAGGAACGGGGAGGAACTGGGCTTAATTCAGTGAGAGATTCAAAAAGGGCAAAGAGTGTAGATCTGTTGGTAGAGCTTTGTCTGCTCTGCTCTTTAGAACAAACAAGTTCTGACTGACAGTAGTGTGAAGAATGTGTAGAATCTTTGTGAAAAGAAACGAGTGAGCTTTTTCCATCAAAAATTACTTGCAAGATTGAAAGGCATTTCATTTTAAGGAAATTAGCTGGTTTTCTTTTGAATTGTTTACTTTGGCTTTTTTAATTTCAGAGCAGCAGAAATGTCATTCATGACTGATCAGTAAGAACGTGCCTAAAAATCCTCTAATATACATATAAACCTTTGCAAATTAAAAACAGTCTGGTATTTGTGCACCAGTAGTGATTGAGTGGTAGCGTGACACTGATGGCAACATGTTGGACAACGGAGACATATTGCAGTCCTTATGTCCCTCAGCAGCGTCTTGGGGAAAGGCCACTTGTGGTTTGTGGAGATGCCTCTTGTGTTTTTTTCGTTCTTATAAGGCCTCCCTTCCTAAAGATAGGAGAAAAATCCTTAACAGACTGCACAAAGGAAATCTTGTCAGGGCGCACATCTCATACCTGCTCTTGCAAATTCAGGATTTCTGTCTTTAGAGGGAGGGAATGTAAATGCAGAGCATAAGCGTAGCAGCCAGAAGTTAACTTGCTAATAGGTGCTAAATGAGATCCAGGTAGAAAAGAGTGACATGCACATATGGTGCACTAACAGAGCAGATAGGCGATAGAGAAAAAAGTCTCCATCTCCATCTTTGCTGTCTTCATCGTGGTGTTTGTTATGAGTCTTTGCAGCAAGGCCTGTTGTAACTGTATTATGTAGAGGGGAGAGAATTCAATTCAGAGATGCTAGAGTGACAGGCATTGAGAACACTGAGGGATGAAAGAACTGCTGATGTTACTCTGTGGTATCAGTGTAGTCGTCTTAAGGACGTGTTTGAAAAATAATAAGTAAAAAGTGCTTGGAAAACTGACTGGAGAAGTATTGGCAGCGCTTGCCATCCTTGGTCAGAGAAACTTTGCATCTGACTTATATGACAAACCCTAGCTCTAATTGGTAGAAACATGGAGATGTTGTGCCAGAGACTGAGATCTTGCTTAGAAGCAGAAGTGGAATACTGCACTGTTAGCTGAGCATAGCTTCTTCACACAGTAAAAACGCTTGAAAGAACCAGGATAATTTTGCATCAGTCTTCCACTCCTGCAGTCGGCTTTTTGCTTCTAATGAGATCATGCAGTTGAAAGTACAAATACAATTGTCTGTCTACCAGTAACAATTAGGTTGCTTTTGGATTGTTATGCTTAGACTTAGTTCACAATATTTACATTTGTATTCATGTTAATGTACGAGCTGTGTCGGTAACGTGCGTTATGGACGGTAGAACAGTGAGAGGGAGAATAAGAAAGAAGCGGTAAATGCGACATGGGTTTTTATGTATGTGATACTTTCTGCACTGCAGACTGTCCTTAAGATTGGAAACACTGTCTTGGTGCTTTCTCTCAGGCTTGATTTACTGGTATTCTGTCTTTCCAGGTTATTTTCCTTCCTTGGGGTTCCCTTCGAAAGGCTCTCCTGTTTCTCTCAACTCTGACACTTCTCTTGCACCTAATTTCATAGGTAAATGTGGGAGCGTTTGTGCTGTGCCACTCCTACTGTGGGGAAGGGGTGGTTTTCTTAACCTTCTTCTGTGCCACATTCCAGTTCAGCAGGGCTTTTGTCTCAAGGGTGTGGGTACTCAGTTATTCAGGCAGAGGTAGATGAGGTGCTTCCTACGCTGTTTGTCAGCAGCGTTCCAGAAACACAAATACGATATGAAGAAATAGTTGTAGTGTAAATCCCTTATATCTGCAGATTCATAGATGTAAACTGACTTGTGACTAATGTTTTGAGAAGGCTCATTTCGAAACCTGAATTGGCCTGGAGAGTTCTGGTAGGAAGAAGCCTTAATTTTTTTTCTTTAAATGCAACAAGCAAACAAACAAATCCCATTCCCTTTGGGAAAGAATTAAAATATGAGGTCTGAAATAAAAGCATTGCAGTGAAGAAATACAAAACAAACAACATTGAAAAACAACCAGCCAAAAAAAACCTCCCCAGCCACCAGGAATTTGGTCTTAGAAGTCAAAGGATTTTTATAACTTGGATTTTCATTTAAGGAAAAAACTTTTAGCCTTCTTGAATATAGCATAAAAGTCCTATATGCTAGGAATAATTCTAATTCTGAAAGCTGATGCTTGAATAAGGAAATATTTTTGCTAAGTCAGCAATGAAGATGCAGAAATTAGAAACACTGCAAGAAATCATGTTGTATTTTTCCCTAAAATAAGGAAAAAATTTTCTTTTTACCCTGAAAAGAAGGGTATGTTGGAAGAGCTATTTCCGTCAGTGTCTTTGTTAAGAAGAGTAGGCAGTCAGAGCTGGGCCAAGTTCATGTAATCTCAGGACTTTGAATAAAATCGCTGTCACTTCCCATTATCCTGCAGTCTGCCTCTATTTTGAGGTCTGTGATGAGTAAGGACAGTATCTCAAAGGTATTGAAGAGGGACTTAAAGGTTCCTCAAGAAAAATGAATCTTAAGGTGAACAAACCACTAGATATTCATATCCCTTCAAGTAATTTTTTTTCAGTGGCTATTTGAGCAGTCTGTGCTAATGGTTAGAGAAGTGTATTTATGAGAAGGATCAGGAAAAATAAGATTTCTCAGTTGGTTTTTGGGTTTTTTTTTTTTTTTTTGGAATTAAAGATGCATTTATCAAGTTGTGTGCCTGGTAAAGCTGAAAAAAAAAAAAAGCCTGTAAATCTGTAGTTGTAGTTTGCAGGCGCAGTCATATAGTTCTAATTATCAGAGCTTTTAATATAATCTTAATCAAATAGAAGCTAATTTTATTTTATTTTATTATTTTTTTTTTTTTTTTAAGTAGATGCTATAGGAAGCAGCTTACTTTGAAAAACTAGAAAGTATTCCTGCTACTCTCCAAGCTTAAGAGGCTTGAAGAATAGCCTGTGATGGTCCTTGCTAGGCTGGGCATAAAAGCAGCCAGTAGAGTGTAATTTTTCAAAACTGAATCTACTCACATTACAGTTAGTCTTCAAGACAGGAAAACTAACCCATAATGAATGCTAGGTTTATGTAAATACTCTCCTTCCTGCAGATAAAAACAATTAGATTTGAAGGGGGAGGAACTTAACATCTTTCTGATAAGAAAACAGATGTTTTCTTATCAAAAAATAAAGATGTCTTTTGAAGGTCTTGCACAGTGCCTATTTTCTATTTAATCTGTGTGGAGATGTGACTAGTGACAATGGCTAAAATATTTGTTTTCAGTTTTGCTACTACTAACATAGTTGCATAAATAACTTGCTGCTGAGACAGTACTGATACATTAGTTTGGCCATCCAAACTCTTTTTCACTTTTTTCCTCCCTTGCTTTTTCTTGGTAGCTATTTCAAGTTCTTATTCCTGTGAATAATTTGGTTTTTGTTTTTTCTGTAGGTTCAGTCAGAGCCCTTCCAACTTCCGGAGCTCCCCCTCCAGCCAGCGGAACATCTCTTCCTTCTGGCCACCAGGGGTACAGTCAGTTTGGACAAGGAGATGTGCAGAATGGGATCCCAACCTCAACAGCACCAATGCAGAGGTATATACAAGAAGAGAAAATCTTAATGCTAGGTCTCAGCCATTTGGCATTTACTTTGCTTTAGATCCTTTGTTTTTGCCGTGGTGGACGCTGACTTTTTTTTGTATCTTACTGCCCTCTCTGTTCCAGTGCTCTGCCACTCTGACAGTAAATAAATTTTTCTTTGTGTTAGTATGGAACTTCCTGTGTTACAGTTTCTGCCTGCTTCTTTCTGTTCTGTCATTGCTTGCCACTGAAGAGTCCACTCGCATCAACTTGACCTTCTGCGCTTCAAAATTTATAAACAGTTATGAGATCCTCTCTTAGCAATTCTTAGCAAATCTTTTCTGGTCTGAGGAGTCGCAGGTCTCTCAGCCTTTCCTTGTACAGGACAGGCCCTTTGTCATTTCCACTGGACTCTTTCTAGGAGATCCCTGTCTTTTTTGAACTGGGGACTCCAGAACTGGACACACTATTCCAGATGTGGCCTCACCAGGGCGAAGTAAAGGAGGATCGCCTCCCTTGACCTCTGCCTTGTGCTTTTTAATGCACCTGTGTTATATGTATAGACATCAGTTGACTAATCATAACCACTTCTCCAAAGTTTTTCTTTTTCCATAAATAATTTCCTGGTTGCCAGAATCTGTCTTGTTTGGAAACAATTGCTTCCACGCAGTAGATGTGTTTGGTTCCTTGACAGCATGAACTGAAACGGAATTAACAGAAAATTTAATTAGTTTTAGACATAGAATTTGTGTTTTAGGAACCAACAGATTTTTATGATGAAAAAGATTCAGACCTGTGCAGGGTGTATGTAATTATTTTTAAGAAACTTAACAACAGTGCTTAATTTATACTTCATGTAAATTATTGTCTAGTATTTATATGCTAGAACAACTTTTTAATGGCATGGAGAACTGCAACTGTTTGCATAAGGAATATCAGTGAAATTTCTCATCTCCCCTTCTCAGGCCGCCTGCTTCTCAGCCGTTCCTGCCAGGCTCAGCACCTGCGCCTGTCAGCCAGCCATCTACGTTCCAGCAATATGGTCCCCCTCCATCCAGTGTACAGCAACTCAGCAATCACATGGCAGGGATGACAATTGGCAGTACTTCAATCTCTGCTCCTCCCCCAGCTGGACTGGGATATGGTGAGGTTTTCTGGCTGTAGAAATATGTGATTGCTTTCAATTTGTGCTAGTTATTTATTAAGTTTTGCTCTTGTCAATGATTCATTGCCATATGTTGATGGAGATTATCTGAATGTTGATATCTGCCATTGTAAACAGTAGTTTCCTTGGCTGGTGATATCATCGCTGGGGAAAAAAGAGCTGATATTACTGCAGGAGTCAGTGCAGGAAGTATTACAGGACACAAGGAGGAATGTTGTTATATTCTTTAATCGTATTACTAAATGAATCTGTGTGTGACACACAGAAACATCTACATGTATGTGAGCTGGGAGTCTACATTCCTTGTCACTCAGCTCCGTCAAAAAATAATAATAAGGAAGAGGGAGAGTTTTCAGATCCCTTAGAGTAATGTTCACTTAAGGTTTTTATGTTGGTACTGGAATGTCCATCTGAAGGTGAAAGCGGTAGATCAGTTTAGATAATTGTGAGTGAAGGAGTACTGTTTGAATTGTTTTGAGTTTGGAATTAATTTTCTAGAGGAAATCAAGAAGAAAAAAAAATGATAGTAATGTGCTTTCTTATTAGGTCCCCCAACATCGGTTCCCCCGGTCTCAGGGAGCTTCAGTGCAACAGGATCTGGTCTCTACACACCGTACACTGCGAGCCAAGGACCCCCTCCTCCCAGTGTGCCCCAAGGTCTTCCTTTGGCACAGCCTCCCTTTTCTGGTCAACCAGTACCAACTCAGCGCTTACCTACTGAAGTCCCTGGTTTTGCTCCGCCTCTGTCTTCTGCGGGGATTGGACCTTCCTCTTACCCTCCTTCCACAGGTGCCCCAAGGCTGCCTCCCATGCCCGGCCCACCGCTGTCTGGGCAGACAGTTGCTGGACCACCGATGTCCCAGCCTAATCATGTGTCCTCACCACCACCCCCATCAACTCTGTCAGGGCCTCACCCAGGGCCTCCCATGAGTGGCCTTCATGGACCACCTCCACCCACTCATCCTCCTCAGCCAGGATACCAAATGCAGCAGAACGGTGAGTGTTCCTAACGTAGAAGTTGTTTGTTAGATGTATTCTCTGTGTGCTACAGAGAAATGGATTTCAGGTTTGTAACTTGGAAACTTCTGGCTAGAGTTCAAAGCTTTGCTCTTGTTTCTCTCTGATAAAGGACAAATCCAAGATAAACAGTAGTATTTACCATTCTAAGCTATTTGTTTTACGGGTTTTAATCCAGTGATATGAAATGACCTTATGAAGTTTTTTTTTTAAAAAAAAAAACAAAAAAAACAGAAGTTGTTACCATATGTTAACCTATTACTGTGACTTCAGGCAAGTCAAAACTACCTGAGAGTTCTTTGCACAACTTTAGTTTATGGCACTGTGGGGTCATCCATTGACTCTCTGGCTGTTCTGTGTGTAATTTTTTTTAGGCAGTTCTACAGAATGTTGACAGTACACATCTTAATACATATTTTAATCCTGTTATTTTGAAAACAGTTATGTTGGTCTTAACCATGTTTCTTTAAGTCTGGTTTTAAGGAGGGCTGTGTCAGCTTACTGAATCACTGGTTGAGATATACTGAGCTAAAATACTGAGAAAAATTTAATCCTAATTATCTGGAAAGCGTGTAGGATTCTTGTTATTTTTATGATGACAGAATGAATGGGAAGTGCCTAATGAGGAACTGCCTTATGTTAGCAGTTATTTAATTTATTGTTCCTTTCTTGCAAGGTTCCTTTGGACAGGTGAGGGGCCCCCAGCCAAACTATGGCGGAGCCTATCCAGGCACACCAAATTATGGAAGTCAGCCTGGACCACCACCACCAAAACGCTTGGATCCAGATTCAATTCCTAGCCCTGTAAGCTTACTTTGTTCTTAAGTGTGAACTTTTCTGTAGTGTCTTTACTCTAAACAAAACTGACAGAGACCAAAGCTGAAAGCAGGTTTCTTGTTCCAAAGAGCAACAGTCTTTTTTTTCCTGCTTTCTTTTCTCTATTATATCCAGCTTCTGTCACTTGTTATGAATAAGCCCAGAAGCACTTTTTCCCTTGACAACTGGAGAAAGACACTGCGTATACGTATCACTGCTTTAATTCCTCAGGGCTTTTTTGGTACTATGTTACATTTTAAGAATCCTTGAGGGCTGAGATTAAGCTTGCTTCATCATTTCTGAATTCTAACTTAATTACTTTCCAAGGTGAACTAACTGCTAGTAGGTAGCAATCTATGAACTGCATGATCGAAGCTTGAACTAAGCTTCACAGGAGATGATTGTAATGTTTTTTCTTTTCGTATTGCCTGGTTAGTTTTCTTTGGATCATAAAGTCAGGATGCTACTTCAATCAAACATGGACAGCTTCACAAATTAGGATTATCTTTTGAAATGGAGGTTCTGAGGAAATGACGAGCGATGGTGTGCAATGGCTAGCAGTGATGTGTAATATTAAGCCTGGGTTTGCTATTGCCACTGGTCTGCTATACTTTCCTTCCACAGCTCCTGGTGCTGTTACTGTCTCAGAAGGCCGCAACTGTTTGGTAACAGGGAACTTTTCCATAGCAGTGATTACAACTGGTTCTTAAAAACTCTAAAAAGAATTTCGTTTTGAATTACAGCTGAGATCTTTATTGCTGCTATTCAGAAGTGACTGCTTTCAAAAAAGATGATCTATTTAGACTTCAGGTTTATATAAGGCTTAGGACTAATTTTTTTTCATTGAGAATAAGAATGTATAATGCTTGTCAGCTTCTTTTTTCCCACTAAATGAGATCTCAGATGGCTTTTATCAGTTACCTTCATTTCAGCATGTTCTTGAAACATAAATTCCCAATTTCTAACCAAAATGAGCACGTGAGCTACTACATCTGATAGCAGTGTGTCTCAGTATCGCAGCAATACTGACTTTGGGGTTGGTGTGCGTTGCAGAAGCTGATGTGTTTCTTGTTGCATGAGTGAATGTCCAAATATATCTAATTGCAGTGCTTCGAGTTTGAGTAGAGAGAAGTAACATTGTTACTTTTTGTTTTATTATTCTCTTCCCTTTCTTTGTCTTTCTTTTTTTTTTTTTTTTTTTGGTGGCACTCTTTACTTTTTATTTATATGCATATTTTTTTAAAAAAGCAACTTAATGAGCTGCCACCCCAGCAGAAACCCAGACACAGAATAGACCCAGATGCAATTCCTAGTCCAGTAAGTGCTATATATATGTCAACTGTGGTCTGTGTTGGTGACCATCTGTGCATGCATGGAACCTGAACTTCACCTCATTAACCCTTCATCACTAATCCTATATCCTTTCCTTGCTATGTCCTGCTTGCCTTACGAAAATGAGTATAACACCACGAGAGGTTGTTAAAGTCTCTTCTGTGATGTTTCGTGAGGCAATAGAAAGTAGACTGTTTCAGAAACAGATCATGAAGAATGTCTCCCCTTCACTTTATCTGTTCCTTAAAATACAGATTACATGGCATTTTAAGTGTTAAGTCATCAGTGTAATTGTCCGTGTAGTGTGTTCCATGTTAACATGCACACCTTTGTAGCCATGTCTTTTACCATTTCTGAGCAGAATTTGGTTACAGTTCTTGTTGATAGCAATACTGAGCTAATGCTTTGAACTGCTACAAGTGAGGAAACACTGTTTTCTTTTGATGTTACTTGCTGATGTAAATCTTCTAGTTGACTACTATGAAGCATGGGGAGCTAGAAACATTCTTTCATTATCTGTGCTAATTTGTAACCATTATATTTTGAATTTGGAAATACAATGGTTGTGTCTTGAGAAATTTATCTGAAGACAAAGCAGCTACCTTTTGCGCTGGAAGGAGGAAAAACAATTACCCTTGTACCAGTTCTTCCTTGTTTAGCTAAATTTGGTCATAGAACAGCTACAAGCTGTGAGGTCATCGTTGTCAATCAGTCTGTAGACTTTTGAGATGGAACTCGATTTAAGTGAGAGAAGTCTGATGCTGTGGGTGGTGTTTTTTGTGGCAACTTGGAATCTGTACTGAAAGGGTGGAAGTTCTGCTGTGCACAGTTCCACATTTCACAGTTTAATCACAGGTGGTGGCAGAATAAGATCAGAAGAATTGCTAGTTTTAATTTTTGATTCAAGCACCAATATAGTAAAGGTAATTAAAACTACGTAAGAACAATCTTCTGTTCTTATGCAAAGTTCAACAGGTATTTGAGTCAATTAAAACTGTTCAGTGCTTTTCTGTTCTCTGTAGTACATTTGTATTAATTTCAAAATTGTCATTCTAATAAAAATGAAAACTTTCACTTGTTTTGTGAAGTTTAAGCCTGAATCATTGATAACTCTCTTTCCACATCTCCAAAAAGCACCATGAACGTAACAACAAGGAAAAGCCAGGTCATCTATACAGCTTCAGCCTGAGACTAAAATAAGCTTCTGATTTTAATTTGGCTAAGATCAGTAAAAAAGGAATACTAGCAAAAGTTCCTTTCTTGATCTAAATTTCTTTCTTGAGTTCAGCTCAGATCATAGCACACAAAGTATACTACTGTTCAAAATACTTGGGAAAATTGTGTAACTTCAATGCTATTTGTTAGTCATTCAATATTATCTGAAATCCAGCTGAGAGGTGACTGCTTGGTAAAACTTATTTGCTTTAGACTTGTTCCTTTTTTAGAGCTAGTGATGTTTGCCTCAGGTTCCCTTTCCACTGCCTTGCAGATGCAAATTTTTGGTTATCCAAGACTCCAAAGATTAACTCAATGTTTTCCATTGTAGATCCAAGTGATTGAAGATGACAGAAGTAACCGTGGATCAGAACCATTTGTCACTGGAGTGAGAGGGCAGGTCCCACCTCTCGTTACTACCAATTTCCTGGTCAAGGATCAAGGTAAAATGACCAATCCACAGCCAAAAAATGTTTCCCAGGGCAGGTTCCTGGGAGCAGCATAAGCAGCAGGTGAAGCTTTTTCTGTGGAACTATATCATGATAGCTCAGAATTGAAATTTACCAGCAATATTGTTGGAATTCATCTGAAAACAGCATATAAGTGGGATGTCATTTGGTCCATGGATTTCGTAGAGAAAGAATATTTCAACTTTATTTCCTACACTTTTTTGGAGTTTTTAAACTCCCTTAAAACTTCAGAGTCCAACACTATGGTTGGGTGCTTCTTTTCTCAGCCGGACTTGGGGGAAAAAAAAGAAAAAAAAAATTAGGAATGTCTGAGTTGAGATTTTTGCCCATACTGTGATTTACTCTGCAGAAAGAATGGAACATAAATTTTTTTAGAGGTTTAAATTTGAGTCAAATTTGCTTGGTTTGATTTTTGAGGCTTATATTATGCAGTGTTAATCATAAAGCCGCATTCAGTTTGGAATTGAGTGTTATGTAATTATGGAATTAAGTTTATGTAATTCTTGTGGTTTCCTTCCAATTCAGGATATTCATTCTTTCATTTGGTGATTCTGTAGTGCAGAAAGAAGGGTAAATTTGTTTGCTGGGCATGTGTCTGTGTCCACCTGCTTGTTTGTAATGTGAAATTTCACTGCACAAGAATCGGTAAAGAATGAATTTCATGTGGGATTTAAGTACATAACATTAAAATATGCAGTTGCATATGAAACTAGGAACTGTGTTTTATTTCTTTTTATCAAAAGAAAATAGGGATGTTGTCTCCTTCCTTTTGTGAAAAGCTTTAATGAAGATGTATGATCCTCTGTTCACTCAGTCCAGTGTTTTCTAATAGATGTTTTTTGCAGAATATCATCTGTATTTTAAAACCTCAAGTACAATCTTAAAGTGTACTTGATATAAATGAATCTCAAAGCACACTGATGGTTATCAAGATATCCTCTGACCAACTAAGTGAAGCTGAGAAACCAGAAATTTGCGTGTGCAAAATGATGATCACAGCAGAAATATTTATTGAAGCAAAGTATTATATATTTTGAGGATCAAATTCCATTTATAGAGAAATAGTCTTCAGCACAGCTGAAGCTATCTTGATTTCTGTTCTTGAATATAAACTTGTTCTGAAATTTGTCGGGATTTGTTCCTTTGCTCTCCAGGTAACGCAAGCCCCCGCTATATAAGATGCACGTCTTACAATATTCCCTGCACCTCAGATATGGCCAAACAGTCCCAGGTTCCTCTAGCTGCTGTCATAAAGCCGCTTGCTACTCTACCCCCAGAGGAGGTGAGAACTGTATGCAGTTACACATGTACTGTATGCTGTCTGAACTTGTCAGGGGAGTGTCATTCCTTGTTCACGTTTAACAGATGCCTTGTTTAAATTTCAGCAGTAGATGTGTTTAAGTAAGGAGAGCTGGGTAGATGTTGCTTGTTCTGTAAATATGCATTAGAGAAGCAGGAAGGTGTTGTGTTCAAAATGTTTACTATTTTGATTGCCATGCTAATTTCTGCTATTTTTTTTTTTTTATACTAAGTGTCAAGCATTACTCTGACCAAATGACCAGAATGCTAGGATGTTAACAAATGCATGCACTTTCAATTATTTCAATTTCTTTCTTGGCCTGTGATATTTAGATTGTTACTAATCACTGACATTAAGTGTTGCCTGGGGTATCAAGTTGTGGAATTGGATGAGAGTGTATCAAGTAGCACTCATTAAGCTAATGTTGTGTACATGCACAGCACTGTGTGGATTAATTGACAGTGCAAGACTGAGCACCAGGTTCTGCTGAACTGTGCTTGAATTTCTGCATTCATTCTGCGCAGCCCTTTCTTCTAGCTGTAATAAGTGACTGGTTACCTCTTCTACCCACTCCATCTGGGGAGATAAAAGCTCCAACAATATTGGAGCTAGAAACTGTATTAAAAATATTACAAATACTGTGGTTACTGTGTAGCATTAGCTTACTTAGAGCAGTGACATAAAGACAAATAAATAAACTTGTGAAGTTTTAATCTAAATTTGCAGTATTCTGTGCCTTGTTAAACTTAACTTTAGCATCTCCTAAGGCAAGGAATGTCCTCTGGAGTTTAAGGGTAGGGATTATTTCATTTTATTAATCTTCCTAAGCTGTTATTTAGATTTTGAAAATTGATTTGTGATAAAGCTGAATTGTGAAATTAATGCCTGCATTTCAGTGAGGTTTAAAAGGAGCACAAGAAGTGAATGCTGTCTTGTTGTGCCTGCAGGTTTCTCCAACAGGATGGCATTCACCTCTTGTGCTCCTTTTAGTTACAAACCACTGCTTAATAGCTCTATGGTGTATTTAGGCTTAGGACAAACACTTCTGATACCCAGGGGAAAAAAAAAACTCATCTAGTATCAGAAAATTGTTCTGGAGACTGGTTAGCTTCCATCACTGGAAAGTTATTTATGACAAGGGCAAGCTCCCTGTGAAGGGGGTCGTTATGACACATGAAGGCTCAGCTGTTCAGAGGAGTAAGACTGTAAATAAAGCTAAAGCTTAATGTATCAGTAGTGAGAGGATACGTAAGACTGGTGAGAATGCAGTGTTTGGATAAATCTAGGATCTGCAAAATACAGGACCTGATTGTGAAATTACACAGTCTTTGTCCTGTGCTAACGCACAGTTTACATAGCAAATCTTAAGACTCCATAAGAAGAAACTCTGCCTTCTGGGAACAAGTGGTTAATAACAAGTTACATAGAGTAAGACATGTTTACAGCACAATTGTGCAAGGTAAGCGCAATTACCTTGCATTTTTGGGTGGACAGAGGCTGAAGAAAAGGCTTTGGAAGCACAATACCAACATTGTTGGCAATAATAAAACTTGAAATCTGGTTTCCTCAGAGGAGGTCAGTCTGGGTAGGATCTGGGAAACTGGTCACAAAGCCATTGTATCATCAATAAACGACCCCTGGAGTTGAATGAGAGCAGGGTCTGCGTCATGGAGAGGAAGAAAGTGCTTGTGTTGTTTGTTCGACTCATGCTCATAAAATATGTTCTTGTACAAGAACAGTGAGAGGTTTAGGGGGACTAAAAGAATGTAAATTGGGACACCATTAACGTCATGTAAGTTAAAAGTAAGCAGTTACACCTACTGTGCTAGATTCTTGATTATTTTGAAAGGTATGGTAAACTGTGAATACAGATCATAGCTTCCAAAATTTATTAATCATTCTGCAGGGAGTCTTCTTCATTCTGTGACTGAGAAGCTGCACAGGTTGCCAAACATCTTAATCTGTTTTGACCACAAACACGTTGTTTTGTCAGTGATGGTTTAAAAATGGTTTGCTACACAGCAGTTTTAAAGGACTTGCTATATAATGGGGTCAGGGCAAGCAAAACTGACAGATATGCTTCAATTCATGGTGATCTTCAAGAACAAATGTGATCAGTTTAGAGTTTTGAAGTTAGTTTAGATGCTTTAAATTCTTAAATATGTGGAATGCAATCACTGACTTCTACTTTTTTAATCTTGCTCTTTGTGAAGGGGAAATATAAGAGGTAGAGAATTATTTTTAAAAAACAAGAAGTAAAAAATAAAATAAAATTGTGCTTACTCCTGTGAAGTTATCACAGCTGTTATTTGCATAACTTCAGTCTTCTGTGTTCATCTGAGATCCATTCATGCTGTGAGTGTGGCACTCCTGCTCTTCAAGCAAGCTACTATATAAGGTAGTGCAGGACCATGCAGCAGTACTTGTTTGTGTCAAAGTAGGATAGCCCATTAGTGACTGCAGCCCACAAGGGAACTGCTGTGTTGAGAGATTGAGTTGAAAAACATTTTTGAAATACTTGTTCAGGCTTCCTCTGTGTTCTCTCCCACAGCTGCTGAAATGCTAAATCCTGTACAATGTACAGGGAAATTGTTTTAAGCTCTGCAGTATGTGTGGTCAATTTTATTTGTAATCATATGACCTTTCTTTTTATTTTCCCTGCTTTTACAGACCCTTCCTTATTTGGTGGACCATGGAGAATCTGGTCCTGTCCGATGCAATAGGTGCAAGGCCTACATGTGCCCTTTTATGCAGTTTATTGAGGGCGGAAGGAGGTTCCAGTGCTGTTTCTGCAGCTGTGTCACTGAGGGTAAGGTTTCTTCTGAAAACCAGACTCTGGGCACTATTGATCTTTGAACAAGATTCAAAGCAATGAATCTTAATTGTGTTACAGTGATTTATAATGTATGCTGTGCTTTGGCATATCTACTTTTGGGAAAACAACCACCAACTCCCCCCCTCCCCCCCCAAAAAAAAAAAGTTCAATATTCAGTTCAGAAATGATGCTCAAATTAAGTAGGTGCTTATTCGTTGCAGCATTATTGCTGCAACTTTGGAACATGAAATACTTGTTGCATGATGTATAGTGTTTTGAGAAATTATTTATGGTACTGAGATTAACCTTCAGACAGTAGCATGAATTAGGATTTTTTTTCTTGCAAAGCCTCTTTGGACACTATTTGGAGGTGAGATTGCAGGTAGATCTGCAGTGGCTGGATAGGAGTGTTCAATACATGCCAGTTAGTATTTGTTGTTGTTCTAAATCAATATAAAGCACGTTCCCTCTTAAGCAGAAGCGGCTGTGTGCTGTTTGTGGGCTGGCATCTGTGGGTTTGTTTTGTGTGGACAGTGGAAATGCAGGGTGCAGCAGCATTGGTTTTGAGGGTTTCATTTGGTAGCACTGCTGGCTTTTGTTCTCATCACCTCAGTTACTCTGCATAACATGTCCATGGCAAACCAAAATAGGAAGTTGGCTGAGGCTGGAAATGGCTGGTTTAAGAAACAAACAAGAGAAACTTTTATGGTGATTTTTCATAGCCCATGTGCATTCTCTGACATTGTGCACTCAGCAGCTTTATAAATGGCTGTACCTGCAATAACTGAGCAGCTGTAGGAAAAGGAAGGAAGCTCAGAGGCAGCCAGTGAAAGAAATGCTGTGGAAGTATAATGTAGTTGTACCTAATACTTCAGAACAATCCCTATTTTCAGCATTAAAAAAAAAACAAACAGCTTGTACTGAGTGTATACTTAGAGAGTAGAAAGTGATCTCTTTTTTTATATATACACAGTTTTAATGGTATCACTTTGTTTTGAACTGATGAAATTTTGAGTGGTTTGAGTAACTCATAGCAAAAGGAGTGGCTCAGTTTTTGGTGTGCCTAAACAGAATCAGTAATATTGAAGCCTACAGTTTGCATCAGATCCTATTGCAAGTCATTCTTTACTGCTTTTACAAGACTGGTATTTTTTCCTTTGGACTAAGTCCTTCAGAAAAACCCAAAGAGCATGTTGCAGTGATCTTTCTGATATGAAATGTAAAATGAGAATGTAAAGGAGATTAAAGAAAAGCACAGTGGTGACTATACAGCATGCCAGTTTGTGCATAAGACAAACTAGAAGCAGTTCATCTGTATCTGTTGGATTTAATGACATTCTTAAATTGGAGCAGTGATTCTTGTAATGCTTGCAAACTAGCTAGTTTTCCTGAAGTTTCATCTGAACCAGCTGTTGTCATGTTAGCTCTCTAGCAGCAGTGTTTATCATGGTCACATCTCTGAAGTGCTTTTTTTCCCCCAGTGCCAGCTCACTACTTCCAGCATTTGGATCATACTGGAAAGCGAGTAGATTTCTATGATCGACCTGAGTTATCACTGGGTTCATATGAGTTTCTGGCAACAGTTGACTACTGCAAGGTACAGTATGTGTTTATTACTGTATTTTTGTTTTGCTTTTAAATATAAAACAACTTTTCCATGACTGTAATAGTACTTTGTTATAGCTGCCTCTGTCATTCTCTTCTGGAGCTATATAACCACTTACAGCTGGGATATGTTTTGTCACCATAGCAATTCTGCAGGAGAAAGTGTCTCTATTTTTTTTGGGGCACAAGGAGAAGGTAAAAGAGGTTCAAGAAGAATGCAGTAATAGTGATGATATGATGTGCCACTTGGTACGGAAAACGACCTTTACCTATTGAAATTACATTTCAGCTACTGCCATAGTTGTTAAAAACACAAGAATAGAATGGAAATACGTATTATTAGAGCTATCTCACTTTTGATTGAAGACTTAAATCCTAACTAACTTCTGAGGGTGACATCTGTGCAGTGCTTGTTAAAGCAACTTAAAACTCGGAAAAATAGATACCTAAATGTTGCAATTCTACACTAGTTACCTTCTGATGCTTCAGGTTTAGTGAAAGGAAAATCCATTATGTTGCAATTAACAGCCTAGGATACATTTTTAAGTCAAATGAGATGTGGTCTTCCTAGCTCTTCTGAAAATTCTGGTTTCCTTTTTTTCTATGTGCTTTCCTTTCAATATGATCTACAGACTTCAGAAAGCTGTTCTTTTCCCAAAGTAGACTTGATATTTAAGTAGAAGGGAAAGGTTGCAGCTCCTGGAGGAAAGTGTTTTGCTCTGTGTTGAAGAAATCATCTAGAGCAAGTCCTAGACAAATTCCAGGGTCTTAAACTACAGGAGATGTCACACTCTACTTTCACTGTCTGTCCCGAGTTGTGGTTATGCTTCTGTTTACTGAACAAAATCTGTCAGGGACATGTAACACTGATCTGTTTCAAGTGTAGAGTGCTTACCCAACTTTGTTAGTTGGACAGGGATGGAAAGTGATCTGAAGAAACAATTGCTTTTCATGGGTGGAATGTACATGAAAGTTATTAGAGTTTGGGCCAGCATTCATTTGTTCATGTTACAGAGCTATTAGATGAACTTAATGTGATTTCTTTCCCCCTCTTCCACAGAATAACAAGTTTCCCAGTCCACCTGCTTTCATTTTCATGATTGATGTGTCTTACAATGCTGTGAAGAGTGGCTTAGTGAGATTAATATGTGAAGAATTAAAGTCAATCCTAGATTATCTGCCCAGGTAAGGTACATTGTAAATTGTTGTATCCAGTCCAAATGGAGGAATCTTACTTTCTCCCTTGGAAAAAAGCCTATGAAGCTTATTTTCACAATGAGATCAAGCAGGACATCTTTGAGTACTTTCTAGCTGTAACAGATTTCCTTCCTTTCATTTTTCCCTTATCCCTTACTGTGCTGTATCCTGTATAATAATTTCACTCACCATCTACTTAGATGTGATGTCTGTCTCTTACAGGGAAGGCAACATGGAGGAATCGGCCATTCGAGTAGGCTTTGTCACTTACAACAAAGTATTACACTTCTACAACGTGAAGAGCTCGTTGGCACAGCCACAAATGATGGTTGTCTCAGATGTGGCAGACATGTTTGTGCCACTCCTCGATGGCTTTCTGGTGAATGTGAATGAGTCCAGGACAGTTATTGCCAGGTAACTGAAATTGAGTTATGATGTGTGTAGGAAATGTCTAGTTTGATAGATTCAGGCATTGCGTTTAAAAGTGTAATGTTCACTGTTTCTTTGTCCTGTTATACACCTAGAAGTCACTCTATATATTAGCTTTGTATCCTGTTTCAGATTAAACTTGCAGGACAAAACAGGACAATTCTTTAAGAGTGTATTTGGCTTGTAGTCCAGCTTGACAGTGGGTGCATATAATGGAATTTGGGGCAGGTGGGTCTTTATGGGTAAACAAGCAAACTTAAAAGAAAAGAAACAAAAAACACAACTAATGTGATGCAGAGTGTAATTGATAAGAATACTGAATCATTGTCTTTAAGGCAGTTGCCTGAGTAACTGTAAAGTAAGACAACAGATATTTCCAACTTTAGTTCTCTGGAGAAAATTAAATGAGCAGAATAGAGAAAATATAATTACAAGGGAAGAATAGGAAATTGACAAAACTTTGGCAAACTAATATTAATTAAACCATGATGTGTTGTTAAATTGGTTTTGGGAACTAGACAGTGCATGTTTTGTTGTTCTGGGTTGTTTTTTTTTATAAATTATAGCTGTATATTTGTAGTGCATTAACAAGAACAAATACAAAGCTGTCCATTAAACCAGTTAATCTTTCAGTAGCACACAGATTTTGGCAAAGAGGTGCAAAGTATTGGTAGGCTTTCTTAAGAGTTTATTTAGCAGTATACATTGGAGTATATTAAAAAAGCAAAATACAGAGGAGTTGTTGATATAGGCATCAGCTGAAGCTGCTGAGAAAGTCAGTAAGGGATTACAAAGCATGAGTTCTTTTCCACAGCAAACTAATGACATGCCAAATACTGGGGAGAATAAGTGATTATGTATATAGACTTACACATACTTCATATATTGTTGGGGACACTTGTTTAAGCCACCTAGTCTAGTAGCTCACCAACAGCATCTCTATGTGGCTTTACCATTTAAATTTAATCTTCCTAAATTTTTCCTTTTGTTTTTTGTTAGCTTGCTGGACCAGATTCCAGAAATGTTTGCAGACACAAGAGAAACAGAAACTGTTTTTGGACCTGTGATCCAAGCAGGGCTGGAAGCACTAAAGGTTAGTAAATGTGTTGTCACGGCAAATTGTTTTCACTGCTCTGAAGTTCATGTTCATACACTTCTAAGAAAAATCTGAAGTTTTTTCTGAGTCTTCTTGCTGTTGATAGACTTGGTACGTGTAGGGAGTACTTGGCTGCTAAAGAAGGTATATGTACTTCCAGTTCTATGTAGGTGGCTCTTTTTTTGCTTATTTTCATAAAGCATTTTTGCACAAAGCACAAGAAATGTGACTTAACCTTGGTGACCTGGCTGCATTTTTGCTCTGAGCAGTTTCTAGAACCTACCATAAAAAACCCCGTCCTTCCAGCATTAAAACCCAGTGCTGAACTCTATCATGTCTTATTTAGGCATTCTGTAGTGTGGTATCTTTCTAATGCTGTGCTTGAAATATAATCTTTAGTTAAAGGAAAGAAAGCAATCTATTGAGTTACCCATACCAATGTGTTAACCCAGAAAACTTTTCCAAAGCTCTCCCATTCCAGTACTAGGTGACTGCATGTGTGATTTAACTCAGACTTGTGTGTACTGATCAAGTTAATTTCCTGTATGATTTTCCCCAGATCTGTTCTTATAGCTTTATTTGTCTGTCAGGTATGTTCTTAGAAGTATCCCCTATGCTTAAATTTGGTGGCAGTCCTTCAGTCAAGATACAATTCTAACTACCAGTTGAATTCTCACATACTGAATTTGGCAGAGCAAATAATCTACTAAAAACTGCTAATGTTCATATAGGCTTATTTAAAATTAATTTATTTAAAATTAAGGATTTCTCGGAAGTCAGATTACAAAGTCCTTTACCATTTCTATGACTGTCCACTGGAACAGGCTGCTCAGGGAGGTTGTGGAGTCTCCTTCTCTGGAGATACTCAAGACCCTGCCTGAACACCTACTTGTGTGACCTGGTGTAGGGAACCTGCTTTACCAGAGGGGTTGGACTCGATGATCTCTGGAGGTCCTTTCCAACCCCTATGATTCTGTGATTCTGTGACTTTTCTATTTCTACAAGCTCAGCAGCTGTAAATCAGAATAAACCAATCTAACTCATTTGTGCAAAACCTTTTTTAGCTGCTTTAGAATATTAAGATTTCCTTGTCATCCTGTAGCTAGTTCTTTTCTCCCTACCAGGGATCTAGCACAGGTTCAGAGGAACAGAAACTTCATTTTCTATAACTGATCAGGAATCTGTGCTCCCAGTGTTAGGTATTACTGATATAACCAGGTAATTACTGAATCTGTGTCTGATGCGTGTTTAGTTCCTGACATAAAGAAATGAAGCAACAAAGATGCTTGTATGCGTGTCCTTGAATCACATTTTCCCTGAAGATTTTTATTAAATGTTTCTAACCTGAGTAGCTTTAACCCCCTCTTTTCTACAGGCAGCTGAGTGTGCTGGCAAGCTCTTCATTTTCCACACCTCTCTGCCCATTGCAGAGGCCCCAGGGAAGTTAAAGAACAGAGATGATAAGAAACTGATCAACACAGATAAGGAGAAGGTAACAATGACTTGCATGATGCTTATGGTACAGTTCTACATTGTACTTTACATGGGATAAAATTAACCTGACATCTCATTGAAAGAATGAGAAGGGGCTAGCATATAATGTAACCATCAAAGCTATTATCTTTCTACATTCTGCTTTTATCTTCTGCTCTCAATCAGAGATATGTAGACAACTCTGGTACAAGAGGAAAAGGTATGTCCTAGTTTATTGTACAGGATAAAATACTATAGGTGTGTTAAAGTGAACAGAATTCAGGATTAAAGCAACGTGTGAAGTAATTTTCATGACATTTCATTGTTTTTCGAAGGCAGACTTAGGAAGACTTTGATATAACTCTGAGTTTCCTTAAGTGAGACTTAGCATAAGATTGTTTTGGTTGTGATTATAACCCCCACCCCATATACTTTTCTTTTTCTTTAACCATAAACTTTTTGTATTGTCTCTGACTTATTTTCTTAGACTTTGTTTCAACCTCAGACAAGCTTCTACAACAATTTGGCCAAGGACTGTGTAGCCCAGGGCTGTTGTGTGGATCTGTTCCTGTTTCCAAACCAGTATTTGGATGTGGCAACATTAGGTGTAGTAACTTATCAGACAGGAGGCTCCATTTATAAGTATGCATATTTCCAGGTAAGAGCCCTGTTGAATCAGACTGATACTTGGTCTGAATAAAAGTTACTGTTCTTCGTGGTGTAAACCATAGTGAAGAAGAAATTGAAGTAACACTTTATCTCCAAAGTGGTGCAGGAATCTTGCCGAAAGATTGTTAGCTTTGCCTTTACACAAAGAATGTATTAAGAACAAGTTATTCTGTTAACTTCTAGCATGATAATATAGCAGTAGGGCACTAAGCACAACGTGCTGACTGGTTTTTTTTCAAGTACTCCTGCAGTGATGCCTTTTTGTAGTTTATATAGCGGCTCAGATTTATGGTGAAACTTGAATTATTTATCATGTTGTAGCTTGAGACAGACCAAGATAGGTTCCTGAATGACTTAAGAAGAGATGTCCAGAAAGAAGTGGGATTTGATGCTGTGATGAGAGTACGTACAAGCACAGGTGGGTGTTAGCATGAGTAAGTTTTAATAAATTAACCACTTAAAGCATACCATATGGGAAGTAACAGTTTTTGCCCTTATTTAAGACTTTCTGAGGCTATGCCATGCAAAAAGTTCTCTTAAAGCTTTGTCATTTTAACATTTTGTAAAGACTGAAAAAAGATTCCTGCTGAAGTCTCTTGAGATAATTTGTTGTTTTCTTGATGATGGGATTTTCAGGATTCCAGAGGCTGTCTTGTTATTCTGCTGAAAAGTACAACTTATTTATATACTTCTGTGTATCCTCCTTTTGTAGGCATTCGAGCAACTGACTTTTTTGGAGCTTTTTATATGAGCAACACAACTGATGTGGAGATGGCAGGCTTGGACTGTGACAAAACAATCACAGTTGAATTCAAGCATGATGACAAACTGAGTGAAGACAGTGGTGCGCTCCTCCAGGTGAGGTGGAGGGCAGAAGGCTTTCTAGAAAAAGGAAGGGAACTAATTCAGAATTTTTATCAGAAGTGTGCCAAGGCCAGAACCAAAGCCTAAGTTGGTAGTGTGCCAATTGAAGAGGACGACTGTTGCCTTGAAACTGACATTCCCTCAAGGAACTGTTCATTGTTTCTGTCCATTAATGTTCCCCTAAATTTTCAGGATATATGGCCTTAAGATGACCTCAAAAGCTTCAATCCACAGACTATTTTCCAAGACAAGTTTCTATGATTAAAAATGCTTGTCACTTGTTATCTTTCATTGATGCTGATTCTTAGCAGATGCTTTTAGCTTACTGTGCAAATCCTCTACATAATTTTCTTGCTTGTTAAAGCATCTGAGTGTTAATTTTTAAAGAAGTATGCTCAAGCCCTGCCTAGCTTATTGTAACAGTGTCTCATTTTCCTATACCCTGGTGTTTTTGTCTCATACAGTGTGCTCTGCTATATACAAGCTGTGCAGGACAGCGGCGACTCCGGATTCACAACCTCTCACTGAACTGTTGTACACAGCTTGCTGACCTCTATCGAAACTGCGAGACAGACACACTTATAAATTACTTGGCTAAATATGGTAAGAATAGATATGTTAACAAGAATCCTAAGCTTTAACTGCCATTCAAATTGTCATTCAGTGACACCTGTTCAGTCTTTGTGAATCAAGTGTCAGGGAGCAATCTTCATACTTCAGCCACTTAGGAGAAAGAGCACGAAGCTGTGAAGATATTGTTGCTTAGGACAACAGTTTCAAGTAGAAGGTGTAGCCTTATCCTACAACTTGTTACCTATATTTTTAGAGCTTTGTACTGAAAGCTGTCTGAATTCATAATTGTTTATTTTTGGACCATTTGTCCAAAAATATGCTTCAACTGTTTGTACTTGAACTACTCCCAAACTATAAACAATAGTTGTTTAGACTTACTTTGTGGAAATAGCGTTGTTTTTTTTTTTTTAATTGTTTGTCAGCAGTCATTTTGTAACTGTCCCATTTATTTCTCCCTTCTCTGCAGCATATCGTGGAGTTCTCAATAGCCCAGTAAAGGCTGTACGAGATTCACTGATAAATCAGTGTGCACAGATCCTGGCTTGCTATCGAAAAAACTGTGCTAGTCCATCTTCTGCTGGCCAGGTAAACTCTGATGCTTTAATTTGAATCATGGACTCAGATACTAAAATGTGATTTTAGCAGATTCCTTGATTATTTTGCCTATTCAAAAAAAATAGAAAAGGAGAGTACAAGTGAAACTACGGTTGAGAATGGCTTGTTGGACAATTTTCTGGAGCTCAGAAAGCACTACTTGCTCCAGTTATGTTACTTTTGCAGGTCCATATTGTATATAGATTGTCAGTTTTCTGTTCTCACATTTGTGCCACACTGTTGGTTCACTCTAGGCTTGTTTTGTCAGGCATAAGCTTACTCAGCAAGAGAGCTGAACATCTTCTGTATGCTTGTGACTTGTAGCTGATTCTTCCTGAATGCATGAAGCTGCTTCCTGTCTACTTGAATTGTGTGTTGAAGAGTGACGTCCTTCAGCCTGGTCCAGAGGTCACAACAGATGACCGTGCCTACATTCGTCAGTTAGTCACATCCATGGACGTGGCAGAAACAAATGTCTTCTTTTATCCCAGGCTTTTGCCCCTGGTGAGTCTTTTGAGACGTTCGTAACACTTGAGATTCACTGTTGTCTTGACTTGTCCCAGTGACTGGCATTTGTGTTTTATCAGTGGAAAGCCATTTGAGAGGTATTTGGGATCTGGCATCCATTGAGATACTTGGGTTAATTTCACTCAGTGATAGCTGTATTTCTGCCTCTTGTGAATTTGTCGGAGGATTTGCTCTGAGCTGTGAGCATGTAACCAGTGGCATGGAAAAATCTTTTAAATCTGTGGTAGCTTTTTTTTTTTTTTTTTTTTTAAATTGTAAGGCTTTTTGTAATCTTGCTATAATTTTAGTTGTTGCAGGGAAATTTCTCTTACTATTCTCGCTTTCCAGTATTGTAGTTGTTGAAATAACACTAAATACTAATTACATTAATGCTCCAGGAAGCAGTATTGAAACTACAGATTACTTTCAGAGCAACTTCTGTTTTCTTTTGTTAACCAATAGTCTCTTACCAGTGTCTTGTTCAATAAGAAAACTAGTCAAGAAAGATGATACTTCAGTCACAGCTACTGCAGTGTTATAAACATTAAAAAACCACTAGGATCTTGTGACAGAAATTTTCCAGACTTCCTAAATGTTTTTGTTTTATAACTCTGATTTTTTCACTCTAAAACAGACCAAAGCAGATGTTGACAGTGACTCCTTACCGGCAGCAATCCGAAACTCAGAGGAACGTCTCTCCAAGGGTGACATCTACCTGCTGGAGAATGGGCTAAACATCTTTGTGTGGGTGGGAGTGAACGTGCAGCAAGGCCTGATCCAGAACCTCTTTGGAGTGTCATCCTTCAGTCAGATTAGCAACACCTTGGTGAGCTGGGTGGCAGTGTGGGAGATGCTGTCTGTGATAGTTGCCCAGTAGTTGAAACGTTGAGAAAGCAAGTTGAGAAAATAATTTTAACTTTTTTGTGTTAATAACAATGAGAAGCATGGGTGTATGAAAGTAGCGGAGACATCCAGTCTGAGCATGTACACTTCCTTTTGCCTAGCTTAATCTGGCAAGCCACATTGCCATTGGTGATAAGAACAGCCGATACAAAAATAATCAATCTTTAGTTTTGATACCATGTGACATTTCCTTTTGTAATAGCAGAAGTCAAGGAAATTGTGACAGTAAATATATTTGTAATGTTAAATAATATGCCAGTCCTGCTGTGTTGTTCTTGTTTTTGCTGGCTTTGTTTAATGCTGTTATATTTCTCCACCTGACTAATGGGGATTGGATATCTTCCATTTCAGAGTACCCTGCCTGTCCTGGAAAACCCCTTTTCAAAGAAAGTACGGTCTATTATTGACATGCTTCACCTGCAGAGATCCCGATACATGAAGGTAAAAATGCTGATCGTTATTCACAGCTCTTATTCACCTCTTTTACTCCTGGCAAAGCAGGTGATGCTAATCCTGTTCATGTAAAACCTAATGCTGAACACAGTCTTAACAACTGTGATTCAAACTTACACGTTTTTTCAAGGATCTGAAAAAAAAATCTGGTATTAGTTTTAGAGTTCATGCTTACCAAGCTCTAAAGCTAATGATTTTCAATCTAATTATACTTCTCCACAAACTGTGTATGTGGAGTTTTCTTTATAAATATGACTGAGACTTAACACAAGTATGAAAGTGAAAGCACAGAAGGTCTATTTGCTGTGTTTCTAGTTGTCTTGGTTGTATTTTGAGCTATCTAGCTTTTTTTTTTTCCCAAGAGCATAAATTGTGCTAACTATCGTGTTTTTGTTGGCAGTTAATTATTGTGAAGCAAGAAGATAAGCTGGAAATGCTCTTCAAACATTTTTTGGTGGAGGATAAGAGCCTAACTGGGGGGGCTTCATATGTGGACTTCCTGTGTCACATGCACAAGGAGATTCGGCAGCTACTGAGCTAGAGGAGGGAGTGGTGCTGGAACTCAGCAGTGACATTTCAGTCTTCTCTAATGATCTGATCGGAAGGTCCAGCGCCCTCAAAAAGGACAACATAGAAATCTGTACAATTCCATAATTTTTAATACACATGACATACGCAGAAATCCTTTCAACCTCTCCTGGTCCCATATGAGAAATGAATTCTTTTTCCTGGTGAGGGCTTAAAAAAAAAAAAAAAAAAAAAAAAAAAGGGCCTTTGATACCAGGTCTTTTACTTGTATCTAAATTGTTTCCTGTGCTTGGCAGGAGTTCACCCCCCGCCCCATGCTCGCTAATCCCGTTGTAATGAATGTAGTTTTTTTTTTCAGTTCACTGTACATGATTCAACATTGGGTGAAAAAGCGATAACTTCAAAATTTCTAGTAGTTGCTGTGTGTTTGTATGGGCGCGTGGGCATGCTCCTACTGTACAGAGGGTGTGCAGGTTGGGAGGGCAAGAGGCAGGTTGGGTGATGGGAGCTAAAGCAGCCAAACATTTCCTTTCTCTTTGTAGAGGAAAAATGACATTGCAGAGCACAAGTGTATCGTATTTGTCTGAACCAGAAATCTTCCCCCCCAAAAAAAGCATAGAAAGCCAGTAGGCAGCAGGACAGATTTATTTCTGCTTTCTTCCCTGTGCTGTAAGTTGATCTGCAGATCTGCACTGGAGGAAGTAATAATTCAGTAACTATCAACAGCTTCTGAACAGCACAGGGGTAGTTAGTGCTTCTTGTTGGTATGGGTGGTGACTCCTTTCTTTCTCATTTCACAGCCCTGTGATAATATCCCACTCAGTCCATGTTCTGTAGCCTCACTTCTTCTGCAGAAGAATCTATCCAGATGGCAGTGAGAGCAAAATCCTCTTAAAGTTGAGCAGAAAATACTGTTACAAGGTGATTTGGGGCTGTGTGGGAGCTGGATGATAAGGAACTGGCCACTTTGGGCCACACTGTTGTAATTCATAGCAGACAAGCAGGAGTATGATTTCTACTGACCCAGATTTGAGACAGCTTTGTGCCCTGGATTACAAGGAACGGGGGACAAAACCTGAGGTTTAGACTGCCCTGTATTAGGTATTGCAAGTACCTGATTTCAGTTACTGGGAAGGGTTTTGGCCGTAGTGAAGTTTCATCACTGGATGTTTATACCCGCTTTCCATTCTACCTATCAGCTTGCACAAATCCTTTTTATAAGCCTATTTGTTAAACTAAAATACCTCAGACACGAGTCCATCCACATTGGCCACTCTGCCACTCCATTCTGCGGGGATGGTTGAGAAGAATTCTGTGAAGAAGGAGCAAAGTGCAAATCAGATTCAGAATTTTAAGGGCTTTGATCCTTCACTGTGGGAAGGGGGATTGTGTAGCAGTTTGGGCAGTTAACAAGTGTTCTTAAACTTCCCTGGAGTTTGAGCACTACAAGGGGGAGGAAAAATTGTGGGTGGTTAGAGGAGCTATTGTCTGGGCTTGACTCTTCAGAGAAAAGTTCTTATTGGGATCAGAAAAATATCTGGCTGTGGTTTTAGCTCCATATCCTGTAGCATGTATATAAATCCATTTTTCTTACGACGCTGCTGATTTGTCTTCCCTCCCATCACTACATAGAAAAGGGAGTATGGAGAAACTGACAAAGTAGTTGACAAAACCTTCCTTGTTTTTGTATGAATGTGGCTGACGTTTTATTCCATGCATTGCCTCCAACCAAAAGAGCTAGAGGATTTTTAACCACCTGGGGAAAATCTTCCCAGGAATATAAGGCTCAGCAACCACAACTTTCCACAGATACTAATTTCTAGTGTTAATACTGAGGGGCGTGGGGGGTGAAAATGAGATCGTAAAATGAACCTTTCATTTTCTTCACTTGTTTTTTTCCAATGCATCTTTTAATTTGTAAAGAAATAAAAATATATTAAGATGTATTTTATGTCATTGTTAGTAAATAAACGCTGCTTATTTTTCCAAACCCTGTATTTTGCGGGAGGGAGGAGAGGGGAAGGGCTGCAGTCTGGCCGGGTGCTCCTTCACAACCTGTTTTTCTGCGGAGCAGCTTTGCTCCTTTCTTCCTTGCGATCGGCGATAAAAAATTCAACGAGAGCAAAGGCACAAAAGGCGCTGTTTGATCTCAGCGAGGTTTTTTTTTATTTCAGAACTTGCATTTTGCAGCGAGCGGTCTGCAAGTACCCCCTTTCCTTTCATTTCTATACCAAAGGCGTTATTTCCATGTTCGTGCAGGAGAGCAGCTACACGTGAGCTCATTCAGAACAGCGGCTCCGCCGGGAAGGAGTCCCGCTTCCGTCTCCGGCAGGACGGAGCCGAGCTCGACCCGCTCGCTGCGCTGGAGGCAGAGAGGACGTGCGTTCTGCTCACGTCAGAGCGCAGACGCGCGGCGCCCCCCGCCCCTGCGGCCGCCGCCCGCGCGCCTCCTCACGCAGCGCCGCCCGAGGGCGGGCCCGGCGCGGCCGTTTCCTGGCGGCGGGGCGGCCGGCGCGGGCCGAGCGGCGGGGCATGGGAGGCGGAGGGCCGGGCCGCCCGGCGCGGCGGGGGCCCGCTTGCCTCTGGGTGACGCTGGCGCTGGCGTGGGGCGCGGGGAGCCGGGCCGCCGCGGGGGAGGGGGAAGGAGACGGAGAGCCCGGGCCGGGGGACGCGGGGACGCCGTGCGGGGCGGAGGGCTGGGCGCAGACCGCCGTCCCGCCGGTTCCGGCCTTCGCGGCCGCGGCGTCGTACCGCGGGCCGGGCAACGACGACGCGCGGGGCGACGAGGCGCTGCCCATCCTGCTGTGGTGGAGCGGCAGCCTCTTCCCGCACTTCCCCGGCGACACGGAGCGCATCGACTGCCCGCGGGGCTCCTGCCTCGTCACGCGCAGCCGGCGGGCGGCGCGGCACCGCCGCACCAAGGCGCTCATCTTCTACGGCACCGACTTCCGCGCCTACGAGGCGCCGCTGCCCCGCCTGCCCCACCAGACGTGGGCGCTCTTCCACGAGGAGTCGCCCATGAACAACTTCCTCCTCTCGCACCCGCCCGGCATCCGCCTCTTCAACTACACGGCCACCTTCCGCCGCGAGTCGGACTACCCGCTGACTCTGCAGTGGCTGCCCGGCGCGGGTTACCTGCGGGGCCCGGCGCTGCCCCTGGCCGAGAAGGACGAGTGGCGGCGGCGGGGCTACGGGCCGGTGCTCTACGTGCAGTCCCACTGCGACGTGCCCTCGGACCGGGACCGCTACGTGCGGGAGCTCATGAAGTACATCCAGGTGCGTGCGGCGGCGCGGGGCGCTGCGGGAGCCGGGCCGGCCTGGCCGAGCCGCTCCGTTAACGGGGCGCGTTTGTCCTCGGTTCTGCCGAGACGTGAGTCGTAACGGGGAGCGGCAGGCCGGACAGAAAGGCTAGCTGCGTGCCGGTGGGAGCTGCTGGGCGTTGCGGGGTTGGCCGGCTTGCGATCGGCAGAAAGTTGTGCCGAGCCTGCATAGACCTTGCGGACCGAGCGCTGTGCGCTGCTGGAATCTGGAGCTTTAGGTGAGCGGGAGGGAAGGAAGGCTGCGAGTCCATTGGCGAGCCTTGCTCCCACTTACAAGAATGGGCGTGCAGTTTGCCGTGTTTTGAGAGCCTGCTCCTCGTCTGCCTTGTGGTGGGGCTCTGCTGTGCCTGTGCCGGTTGGCTCTGCTGGGGCACCGCCTGTGGAGAGCAGCTTCACAAATTGAAACAGCTCCACTTCTATGGGGTGAAAACAAATTTAGTGCTTTCTTTTCTTAAAAACTAAAGGATGGTCGATAGGGGAAATCTTAGAGACGTTTTCTTCTGAGTTGATTCTGCTGTTTTTATTAGCAGTGATTAATTTCTTATGCAAGTTCATTGTTTGTTAAGTAACAAAGCAAAGGCAAAATCTTTTTAGAAACCTGCCTCTGTATAGTCAAAGCACGAAGCAGACCCTGAATCAAGCGTACTCTTTGTTTTTCCACAGTACTCTTGCAGCTCCCTACATCCATCATTTTTTTCAGTCTAACAAGTGGAAAGTTTTGCCAAACTGCTGAGACTGGAAGCTGTGTGAAATCATTGTTTGGAAAAGGCTTGCTCCCTACAATGTAGAAATATGACTTTTAAACCAACATAAAGGAAGCTGGATGCCCTTTCTTAACTCTTAGTTTCTTCTTAGTTCTCTAATAAATACGTTTGTTGTTTGTTTTTGTTTTTGTTTTTTTTTTTTCTGTAAAATCTTGTTTCTCCTGTCCTCTGCCTTACTTGTAGTTTATGCTGCTTTTGGAACTGAGCGTTCAGTTTATGACTAAAGCTGTTATAAGAGAAGTGGAAATCTGGGAGTCAGCTAGATGGAATGAAGTTGGGAGTAAAGCGAGGCTCAACTGAGGTAGTTAGGAATTTTAGGAGGACTATGAGCTCCAGGCAAAAAAAACACTTTGTGTAGATGACTTGTTATTTTGGTTATTTTATAGGTTGACTCCTATGGAAAATGCCTTCATAACCGGGAGCTTCCCAGCGAGCGACTGAGAGACACTTCAACAGCCACTGCAGAAGATCCCGAATTCATGGCTTTTATCGCCAGGTACAAGTTCCACCTGGCCTTGGAGAATGCCATATGTAACGACTACATGACAGAGAAGCTGTGGCGTCCAATGCATTTGGGTGCTGTCCCAGTGTACCGAGGCTCCCCAGCCGTGCGGGACTGGATGCCAAACAACCTCTCCATCATTCTTATCGATGACTTTGAGAGCCCCCAAGAGCTGGCAAAGTATCTTGATTTCCTTGACAAGAATGGAGAGGAATACATGAAGTACCTAGAGTATAAAAACCTTGATGGCATCAAAAACCAGTTCTTGCTAGAGAGCTTGGAGAGGCGGGAGTGGGGTGTGAATGACATGACTTTGCCCAATTACCTGAATGGCTTCGAGTGTTTCGTCTGTGACAGGGAGAACGCCCGGGTCAGAGCGGAGCAGGAGCACAAAAAGTCTGGTGGGAAAACTCCAGCTCCTGCACCTCACATAGCTCATTTCCAGCACATGGGATGCCCTATGCCAACCCCTGGGTTTGGAAGTATTGAAGACCTCCCTGGGGAAGACAGGTAACTTACCAGTACAATACTTCTTGAAGCAGAAAAGCTTTAAATAATATATATTGTAATATATATTATATATAATATATAAGTAATAACATTTGATACTTAAAGCATCTATTAGTACATTTCCAGTTATACGTCATATTATGCCTTGTGGGTGCTATGGCAGTTCTGCTAATATTGTGTAACACTGAGGCTGAAGAAAAGACTTGGCCGGTGGTGCTGGTTAGTGGTTGAGAGACACACAATAATATGTTCTGATGCTCTGTGACCTTGGGCAATTTGTTTCTCTTTTGTCTACCTTTTCCTTATTTTGTTTACTGCTTGTAGGGGGAGTGTTATTCAGTGCAGTGCACTGAGAATGGCTTAGTTTGGAGGGGACATTAGTTATCACCCAGTGCCAACCACCAGGTTGGGCTGCTCAGGGCCCCATCCAGCTGTCCTTGAATGCCTCTAGAGATGGGGCATCCACAGCTCTCTGGTCAGTCTGCCAGTGCTTCATCGCCCTCTGAGTAAAGAATTTCTTCCTAACATCTAAACTAAATCTCCCCTCTTTTAGTTTAAAGCCATTCCTTCCTCTCCTGTCACTGTCAGACCTTCTGAAAAGTTGGTCCTCCTCCTGCTTGTAAGTTCCACTCAAGTACTGAAGGCTGGAAGTGAGGTCTTCTCAGAGCCTTCTCTTCTGCAAGCTAAATAAGGCCAGCTTACTCAACCTTTCTTCATAGGAGAGGTGCTTCAGCCCTCTGAGCATCTTCATGGCTCTCCTCTGGATCCCCTCCAGCATCGCCACATCCCTCCTGTACAGAGATCTGCGTGCTAGCCTGTGTTTGGGAGAAGCTCTGTATCTCCTTTTGAATGAATACCTGAAGAATAGAGTTGCTACAGTGTTTAGCGTGGGCCTCATTCACTCCTGTTGACTTCTTTTAAAGCAGAAGTATGGCTCACCCATTGTACTTCACAAGATATTTTGTGGCATCGGAACAAAATTTTGGCCTATGCTGAAGGACACAATCCCATTTATTCAGGAGAGGGGACCTGCAGCACAAAATAGATTCTGTGCTTTTTGTCCTTCTATGCAGGGATTGGTACATTTGTTGGAATCTGCCACTGTTGCAGTGAGCCCTGGATCTGCCCTGAAGGTTGTCAGACAGGAATAAGGACACCAACGCAGAGGAAACTAATTTTGACAGGAAAGAAAGATTCTGGTTTTGTTTTCGTGGTGTGCTTAATCCTTAGTGCTTGTACTGACTTGGTACAAAACAAGTCAGTGTTTGGGTTCCCAAACCTCAGTTTTGCCATGGACAGTGTTTGAAGTGTCAGCTGTTGGATGGAAGGGTTGTTGCAGTTCCTAAAACCTGTGCTCTTTGTAGTTCATATTGCTAGCGTAACATACTTGCATTCTTCCATGTTTGTCATTGTTCTCTGCGTGGTCTGCTACAATTACCTTCTAGGGATATATTCAAATGTCTGCAATTCTGAGCCATCAGACAGCCAATTGCAACACTGCAACATGCTGATGTTAGTCCCACTGCAGGATTAATGACTTCATGAAAATACTGAAAAGATCTGATACACTGTCCAGTAGGAAGTTGTTAGTATACTCTATCATAACTTATATCAGTTTAGAGCTTTCTTAATAATTTCCTAGACTGAGGACTTGAATACTTAGGAGGAAATACTAGAGGAATACCAGAGTTGAAAATACAAATTTTCAAATAGTCTGTAACCTAAAACTGAATTCTGTGTGGATTTGAAGCTCTAAAAAATTTTTTGTAAGGTTACTTGTCCATTGAAACTAGAAGAAAAGACAGAGAGCTATTTCTTCCTATGTTTGGGTGCTTTTGAAAATGGCCAGCTGAAATAAAGAAAGAAAAGTAAGCTGAGGTAGTTCAGTTTCTTTAGGATATCCCTATCCCACAGAACTTGTCATGCGTGTCACTAAGGAACATTTTTCATGATACAATTAATTCTTGTGTTGAACAATAGAAAAGTTATGCTGGTATGTAAAACAGACCTGTCTTTGTAGTCCTTTGCTTTCTTGAGGTTAGTTGATTTATCAGTCCTGATAGCAAAATGTGCTTTTCTCTTATCATGTGCTCTGTAGTATCCTAGTCTGTGTGTGTCAGCGTTCTCTTCTTCATAAATCTTCTTGTACTTGAGCAGCAGATGGCAGCAAAGAAATAAGTTTGAAGACATAGCATGGGGTGCCTACGCCACTTAATGCACGTTAAAATACTTCAACTTCCTGTGCAGTGCACATGAGCACCGAGTTTTGTAGAGATGTAACCCAAACTACAGCTGCATCCCAGGGAAGTTGCCATATCTTGCTGAAACGTGGTATTCTCCCACTGCTTAATGGTGTCTCCAAAATATTGTACCAGGGAAAGTTGTCCATTATCTGCGATCTGCTTTAGGAAGATACATATATGTACACCTTCTGGGGCTTAATTAAGAGGATCTCCAGTGAAGCACTGTGGTTTCTGTCCTATAAACATCTGATCTTTCACTGTTTGTATCTCCAAAATGCAAGATGATCACTACAAATAACACAACAGAAATTCAAAATTGCTACCAGAACGTGTTCAGGTAATGTTTATTTTTTTGTCAGGAATTCTGCAGGAATATTTTGACGACTCAGTCAATTTAGAGAACCGTCTACTGAGCCATCAATTATTAATTTCTTTCTTTACAAAACACCATTGTGGAAAAACAATGCAGGGATATAAATGGCAAAAGGTATGCAACATAGAAGGTCTGACTGTGAATGTTCTGTGGGCTCTGGCAGCTTCGGGAACACCAAACAACAGACCCAGATCAAGTCTCAGTATTGTGGAGTTAGAATCCTATTACATGGTTATGCTGTGCACGTGTGTACTCTAAATCTTATTCACAGGTGCCCGTTTTTTGTACTGACAAATGTGCTGAGTTGACTGAATATCTCTAACAAGTGTTTGTAGCCAGAGCACATCACTGAATCTTTGTTTTGCTGTCCTTTAGCTCTGAGTGTGGGGATGAAGTCAGTCACTGTATAGTATACAGTCACCATATAGTGTACTGTATAGAACTCCAGTCTGCTTTGTGCAGAAGACAGGAGTTGCAGTGCTCCTCGTGATGAAAACATGTTTGGTAGGAACTGGAATCTACAATTATTCTTGCACTGCATTGTGGTGTCTCAGTTCTCTCACCTTTGTGAAGAGAAATGTTTTGTTTATTTGCACAACATAAAGTCATTTCCCAAATAGGAAGTGGGGTTTTAACAGGATAAATACAAGAAGGCTGTGTTATAATACCTTTCCAGTCACCTGAACAGTTTTAATCTGTGGTTGTGTGTGTGTGTGTGGGGTATATATATATATATATATATATATATATATATATATGTTACATATATACATATATGTATGTTAATATATAAATATATGTTAATACATATATTTATTTATATATATATATATATATATATATATATTTTTTTTTCCTTTGATCTTTTCAAGAAAAGAAAAGCCAGTGTGTCTTCAATAAGGTTTTGAAATTGTCATGGTTTTACTACTTTCATTTTATGGCGATGTCACAGTTTATTTAGGACCAAGAAAAACAGTTGAGAAGCGTATCAGATTTGCCACACATACAGTGTAAGGTATTTCTTGCAGTAGAAGTGTGTAACCAGCCAGGATTAAAGGTGGATCCTTAGCTTGTGGTAGTAACATTCCAGGTGTATGTAGTTGGTAGTTTCAGGGGGTTTCTTCAACTGTGTTCATCCTGGTGTGCCAGTTTTTGTCCAAGTTATAGAATGAGAGTGCATCTTGTTTCTTCAAAAACAGTAGGGAACAGTAAGAATGGTATGAAAAGAGAAATACAAAAGCATTCTTGTTTAACGTGCTTGACAAAACATTTGTTTGGATACTGGGATTTCTCTTAGTGTTGTGATAGAATTCAGCCACAGAAGAGTCACTTTCTGTTGCCCACTGCCTCTTGGCCTTGTGCCTGGGTGAGGGTACTCACTAATGGGTGCCCTCACTCAGTGCTGCAAAAAACATGTAACTCACATTGGCGCTCCTTGAGCAAAGGTTAAGGAGTTGAGTGGTGAAGCAGAGCGGTCTCACAGTGTGTCCAAGTGCTTTATTTTACCAAGGAACCTGTAGGCAGATGTTTTTGTATGCAAAAGTAAGCCTCTGTGATCCTTCATATTGTAATCAACGCTAACAGGTTAATTTTGAGCAGAAATGTCCCACCACAGATGATTCTGTTAACTACAAAAACCAAATTCTCATGGAATACAAGTTTTATGCTGCTTCAGAATGAAAGTGCTTGTAACGTGTTCTGCATTTCATATGCTTTTCCTGGAATAGGGGCTGAGATCTGTTTCTGGGCAATGCAGTCATGCTGGCTTTAATGTATGATGTCGAGAGTGAATGTCGAAGTACTGCGCTTCTGTCTGCGAGGGAGAAGCGCTCATGGGAGCAGATTAAAAAGAGCCTCACATTTGGTCTGTACAGAATTTGTGCTGATTTGACGGGGCTGGGTAGCAGCTGTAGTACAAAAGAGGTAATCAGTCTGTCAGGAAAGAAGGGTAGTAGTTACTAGCTGAACAAATTGTTGCCACACCTCAATACAACAGAAATGAGAGATGTAGTCTGCCTTAATGTGAATGGGAAGGGAATTGGTGTGCTGTGTGTGCAGTAAGAAGGTTGAGAATGGGTGCACTGAAAATGGTCTGGAGGAAAAGAGTAGAGCCAGCTGGGGGATGTCAGCATTGCTCTCTCTTGTCATGCATTCCCTGTTCCAACTAACAGGAATTCTGTACGTATTTAATGGCTTGTCTGAAAAGATTGATACCTTGATATCTGTAGCACACATTCTGGCCATGGAAGGCTACTCTTAAAGTTGTATGAGGACTACAGGATTTTATTTTAATAGCAGGTTTTATTCCTAACAGTTCATGATTTAGTCTCTCTGACTAATGCTATTCACATGCTGATATTTCTAAAGTGGTCTGAAGGTAATAACAAGCTTGCTTTCCATGGAGAATTTTCATAGCAAGTTACTTCAGGTGGGTTGGAGCACAACGGCACAGAAACAGCATACATTGTCATGACCATCCCTGGAACTGTTTTCCTCTTAGATGAAAGGGAAAAACAAATATTAATGCTGTTAGAGCTCAGACACGTTTGTGTTGTTTTTGTTTTTGTTTTTTTAAATGATGTCTCTTTTTTTTCTTCATTTGTTTCAGTTGGAAAGAGATGTGGCTTCAGGACTATTGGCAAAGCCTTGATCAGGGTGAGGCCCTCACTGCTATGATTCATCACAATGAGTCACATCAGGGAAGATTTTGGGACTATATGCAAGAGATTTTTCTCAAGAGGACCAGGCAACACTGATCCATCCCTTGGTTTGGAAATTGCATTGAAAGTTGTGACTGAGAATTCTTACTTCTCTCCAGATATTTGCCTTCAAATAGAAGAAACTCTTGCAGACTGTTTTTCTGGTGCATGAAGTGAGTGATCCTCTGCTGTGATTTCAGCTGTGGAGATGTTAGCAACTGAATCTTGTATCTGAATTTCAGCTCTGTGGTGTGAAGCTCCTCCTGACATGCAGGGGGAGCAGAAGAGGAATTTTGCATTTGGTATTGCTTCCCTGTGGCTTCCTTGATTTCAAAGGAATGTATTTCAGACTCTGCTCAAATGCCCTAAGTTATTTCAGGAACTTTTTTTATATTCAAAACACTTGCTTTTTTATATTTTACCACATGCTCTCCTCATTAAGTTATACTTTTACCTGATATTAACAAATAGCTTTTCCAGTGAATATATTCTGAAGAAGACTTATGTGTGTGGAGAGCAGTTGTGCCTTACGAAATTGCAGCAATAAAGTCTCTTCTCTCCAAGTAAACGTGCCTCAAACGTTCCTCCTTCTCAGGATAACTGAACAGCTATAGGCAGCTCACTTACTCTGCCTCATTTTTCTCTTACGCTAACTTTCCAGGTGACACATACAAATGGGACAAGAGTCTAGATTGTTGGATTCACAACTTTGAACCAGATATTTAACAACAGAGTATTGCCTGGTATTGTGCAGAACCAGGGTAGAACGAGCAGCTTTGTTTCTTTTAAGTTTCTGTAAAACCTTAAAATCCAACAATAATCTTGACTGATTGATTTCTCAGTGAGATTCAAAGGCCTTTGATTTGTTCTTCTCGAGTATCTGCATCTTTCTGCAAAGACAAATACATTTTAATGGTGGTGCTTTTCCAGTGCTTCCTCTAGTTTGGAGATGAACCTTGCAGTCTTTTTGTGCTGAGATGGATGATCAGAATGGGGAACACAGAGTTGGCTTTGTATCTGTACCTAATCTTAATGCAGTAGGATCCTGGTCTGTGACTGGAGTTCCTCAAAGTAAGTGATCACATATAAATCATCTTTGCTGCATAACCTGTATCTCTTAATAGATAAATAAAATGTGCCATCACCTGCCTTGCTGGTACCTTCCTGAAATAATTTATCTTGGATTGGAAGGAGACTTGTTTTTCTTGTCTGAGGGGTTTAAATGCACAGGCCACACACTTCAGTGATGTTTCTAACAGTCTGATGCTATTTCTCACTTCTCCTCTCTCCTTGGAAATAACTACTGGATAAATAGCGAGGATGTATCTATGCCAAAGGTAGATCATTAGATCTTTGAGGTGATTTCGTTTTGTAAGGCAGTCCAGGTGTTGCTGGGACAAGCCAGAAGCCTATTACGACAGTTTGGGAACAGGACTGAATCCACGATCTGATAAGTCGTCATCTATTGTTAAGATGCGTATGGATCAGGTAGTCTCATTTCTTCTCAAATTCCAATTCATAATATTCTGGGTATATTATGGCTATAATATTCTTATAGGTGATGACACTCATCTCAGTGTTTGTTTCTGAGGTGATACAGTAATGCTGTAGTGTAAAAATCCGGGCATTGTGAACAAAGACTCGCAATTAATCTCTGCATTCTTGTGGGTATGGAAAATGCATATGCAACACACTGATCTCACCTAACTTTTTGTACAAGTCTTTTTTTTTTCTCCTGTAATAAAGTAACAAGTGGCTCTTCAGCTAAAATGCGTTCACCAGTATACATTCCTTTCTTTCCACATATTTGGGCTACAGGGATGATTAGGTGGATGTATCTGAATTATTTTTTCAAGTGGATTATTCAATTCAGATTAAGATATAGATCTGTATATTCAGAATTGAAGTGATCACAGTGTGCTTGAGAAGTAAATAAAGAAAACTAAGACTGCTTTAGCTTGGAATATGAACTTCTACTGAACTGCTAAAAGAGATTTAAATAAATTGTCTGAATTAATTTCTTCAGTTACTTGAGATTCTCTTCATTTCATGTATCTGTATAGAAAAGCAGTTGGTCCTCATTGACTGTCTTCTTAATTAGCTGTATTTCAAAAACCTTTCCAAGTTTTGTTGGGGTAGGCAGGAGAAATTCTGAGTTTGCTTCTAATACTAAATGTAAAAGTAAGGTCCACATGCTAGCACATTCTGCTTTTTGCTATTTTATTCTTTAATTTAAGTAGAATTTCTAGAAGTGGGGGATGTATTGCCAAGCCTAGGTATTTTATTATTTTTTAATAATTTATCTACCATTACCAAAATTGGACATGATATACATTATGTATTGTCCTTGCAGTAATAATCAGTAAGTACCAATGTGAGCACGTGTGTCATAGCACTTGCTTAATTCTTGATTAGTGAGGTCCTAACTCCCCACTTCACCTTTCTGCACAGCAAAATGAGCTTATCTTTGTCAAATGACAGTAGAATTGAAGATCTGGTGGTACAAACTTAAGAATAGCTAGTAAAAATTTGATCTTTAGGACCCTCTGTATGGATTTTCTAGTTTGAAACCAAGCATTCCTTCACCATTATTTTTTATCTTTACTCAGTATATTACATCCGCCAGTACAACAAGTTTGTGTTTTTTTCCCTGCGTATATATAGTACAAAAGGGTGTTTGAGTTTCATGACTGTTGCCAAATATGAGTATTTTTGACTTCTTGATCACCATATCCTTTATTAACATGGGTGAGAAGGTAGCACAGGTATGAAACTAACTTTATCACAAATATTCTTTGTGGTTTTTTTCTAAAGTTTTCAAAATACAACTTTCAGTTTGTTAGCTAAGGCAGTTTCAATAGCTCTCTCTTCCAAGCTCTTAGTGTCTTCCTAGATACAGCTGTGTTTTTTTTCAGTCTCACAAGTGATGAGTTTCTCAAAAGGTAATGAGTACCAGGTATCACTCTGCACAGAGTGAAGCCAAGATATTCACCCCAAACCTTGTGTTTCTCTTGTATCTTCAGATACCAGAGTTTCTCTTGTACCTGCAGTGTTAGATTGTGCTCCCTGTATCTTCTCCTGTATGTCACAATTAATGCATCTGCTTTGTAATCGGTGTGCTTATGTACGTCAATACACTGTATCTGTTTCACTTGTTGTGTACATTGTGCTAGGGCTGAAATGGTTGTTCCAGTGTGTGGTATGAAGTTCTGTAGCTACCAGGCAAGCTCCTCAGGGGCAGGAGGAGTAGTTATCTTCCCAGCTGGCTGAAGAGTTGTGATTGTAGTTCTGTTCCAGGCTGCTGGCTGACCTTGATAACATCCAGTCCTGTGAACAGAAAAATGTTGACCCTCACCAACATTTTGCTTTCATCTTCTTCAACTGTTCGGAGGAGAAGCTGGGTCTTAAAGCTTTGAAGGGCATATGCATCTTCTCACTGTCCAATTTGCTTGTAGCTTACACCAGCTCTGGAACAAGAATACCCATCGCTCTACAAACACTCCCTTATAGCTGATATATAAGGGATATATATATATTTATAACTGATAGTCTATTTTTTATATGCTTTTTGATGTAATTTATTCCGCTTTTATTTTCCTCCTGTCTTGTCAAAGTATTCTTTCTGAGAATGGGTGTCTTCAAGGCTGAGTTCTTCTACCAGGAATAAAGAATTTGAGATTAATTTAGACAGTAATTCATTTTGAGAGGATTGCTCTTTAATGTCCAAAGTCTACTGCCAACGTTATCCAAAGTGAATTCAATTTACAATCCTAGTTGTCTTTCTACTAATGCAAATACATGAAAGCAGGCAAGGAGGAAGGTCACTGCAGCAGTTATTCATACTTTGGAGAAAGGTATCTGTTTGTGTAGGTTTCTTGGCAGTGGATTTCTTACTTCTCTGCTTTATATCTAAATCAGCTAAATAGAGGCTGAATGTTGTGAGTGTTGGAAGGGTTTACATGATACTTATCACAAACACTGTATACAGCCATCTTTTGTTAACCCCGTTCTTAGTGCACAGGTGCCCATAATCACAAAACCACAACCGAGCCTATTTGGGAATTTTAGCAAACGATATCAAATACTAAAGTGATAAAGAAATTACCCGTGTGCACCCTTTGGCAGTCCTCTACTAGCCAGACTGAGTCACTTCCCTGCTTGTCATGCATTTTCCTGTTTACTGTGTGACTAGAGGGAGGATTTCAGAGCTGTCAAGACAGCTTTATTCATTAGCATTAATGTTCTAAAAATAGATACCTTGTCCTCATAACTGTGTATATATGAAACCGTAGTAGATTCTATTAATGCTGCGTCCCAGAATTGACTTGAAAAATTGGGATAATTTATGGTCCCTGAGAGGTGAGGGAGAGAAATGTCTGACTGAAGGTTACAAATCCAGCAATCCATTTCATTGTGTTGGACAAGATGAAGTTATCTTTCTCCTGCCAAAACTGGTAGCGGGTGCTGCTTGATTTTTTCAGGAAGAAGCTGGGTATTTTATTTGTTAAACTGGTAATCTGTGTTTTCTGTTCTTTCAGAAGGACTGCAATTTCTAATAAAATAGCCTCAGTGGAGAATACTGATTTGATACCAAATACTGATTTTTGCAAACAAAAAGAGAAAGTGTTTTTATTTCTGTCACTGTAGTAATTTCCAGTTAAGAATTCTAAAACAGAGCTAATGATCTCTGGGTCTGTAATGATAAGTAGAATGAAACACTTGAAGAACCAGGTGACAGTGGATGTGTTTGAGGAGAAAAAGGAAAGAGAGTCTTTCTATCTGCAAAGAGCAGCATCTGGAGAATCACAGCAAAAGTTCTGTAACACCTTGACAGAGGGTAGTTTTAACTGTTTTGGCAAACAATAGGTGGTGAAGGAAAAAATAACTCCTGCAGGGCTGGAAGGAGTATAAATTGAATTGGAACACTGTCAGGGACATCACTGTTTAAACAGGCTTTGCTATGTTAGACAAGTGGCCATCTGCCCCCCGTAACATCTTTGCAGACTCACGCTTCGCCTATCGTCTCAAAAGAGCCACTCCCTGAATAATTAGTTGTCATCTATTTGGTTGAATTTAATTAAGATTGTTGATAGATTTCCAGGCACCTCCTAAGAAGCATTAATCAGAAACATTCAGGAAGGTACCCTCCTTCATTCTGCCCAGAGACCTCTACTGACAAGTCAAAATTAATCAGAGACAAAATCCTTTTAGTGATAGGACCAGCTGAGCCAAAGCCTGTGTCAAGTTTTAACAGAGTGCACTTCTCTTATGATTCAGTGTCTCTAAGCTGGCAGCGAGAGATACGTGGCCTTGCAGATGGATTAGGAAGAGTGGAGAGGAGTGGAACTGCAGGGTTTGTTCTGGAGCCCTGATGGGTCTGGCATCTTAATTTGTATTCTATGTGCTCTTCCTGCAGAAAAGACTCATCTGATGCTGAAGCAGCTCAGCTAAAGATGATCTGGGGGATCTTGGAATGGATCAAAACAGACCACGATGTTTAGAAACATCTCTGAATAGTAAGGAGACATCAGGTAATTTGTCGTAGAATGGACTGAAATTGAATAGGTCTGAGAATTAGGGATTAGGGATGGCAGCTCAGATCTATTTAGGTAAACAGAATAATTCAGGGAGGCTGATACGGTTAAGATAGCTCAGGATAAGGTAGGCTAGCACTGTAATGTTAGGACAGTGACCTAAGAAATTGCCTCTGACTTTGTGCTCATGAATGCACTAAGTGCTTCTACCATCCAAGCACAGTGTCCAGCAGAGGGGAGTAAGTCTGAACTGATTCTAATGTTCACAAAATGGTTAACTGTACTGCTAGTTAAAGTGGGAATGTCTTTTAAGGCATCTCCAATTAAATTGATACGCCCTAGGACAGCTAACATTGAGGTTAAGGAGATCAGGGTGAGACAGCTGAGAATAAATAGAGGCAAGAGCATTGTGAGGTTGTATGGGAAGAATTAGGGCACTCAGGATAAAGTTGGGTGAATATGTTAGAATTTACTTGAGAAAAGCTGGATCCAAGCAGTTCAGAAAGACATTGTCGACTCTATTCATTTCTTCCAGTACATCTGATTTGTAATTGTCTTTTGGAAAGTACCTGGAAGTTTTAGATGGTCTCAAGAAAGAGAAAGATCCATGGTATAATTTGTTATCTCTTAAGAAGATATTTAATACAGGAATCTCATTTTAAGGATGAATCTTATTGCAGCATTTTTAGCATTGAACATAATTACAGCGTAGCATTTATTGCAGCATTGTAACTGGCTGTTGTTCCATTTGTGATAGGTTTCTTTTCCAGTTCTAGTGGTGATAGTTCATCTCTGGCTGATTTTGGTTTTGACACTGAACACAGCTGAAACGCATGGTAGGATTTAACTTTTAATGGTATTCATTTAAAAAAGAAGTTAGAAGTGCAGTTTGAATTTCATGTGCTCTTTATCGATGTGTGTTCAGAATTCATAGTGAGACGTCTGTGGGGTTTGTTGAGGGAACTGGGCTTCTGACTTCCCCTGAAAAATCAGAACTTCTGCCCCATCCTTTTGTACAAAACACAGGCTACAGGCAGACTCAGCTATTGAGTAACAAACCTATCCTGTAGTTGCACATTCTCCATTAAAACAAAAGCTTGTTCCTTGCTTCTAATATGTTGAATAGTGTGTGCAGACGCCATCACGTACATTATTCTGTCTGCTTGGGAATTTCATAGGCAGATGCTCCAATCTGAGGCTGAATGCCAAGAGAAAAAAGTAGTTTATAATGCAGAGAGCAATAGCTGGGGCAGGAAGGTATTAAAATTCTCCTTGTGTAGTTTGCCTTTTTCTTCTGCAGCCCCCCCTCCATTTTTCTTGGAATTGTTTAAGAGAGATTAGCTTTTGAAGGTGAAGGTACCTGAAGGTGCTGCCACCATTAGCTAATGTAATTTGTAAAAAGCAAGTGTGATTTACAATGACTGCAGTTCAGTTTCTCAGCTGGCTTAGTAATTGCAGCAGTCAAATGCGGCAGAGAAAAATGGCAATCGGAGATGTAAGCAAGGGAGGCAAAAACACGAGCAGCTGAACCTCGCAGGGGCTGCTGTTCTGAAGTGTCACCTGTGCGTGTTGAACTGCAGTGTTGGGCTGTGAGCCCCCAATCACATTTGGAGGCATCTGCCTGTAGTTCTCTGCCACACGAGCTAGGGAGATGGCTGTTTTCTGTCCCACCAAAAAGCATGGAAGCAGAGAAACATCCCTTAGCGAATTGCTTCAGAACTGACAGTCAGACTGTGTCAAAGGAGATGGGGTTTTATTTTTCCTAAAAGAGGACCATAAGAAATCTTTTATTTACTTGAATGTGTTTTCTCCTATTTTTAAATTGGACTGTAAGAAAATATTGGCTTAAAAATAACACAATTATGGTCAGATAAGCCAGAATATATTCAATATATACATACATATATGTGTATATGTATGTATGTATATATATACAGCTGCAGCAAAATCTGTTAATGGCACAGAGAACTTTCTGGCGTTGGTGTGGTTTCGTTTAAACCAGGATAACGAGAAGCCCAGTGTCTCATCTCCCTGAGTAGGTCAAAGACTGCTCGGGTATTTGTGTGAAATATTAAGTTTCACAGACTGGGAAGCAGAATGGCGCTGCGAGGCGGAGGTTGCAGCTCAGCCGGCCGGCTGTAGGGCGGCACGCTCCTGCTGGGCTCTGCCGTGCTCGCGGGAGGGTCACGTGAGCGGCGCCCGGGCCGGCTCGCCCTACGGCCTGTCGCAAAGAGCATGGCGGCGCCCGTTTACCCGGCCTGGGTGAGCCGATGGATCTCCGGGCAGTGGCGGCAGAGGAAGCGGCCGCCGGCCATCCGCCCCACCCGGCCGCTGGTGCTGGCCAACAAGGTGGCGAACCGCCGAGAGCTGGCGGGAGGTGAGTTGCCGATACCGGGCCGTCGGTCGGGATGGAAGCGTCCCGAGGCTCCGTGAGGTTGACCCCCGGCGGTGGACTTTCCCGCCTCGCCCCTCAGAGCTGCCGCGTCGCCCCGTGGGGTCTCGCGCTGCGGAGTGGCCGTGGCGGTGACGGCAAGGACAAGCGCGTGCTCGGAAGAACCTTGTGTTCTGAACGGAGCTGCTGGGGACCTCCTGAATTTTGCTGTACAACAAGGAGGTGTTTGCTGAGTACACGGAAAATGTGGAGGGGAAAAAAAAAAACCAAAAACAAACACACAGCGAAAGAAAACGTCTGCAGTAATTGGTAGTAATTAGCAGCGCCTTTGCACGTGGGATGAGACCAGAGGCATCCAGCAGGCAAGGGGACCTAATTTGTGCTGTGTAATTAGTGTGTGAGTTCTTCTAAAAAGCGCATTTTTCCGTACTTTAGCCCTAAATCTATATTTTATGGTAATCTTTGTGTAAATTCTTAAGGTAAATGCTATATCAAAATGTAACAACCAGATGGCTCTGATGGGGCAAAGCCTTCTGGTAGGAGTTTTCTTCTCTAAACCAAGCAGTGACAATGTCCTCCTCTCTGTTGTTCCTTCTCACGTGCCTCCATACCATCTTAAAATTCTGTTGGGAACTCTGTGTGCTGTGGAGGCTGTTGGCATGAAATCTCAGATACTTCAGCTTTTATAGTCGTGTCTTTCCCTTCTAGAGGCAACCTGTCTTACAGAGATGTCAGTAATGATGGCCTGCTGGAAACAGAATGACTTCAATGATAAAGCTTGTGCTGAGGAGATCCAGACGTTCTATGACTGCGTGGCAAAGGCAGAAGTAATGAAAATCTCTTTTGTGTTCTTAAATTCCAATAGTAGGGAAGGCGGAGAAACCTTCAGTCATTTTCTGTGTGCCAACATAATAGTGTTCTGTGAACAATTTGATTTGTGCTTTGAGAAATTCAGGGTGATGTACATCAGGTACACAGTCCCTTCTGTTTGTATTTAGAATTTCAGTAAAGAAATGTGGGAAGGGACCAGGTGTCTTGTATGTTATAATTAGACCTGAACCACTAATCACATGTAGTGCTTTTGGTGTTCACATTCTAAAAGTAGAGCTTTGTTGCTGTTAGTCAATTCTAACCTAGACCATTTCTCTTAATTTGCTCCAGTTTTTAATCTCTAAAGTTTCAGCAGCAGTAGACATGCTCTTCTCCATATGTCATGAAAGTTCTGAATGAAGGAGAGTACAATTTAGAGCTGTGACATAAAGCTGTGATTTATTTACTAAAGCCATATTGAGTTTTCACCTCATGCAATAAGTTTGAAATGAAGTCAGTTTCAAAAACTGTCTAAAGGTAGGTACATGTACTGAACTTGTCCTTGAACTGTTGGCAGATTTTCAGTCTTTTTAGTAATAGTATCGTCATTTAATAAAGTATCTTTTTACTGTTGCGTTTGACGCATAAATGAGAAACTGTCCATGCTTTATTTGGTAGATTACAATGAAAGCAATTTAAAAAAAGAACATAAAAACGAAACAAATTTGTATTATATTTGTTTAAAGGCTTATAATATTGCTAAGTGAAAATGTGGAGAGATCATCCTCACATGTCTGTCTCATTGATTTCACCATTTAAAGAAGCCTAGTGCAGTTCTTAGACGCCTTGCGACTATTTAGCCAACTGCTATTATGAATGTTGCTTGAAGAAACAGCATTCTTTTCAGATCAGCATTTCAGTAGAATTATTATTAGTCTTTACAGAGCCAATTCAACAAAAAAACAGGTAATATTCTTAGTTTTCTTTCTCTGTTTCAGAAGGAGCGCAAGGAAAAAAAGGACGAGTACGCTCTGTCACTCAAGGGAAACATGCCTTCAAGCAAAGTGAACAGCCTGCTGAGGAGGTTTCCTAATATTACACGTTATGTGTAATGTGCTTTGCTAAAGGGACTGTGGACAAGCAGTTAAAGTTGGCGTTTTCAGAAAATAAATGAAAAAGGGGTTTTATGAATGTTTAATGTCTAGTGATGTCTGTCTGTAAACACTGCTGGGTGGATTACGACTTCATATTTTATTTCCAGAGTGGAAAAAAAAAAATTGCATCTTGATTGTTGGCTGAGTTTGTTCATGAGGTTCTTGGATCTTGTGCTCTTAGGATCTTTGCAGTGAATTGTCCAACCAGCCACTGTGTGGAGTAATGTACTCACCGTGAAATAAAATCTTCTGGGAATGTGTGTAAACCTGTTTTCTAAGCTAAGGGTGACTTTTCTTTGTTTATAATCTTTCTGCTTAACTTATGAGCTGCTGTCAATAAGTGTTCAGACCCAGACACTGAGCCAACTTAAAATTGATAATAATTTAATGACTCGTACCCCTGCATGTATGTATACACAACTTGGTTCCTCTTGACATTTTTAGAATTCTTGTTCATGTGCAAGAAGTCTGTGGAATGAGGAAGAAATTTCCAGCAAAATACTTTGATAAAGCACAGTGCATTGGGAAGGATTTTAAACCCCCTGATTTGCAGGTGAGAAGAGTGTGGTGTCATGGCAGATAATTAGGTTGCCTGTACAAAGATAAAATGATGCAAGGCTGTTGTTTGGCATGGGTGAATCAGATTCTACAGCAGAATGTTCCATTGTTTAAGTTAAACAAAAAAAAAAAAGGTGGAAAGAAAGTTCAAGAAAGTAGTGGTACTGAAACTGTGTGATGAACAGTTAGTTTTGATTTGTTAACTTTCAGTAGAGTACCACAGAACTGCAGGTAGGTTCCTGTTTTAGGACCAGTACCTAACTGGTTAAAATATATAGCAAGAAAAGTGCAGTTCTGCAGAGAACTAACAATATAATCATATATGTCACTAAGTCTTTGGAGCATAAAGACAAAGCAAAGATCAAGATAAAGAGTGGTACTTGCAGACTGTGACTGTGTAAGATCATATAGTTTATTTAAATGCTCATTGAGTTATCCCACAAGGTAACTTATTCTACTGTTGCTATTGTGGCATGAAGGAGTCCTACAGAGATGGGAGCTGGGATGAGTAAGAATATTCTGTTTGCACCTGAGTTTGGGAACACGCTTCTGTATGTAACGTTTTGCATTTCCAATTCAAAAGATGCCCTCCGTGGGCACCTTTGCTTATTCTTTTTTTCTGACAGAGGTGAGCTAAGCTGGGTGTAAGGAACTGAATGAATTCTACATTCTCTTATATTGATGAGTTTTCTTTTATTAAAATTTACAATATCAAACATAGCTTTGCAGCTCTTACGCTGGGAGCTGTGCTGTGCTAAATATATCATTCTAGAGTCTTTGAAGGATGTCATTGTGTAAAAGATTGCAAGAGAATAACAACTTTGTTGTATTTTTACTTTTGAAATTCTTCTCAGTTCTCATGAATGTAGACAGCTTATTCTTGGATCTTAACTACTTCATAGAGAGCTTCCTGAGTTCAGTTATTGTTTTTCCTGACAATTTTAAGGACTGTGTTTGTTTGGATATGGAACGGAGGAAAGAGAATGTTTTTCAGATATACTCTGAAAAGTATACAGTATACTCTGAAAGTTTTACAGTATTTCTTTTAGAAGTACTCTAGCTGCACTTTTGGTTGGGAATCCCATGCTGTAATCAAAAAGGCCTCCCAGTACTGATTGTCCTTGGCAATTTGAGTTGCTGCAGTTTCCTCATCTCACGTTAAGCTTATGTCGTGTTCCATGATGTAATTCATACTGGGGGGTCATTCCATTACTAGTTCATATATAGATGGCAATGTCCTTTGTGAGTTCAGGGCTTTTGCCACTCCACGGTACTGTTGTTGGGGTACAAAAGAAGGCTGGGTTCTGTTTCTGCTGGTGTTGAGCTCACGGTATAAGAACATTGCTGCAGAGATCTGTATGTGACTGCATGATGGGGAAAGAATTACACAAAGCGGACTAGATGTTCTACTCTCCTAAGCAGGATTTATAGGATTTAAGCAAATCTGCTGGAATTCCTTGATCTTGTTCATGCACCCTATAGCTTGAGTGTTTTACCAGCACTGTGTGTGATTGCTGTTAACTACCTTTCTTCTTAGGCTTTCGCTGAAGACCTTTTATGGAGGAAGCACTGATTTTTCTATATTTTCCTGAACTTCAGACTTCAGTGTATCTACCTAAGGGTAGGAAATTCTCAGACATTATTAACAAATACTTAGATATAAAGAGATACCTTACATTTCATCCATGTGGTTAGTCATTTTGACTAACATTAAAAGAGGTTAAAAAAGAAGGTTTAATACCACTCTCTGCTTCTTTTTAGCTCGTGTAGCTTCTAGGCTCCCAGAGGGAGCTTTATTGACTTTCTTTGTTTATTTAGATTTCCAAAACAGCTGTGATTGTCCCAAATTTTTTTTAGCACCCCTTTGCTCCCTAATACTCCTCTTGGAAATGAGCCATCTGTTAGTTTCTCTGGTAGATAACCTTCAACATCTGCATACTTGATGCCCCTAGAGGGACAGAGTTGTTCCTTTACTATTTGTAAACATTTTTCCAATCTGCAATTAAGTTAGTTAACAATTTGAAACAGATTTACTGTGCTTTTGTTATTAGTAGCCTGCAAACAAAGCTGATCAAGATTAGCAATCTCTATAGGCTACCAACAAGCATTCAGTAGGTGCATAAATAAAAGGCTGGCCTGTAGCATCTGCATGTAGGTGACTTTCTTGATAAAAACACAGAATCACAGAATATTTCCTGAGTTGGACAGGGCCCATAAGGATCATGGAGTCCAACTCCTGGCTCCAAAAAGAACCTCCCTAAACACAGATCATAATGGTCACATGAGAAAGCAAAGGACCACCCCTTCTGAAGGACTTATAGTTAAGAGATTAGAAGCTGACAGCTAATACATTGTCCTGCATTCTCTGCTGAGGAAACGGAGCTAAGAGAATAGCAAAAGCACTAAGGTCTAGTTCTTGGCTCCAAGTCCGTCTTGGCACTGACGTGGATCTTTCTTGTTCTGAATGTGATGAGCAGAGTTACTTCCTTACTTCTTAGCCTAGAGAGATGGAGATATATCTTTTAATGGGAAGGCATGGCTACTGGCAACTATTTTGTTTGTTTTGTTTAAAAGAAAAGTAGTCCTGCCAGTTCAGGTGTAGTAAGTTTAATTCCTGAGAAGCAAGCTTATTTTAGAAGGCCGTACTTTTGGTTTGTAAGTGTCTATACAGAATAATCTGGAAAAAAATAGGACAGAGAGAGACTCTGTTGGGAATTGTAGACTGTTATTATTGTACAACTACGTTTATATCAGGGTGAGGAGGTAATATGTGTTAAATAGTGGACCTGGATAATTACAGTTGTTTCATAATAATAAGAATAAGCACACGCAGGGAAGTTCTAAATATGTCATGTATCTAGAGATAACTTAAAACATGTTTCTAGTGCTGTAGTTATATTGGAGTAATTTCTTAGTCAATCTGAAACACACAGACAAGGCTAATTTAGCTTGTGATATCTTGGAAGCTGTTTAAGCCGAAACAGTCCAAGAGGGGCTGTTGCCAGAATAACTACCAGTAATACTATGGTAAGTAGCAAAAATCCTTTGGCGTAGGCAACTCTTGATCTTTGAATTGCAGCAGAATATGAGCAAATGGGTAAGGAAGAAGAGAAAAATATAGTAAGAGAAGCTCTTTTTGAACGTCTCAGGGAAATGTCCTTCCATGTGCCCAAAAACCAGGGGGAGGTCTTAGCAAGTAGGAAGTAATTGCAGACTTGCCACAGAGGAGACTGTTGCAAAGACAACAAAAACTGTTGCAAATATATCTTGGCTTCCATCAAGAAGCTGAATCCCAAATTTGAGCTGCTGTTGCTTTTGATGCTCTGTGTTTTCCTTTTCAGTAAATCATTTTACAATACCTGGGAAAGCCTTGACGTAAGAGAGGGAAGCTACTGTGAGAGAAATCCAGTACAGACTTTTGCTAGAGGCTGTAAACGCTACCAGTACATATCAAATAGAGGTTGAATTGAGCTGTTCTTTTCTAGTCCTAAAGAGTTGAGTAGGTGAGCATCTTAGGAGTTAAGAAGGAGCATCAACAACATCTGTAGTCCTCAGTCAGGGGTAGAGTCCTCTGAATGTTAGTGGTTTTTCTGTTATTGTTTCCAGTACATTCTTTCCTTATGTTTTCACTAGAGTAAGTGATTAGAAAATTCCAACACATTTCCATCTTTGCTTTTTGTTTTGCTCCTTTTTGCCTGTGCCACGTGAGAGTTAGAGAATGCTGTAGCTTCTAAGCTATTTCCATGTCCACCTGGCCTGATCATCTGCTTTCTGTGCTACAGGGATATAGGAGATTTGCTTCTAATTAACTGAGTGTAATTCTTGGCCAAATCCATCACGTCCAGAATGCAGTGTGGTACGAATCCACTCAAACCGCTCCCTCCTACCACTTAGTGACTCCTGTAAAGGATCCAGATGTAGTGGAATTTCATTGCATTTGATGAGTGACTAAAGATGAGGCAACACAAAGCTGTCATGTGAAGTGACTAATGGGCAATAAGTGAGAAAGGAAAAAAAGGCTTTTTGTCAAGCCATTGGATTTGTATCAGCCTGTTTCTTGTTTTTATGCTGAAAGTCTCTTTGAAAATGCTTCTCAGCAAGCTTGGCCAGGAATGAGCTCATTTCTTAAGGTGACTAGTTCATGCTGCAGGATGCTAAGGGTTAATCCCTCCATAATCAGAATATAAATGTAGTAAATGCTCATTAGACTGAGCTGCAGAGCAGTGTAGGAAATGTGAGAAATTTCCAAAATTAAACAATTTGAAATTGACCAAGTCTCCTCCTTAGGTCTGATTAATGTTTAAATTGTTTGCTGTATTTTTTGTAAAGGAGCAGTAAATTCAAAATGAACTAGCTTAAAAACAAACAAAACAAAACAAAAAAACAGAAACAGCCCACCAAAATGCTTAAGGATTAATTGATAGCAATACAGTAATTTTTCAACTCTGAAAATTGCCCCAGCCAGTCAAATGAAAATGTTACAGCCCCAAGGTCAAAGAAACACTTGACGGGTAAAGAGGCAATACCCCGGATAGCAAGATGCAGGGCTGAGAAGTGGGAACGCTCCCCTGAGAGTTGATTTTTCCTTGGAAGTCTGGAAGCTCCTTAACGTAGTTTTCTAGGCCCCATTTACCTGAGTTCAAATCTAAGGAGAGTGTGACCTCAGGAAGCTGCAAGCAGCTAATCAAGGAGGCAGCGGTGGGAGGATAAAGTCCAGATTCCTTCCAACAAGTATAATCTCTGGCGAGCGTGCGTGCACAAGCCGTTTCCTTTTTCAGTTTTGCTGCTGGAGCTGTTGCAGAAGGAAGCCCCAGATCCTTTTTACTGCTACATCTTTTGTGCTAAAGGAGAGAGAAGGAAGAGTCAGCTGTGGAAAGAAGGAATTTCAGGAGAGGAGAGAGCGGCTGGCCGGGCTGCCGGGCGGACGGTGGTGGGGAGGCGGATGCTGGCGGTCAGGAGAGATGCGTACCTAGAGCCAAGAGAGGGGCTGGGACAGCCAGCAAAAGGGAGGGGACAGCGGAGGTGCGGGAGCAGGCTGAGGGCTGCGCCCTGCCCGTCTGCGCTTGCCTCCTGCTGGTTTTAAAGGTGATAGATTCTGGGGACATGATCTCCCTTCTATCCCCTTCTTTTTCCCTTTCTGAAGAGAAGAATCAAGGAGAGGAGGTGGGGAGGGGACGGGGAAAGTGAGATTATAAGATGCTGTTGGGAACTTTGATTCCTTTCATCCCTTTCCCCACGCAGAAATGAAAGAGGCATCCCTCTCCCTCCAAGTGGCAAGCACCCAGCTCACTGGGAAATTGAGCTGGAGAGTGAGAAGAGGAGGCAGCAGCTGAGCCCAGCGGCAGAATGAGACTGTGAAGCTTGAAGCTGCTGCCCACTTCATACAGGAAGGATGAAGATCCCCAGAGTACTTAGGCTGTTGGTAGAGCTCTCGAGTCTGTTACCATGTCTCAGATGCAGGGAGGTAAGAAAATTAATATTCTTCTATTTGTAAAAAGTCACCTAGATTTTTATACATATATTAATATCCTCATTGTGAGTGGATTGTGTTCTTACTGAATATGTTTTCTGAAGTATCTAAGCAGCTGTGGTCTCTGGGAAGGCTTGGGGGCTTGGGGAGGGATTTATTTCCTTGTGCATATGAAATTCATAAATGGAAACAAAGCAGGATGCACAAGGGCTTGCAGATGCTTTGGCTCAGGTTCCCCACGTTACTCAAGCACTGCGGTGACCCTGGCATGAGAGATTCTTTGTTTCTTTTCTTCACCAATGGACTGGTGATCCCTATTGCTGTTGTGGGCAGATACCATTTATAGCCATAGAGCTGGGGCAGCGACTGCAGCATGGGCAGTTGCACTAAAATTTTGTGGTGTTGATGGTGGCTGCTGGGGGATTTTGGAAACTGCTACAGGAACTGGCAGCAACTAGCTTTTCGTTAGAAGGGAAGCATATTACTTGGACTGGAGTTCTGTCATTTATGCTGAGTCTCCAGGAAGAGTATGCTCAGTGTCTCATATGGCCAGTTATTGTAGCAACCCATCCCTCTTTCTCATGTTAGCTCACAAGTGTGTATAAGTGCACACTGGAACGCAGAAGTTAGGGGATTTGGGTTGTGACTCACCTGTCCTGTGTGTTATCTTGGGCAGTCACAAAAGTGTCACTAAGCTCACTTTCCTCTCTTTGCAAAGTGCTTTGAGATCCTCACGTGCGTCCTTCAGCATTGTTGGTTTACAGAGCAGCTGGATACATGCAGACAGATGGATTTTTGGCTGAAGAGGGTTTGTCAGTTAATTGCTGTTTTATCTATGCTTCCTCTTGTACATTTGCACCTGAGCTCTGACTTGCTCTTTCTGAACTGTGTCAGGAATTCATCTTCAGTATGCAATGTCATATTCTGACTTCCAGAGGATGATGGTGAAGCTTGGCCATAGCTCTGAACACCTGCTGACCATTATATATAATTTTCATCTGTAAATTAAATCAGCCATGAATAGGTGTCGTTCTTATCTGGTATCTATGGGGACTATCCCTGCTTATTCCAGAAGTGGGTTCAGTTTAATTCTGAAAGTCTTTCAGGGAGAGCTGAGGCTGAGAGAAGCAAAATTTAGTGCATTCTGAAGAAAAACAGAACCATTTCTGTAGCTAATTCTCTTCATTTGTGCACCTCTGCTCTGTGAATTAACACTCTTTGTTCATATATATCTGGCTGCATTTAGAAATGAAACAAACTACGTGAAGCTAGCAAAAGCATGTGGTTTCTTCTTTCTATTCTGGATCTGTGAAGATCTTGCACCTGCCTGCGTACCATGCAGTGTGTTGAAGTGGAGATCCCTATCTCTCAACCAGCAGTCAAGTTATAACCACCAAAAACACTGCCTACAAGAGGAAATGTAATTTTGGGGATGGACAAGATGCTAGAATGAGGGCATTATTTCATATTCTTTGTTCTTCGCTACTTAATATGATTTGGATAATAGTCTCATATGAAATCTTGTACTGTCATACATTTAAAAACAAAATCCTCAAAAAGCCATGCTAGATTTTCTTCTTCAGTTGTTTTCCACTTGGTACATGGATGTTTAATACTATCTTCACACGGAACACTAGGGGCATCATCCCATCAGATAGCTGTGTTTGCTCCTGTGGTCATGGATTGCTTATTCTTTGCATGGAGGGGGAGTGAATAGTTATTCATTATTTTTTCTTACTAATAACAGTGATTTTTTTTTTCTGACTTTTCTTTCCATAGAGATCTCACTCTGGAGTCAGATTTTATTTGCTGAGAGCATTGGGGCTGAAACCTTGAAAAGAACAAGCAGAGCCCTGTTATGTGCTTAGATCAAGGGTAAATCTCTGCAGGCCAGCAATTATACATTTTATTGTCAGTGGGCAGAGCTGTGATTGGGTTTGAAGAAGAGCAATGGAGAGAGCAGGGAAGAGGCTGGTTACCAGGGTGTGTTTGCCTAAAGCAGCAAAAGGCCGAGCTGCTTTCAGGACATGCCCGTGTTTATTTCATTGGATAATATCTCTGCTTTTGCTCTGTTTCTTTTCCCAGGCTCTCCTGGGATCCCAGCCCAGCCAAAACCATTTGCAGAGTGCAGGTAAGAACAAGAAGTTATTAATTCAGTCATCAGGCAGATTCTTTCCTGCAGTGGTGATCTGAGACCACAGGTACGATGAACCACTGCTCTCTGGCTTTCTTCCCTTCTTTCCATCATTTCTTTTATCCTGTATGCCTCAGTGTTTATCTCCTTTAGCAACATAGCCAAACTGCTTTCTCTTCATCATGTCTTATACTCTTGCATTTTTCTGTTCCTCCCCCGTTCTTTTTCTTTCACCTCTATTTCTGCCCTAGTCTTCTTTTGCATGCTCATTCCACCCAGTAAGTTCTGAATTCTTGTGTTCTCCCCTCTTAAGCTCGCAGGTAATCCAAAGAGCACAGTGTGTTTTCCAGGCATCTAACTGAGCTAACTGCAATTGCTTGTCACTTTTGTACCTTGTAGCTAACATTCAGCTGTCATTTGTCTCTGCTGTTTATCATACGTGCCTTTATAGCAGAAGAATTTTTCTGATTTTTTTGTGAATGGAGCTATAACTGTTATCCATTTTTTTTTTTTAGTTTATCCATTTTATACATTCTTAAAAAACACACCCTCACACAGAATCTTGTTCTAGTTTCCCTATTTCTTATTTCAGAGTCATGACTGGAGAAGTTGTTGTTTTGGTTTTTTTTTTTCTCTATTAAGACAATATTGAATTAAATGATGGGATTTCTTTACATGAGATTTCTGTATAGACACTGGCCTGGAACACTGGCATCTGTGCTCTACCTTGAAACCAGTTGCCTTTCCTTTCCTAAGGAAAGAAAAGTTCAGACAGGTGAGGTGATACACTAATGTGTATAAAGGCATACATAGTGAATGACAATGCCATTTTCCATCTTTCTGATTTACAGAATTAAATTACACCCAATTTTCCACTCTTCTCTGTCTCAATCAATTAAGACAGGGAATTAATCTTTTGAAGATCTTAGAATCAAATTTAAGAGCATCATATTCAGGTACCAAAGGAGGTACAAAAGGGGAAGAGTCTGTGCCAGGCTCAAAAGCAAGCCAGAATAAGGGCATATGTCTATTGAAATTACTGGCAATGAGAACCAGTTCAAACTGTTTGTGTTTGAGTCCAATTAACACATTTTAAAGATCCAAGCAATTCATTATCTTCAGAACATTTTTTTTTTTCCTAAGTTGCTCTGAAAATAATCATAGAATCATAGAATGGCTTGGGTTGAAAGGACTTTCAAGACCATCGAGTTCCAACCCCCCTGCTATAGGCAGGGACATCTCCTTCTAGACAAAGTTGCTCAAAGCCTCATCCAGCCTGGCCTTGAGTACTTCCAAAGAGGGGCATCTATAACCTCTCTGGGCAACCTGTTCCAGGATCTCACACCATCACAGTGAAGAATTTCTTCCCGATATCTAGTCTAAATCTACCCTCTTCCAGCTTAAAGCTATTTCCCCTTGTCCTATCACTACACGCCCTTATGAAAAGTCCCTCCCCAGATTTCCTGTAGGCCTCCTTCATGTAGTGGAAGGCTGCTGTAAGGTCCCCCAGTGCCTTCTCTTCTCCAGGCTGAAGAGCCCCAGTTCTCTCAGCCTGTCTCTGGACCCGCTCATTGTCCTTCTTGTGCTGGGGGTCCCAGAACTGGATGCAGTATTCCAGGTGGGGTCTCAAGAAGAGCTTCAAGACTGTAGACATAAAAGGTGGTTCAGGAGATGAGCTCATACGCCTGGTGTTGTCTGATCCTCCATGTGTGATGCCTGAAGTATAGCTAACAGCTTTCTTTCTGTATCCAGCGTCCAGTGGGTGTGGCATCGGACCTCTTGGGTACTACAATGGCTCGCTGGCTGTCACTGAGGCTGGGGCAGAGTGCCTGAACTGGGCAGAGTTCCCTGATTACGTCCAGCAGTACCCAGACCGTGGCTTAGGGAACCACAACCACTGCAGAAACCCAGATGGGGGAACTACACCCTGGTGCTTTTTCCGACTTGCATCAGGGGCCATCAGCTGGGCTAACTGTGACTGTAACCAAGGTAAGACTGTTTCCTATCTGCCAGAGCCTGGGCTACTCTGTCTTAAGGGGTTAAGGCCAGAAATGATGCTGCACAGACCAGTAAGTAGCAGTTAGGATAACCTGTGAAAGAAGAACAGTACAGTAAGTGTCCCAGTTTGTCTAAAGAATTAGGACTAAAAGCTAGCCTGTTTGGGGATAAAACATCTGTATGTACTAGGGGGTGGATTTAAGCTGCTATAGCCATGTCTTTTATAGATACTTTTATTCTCATACATGGAGAATTCTTTTTTTTTTTTTTTTTTTTTTTTTTTTTGGTTAACTTAGGTAATTTTGAAAGCAGTTTAAGTTATGTGGAAAACAACCCACTCCAACTCCTTAAGTCTTCATATCAGAACTCTGCTCATGTAATTGTAGCAGCTCAAATACAGAAAAATCTTCTGTGATTAGATTTGTAAATCTTCTGTTGCAAAGTGGGTCCTAAGCTTCCTTTAGAATTCCTTGCAGTGCCAAAACAATGACTGCTGCTTATTTTGAGGCATGCAAGGAAGCTCTCAGTGCACTGATTTGTGCACTGTTTGTCCTCATCTGCCTACTTTAACTGCATTTTGCAGAATGGATAATAAATGAGACAACAAATATCTTCCTTCAACAGTGTAAGTATTATTCAAAGTACTTCAAAGTTCAAAGTTAGCTTTGTTAAAGTGAAGGCTACAACAAGCATGGGTGTGCTGTGTGCCTACCACACCCTTACACTACTTCATGCAAGTCTGTGAAAGCACCATGAAACAGGATGTGAGGAATCGGGTCCAATTCAGCTCAGCTACACTCAGAATTCCAAGACTTGCTCATCTGAAATGTCTTTTTTTTTCTTTTTCTTTTTCTTTTCTTTGCCTGGAAGGTGCTGTGCGGTTGGCTGAAGATAGCAGTGTGGAGCTGTACTTTGGTGGACTCTGGGGTACCATCTGTGCTGACCTCTGGACTGACTGGGATGCCAGTGTTGTCTGCAGGCAGCTAGGTCTCAGGTGAGAACCTCAGTGTGGCTTGAAGTGTTATGTGTTCATAGGTTCTTTGAGAGAACAGCCTCATTAATTACTGTCCTTCTGGAGTAATATGATTCCAAGAAGGCCAATGGCATCCTGGCTTGCATCAGAAACAGTGTTGCAAGCAGGAGCAGAGAGGTGATTGTTCCCCTGTACTCAGCCCTAGTGAGGCCGCACCTCGAGTACTGTGTCCAGTTTTGGGCCCCTCACTGCAAGAAAGATATTGAGGCCCTGGAACGTGTTCAAAGGAGGGCAACAAAGCTGGTGAGGGGTCTGGAACACAGGCCATATGAGGAGAGGCTGAAGGAGCTGGGAATGTTCAGCCTGGAGAAGAGGAGGCTCAGGGGAGACCTCATTGCTCTCTATAACTTCCTGAAGGGAGGTTGTAGTGAGCTGGGGGTCGGCCTCTTCTCTCGTGTCATTAGTGATAGGACCAGGGGGAATGGTTTCAAGCTACGGCAGGGGAGATTCAGGCTGGACATGAGGAAGTATTACTTTTCAGAAAGGGTGGTCAGGCACTGGAATGGACTGCCCAGGGAGGTGGTGGAATCACCGACCCTGGGGGTGTTCAAGGAAAGGCTGGATGTTGTGTTGAGGGACATGGTTTAGTGGGAGCTATTGGGAATAGGTGAACGGTTGGACTGGGTGATCTTTTAGGTCTTTTCCAACCTTAGTGATTCTATGATTCTATGATTCTATGTAGGCTGTAGGAGAGGAGTTTGTCCTGTAGGCTGACTTCCTACTTGCTGGGGTCCTATGCACCTGTGTTCTTTCCATGGCTATGCCTAACCCCAGTCAGCATTTACAGGAACAGTAGTTTCTAAATCTTGATGTTCAGTGCTGTGCTGAGAGATTCAATTTTTAATATTATCGTTTTAGTATTACTGTACTGATCTTTTAGAAAATGTTGCAACTGTGAACCCTCTTTGGGAATCTCTTATTTGGCCTTTAGTTTTCCAAAGAAAAAGAGATTAGGTCCACAGAGAAGGAAGAATTTGATTCAGATATTTAGATGTGCTGACCATGTTACAATCTGTTGAAGGGTTTGTTTATCACTCTCCAATGAGGGTACCATTTCTGACCAGATCAACTCTGCTGCAGGGAAGATAGCATGTATTACATGGTGGGATAGTACTACGTGCTTGCTTGCTTAGACTGCAAATGGCTATCCCTTTAAGCTCTCACAATTAATTGGGCTCACAAGACATGAAATGCCACAATTGGGCTGGAAAACAAGTGTGAGTTAAGCAGTACAACAGTTTCATCATTCTATTGCATTCTCCACACCAGTGAGATTGGCACAGCTGGGAAGAAGAATCATCCTGGACTGTGGCCTATTCCCCTGCACCTGCAGTCAGCAAACTGCCATGGGGATGAGAAAACCCTCTTGCAGTGCGGCTATCAGGAAGCTGTGTCAGGAACTTGTAACCAGGGGAGCGCCATGGTAACATGTGTCCCTCCAGAAGGTAAATCTCTAAAGGGGGGTTCACTCCCTTTTTACTTGTGCCTAGTTCGCTTGGAATCTAATGTTGCTGATAAGATATTAAATCTGAGATCATGATGCTGTGGAGAGTAAATCATTGGAGCGTATTCTTTTTTCACCTGCTGCGATGGTGATTACTTTCCTTCCAGTGGAAAACAATTTTTTTTTCCCAATCCCAAGTACTCAGTGTGCTTCCAAAATCACTGAAAGATGCTGTTGCTTATGACCACATCCCTTTTCACTCTGAACAGGTTTTTGTTTACAGGCAGCAAAGTCCTGGTCATTGTAGCAGCCAGTTAAAGAGCCATCCCTGGACTAGTGGCACCTCCTGCTGTGGCTTGCAGTCATTGATGTTTCTAGAGGGTTTGGAGGGGAGGAAATGGTAGAATGGAACAAGAGAGTCCCAGAAGTGGCTCTGGCTGGTGAATAGCTCTATGTCCTTAACTACTAGATGTGCTTTGTCTCTATCTTGTTCTGTTTTATTCTTTTTTCCTTTTTTGAAACACAGGTGTAGGTGCTCCATTGCGTTTAGTTGGGGGAAAGGAGAGCTTTGAAGGACGGGTGGAGGTATACCATGATGGCAAGTGGGGTACCATCTGTGATGACCAATGGGATGACCGTGATGCTGAAGTAGTTTGTAGGCAGCTGGGACTCAGGTACTTTCCGTACTGTTCACATGAAGTAGTAATAGAAGTAGTCTGAATAAAGAATGTGAGAGCATCTGTCTTCACCATATAGCACCATTCCTTTCTATGGAAGGGTAAGAAAATCTTGGGGAAGATAATTCCAGACTTAACATCTTGTCATGAGATTTTGTACTTAATTAGGTCAGTCAGTTTTATGGGTTTATGCTGTGTAAAAAAGAGTTGGTTTAATCCTATCCAACGTTTGTTTGTGTTTATCCCTGTTCATTATTTTTACATGCTTGTATAATGCATGTATTTGTGGCTGCAGTGCTAACTTGCAGTGACTTCCACAGGTGAATTGCAGTCATTTATTTGTTTAAATTTAAACACCTTCAGTTTCACTGATTGTCTTTATCCTCTTTATTCAGGAGGAAAGCAAGGGAGCACCTCATTCTCTGTGCTATCCGACACTTAATGCAAGGAACTATTGTACACTAAATCAATTCTGCATAGTTGCTCAAAATAGCTGAGTTAGGTTTGAGATCCTTCCTACTTTGGGAGTTTTGCCTTTCACTGAGACTGAGACATCATTGTCCTCAAATCATATTAAAGAACTTTCCAGTGAGATATATTGGTTAACCGTTGACAACACCACTGTGTAAGAAATACAGATAAGCTATGGAAGGATTAGTGTAGGAGAGACTCTGGGAAACACAGAATCCAAGAGCACCAGACTGTGACCTTCCTTACTGAATTTTCATGCATCTCTTGCAGTGGGAACCCGAAAGCCTTGTCGTGGGCTCACTATGGTCAGGGATCTGGCCCCATCCTGCTAGATGAAGTGGAGTGCTCAGGCAATGAACTCTCACTCGATCAATGCAAGAAGAGTGACTGGGGACAACAAAACTGTGACCATATTGAAGATGCTGGCGTCTCCTGTGACCCTTTCACAGGTATGTACTTACAGTTCTGTGCCAGTCAGATGCAGCCTTGCTCCTGTATTACATAGGTGGAAATGAATCAGAGCCAGACAAGGTGGAAATGCTGAGGTATGGAAAGACTGAGGTATGTTCGTTTTTTTTTGGTATCCTTAGGTAACTGTCTTTGGTTTCTTCCTGTCATGGGCTGTAGAGAGTCTTCAGCAATGGGGCTTAGGCTGTTTATTCTCTCCCTTTCTGAGTGCTGATCTTTCCTTCTCCTACCCCTTGCAGAGGGCACTGTAAGGCTGACTGGTGGTCGCAGCCCCAGCGAAGGCAGGGTAGAAGTTTATTACAATGGAGACTGGGGCACAGTATGTGATGATGGCTGGACAGATCTCAGTGCCCAGGTGGTCTGCAGGCAGCTGGGCTTCAGGTAGGACTGAGAGCATTTGTAGTATCTGTACTTCCTAATGTCAAGGTTTAGATTCTATGTCCCTTTACTGGTATGGGCTGGACGTTACTTCCTTCAGTACTTCCTTCAGTACTTTGTCATTACCATTATGCAGTTTCATTCAGGAAAGAATAATAGGTGTCCACATCCTTTCCCAGGAAAAAATTAATATATGTATCTGTCTTAATTATTTCTTGCTTTGACCTGTTTTGAAAGTAGATAACAGGCTTAGTACTGTCTTAATGAATCCCCCACCAAAGTTAGAATTTTTTCTTATACATCTCAAAATTTAAGAAATAATCAGCTCAGCACTACCACCCTGTCTGCTCTGTCAGCTAAGCTTTATCACCTGCTAAACAGTATCAGCTGTCTGCACTGCTGCTAACCTACATCACCTGCTTTGGTACTTGAAGGAAGACCATTAGAACAAGAAAGAGTAGTGGTAGGGATTTCTTAATGGTCTCTATGAAAGCTGAAGTTGGTGAGGTGTGCCAGCTGATTGGCTGTATCACTGAATAGCTGAGTAGAGAGACCACCAGTGCCACAGAAGATGTCTCCAGGTGAGTTTTCCTTTTGGTTTGAGTTTGGGACCCTCTGTGGGATTAGTGAGTTACAATGACTTTGATGTTAACATTCTCTTTCTTCCCTCTAGTGGGCCTGCTACCCTGGCCTCTGAAGCAGACTATGCTGCTGGCCAAGGCTTTATCTTGCTGGATGATGTGGCTTGTGTGGGCACGGAGCTCTCCCTCCTGGACTGTCCCCATAGCAACTGGGGGCAGCACGACTGCTCACACGCTGAGGACGTGGGAGTCCACTGTTCCCCTGAGAGCAACACAGTCACTGGCAGCCTCGGTAACTTAACTTGTGCCTTGCTCTGGACAGAGGGAAAACATCACTTTCTGGTCTGATACTTTGGAAACTTTGGCAGATGTGGGATCTTTCCCTCTGCTGCCTCAATTAGAACTGGTTTTTGAGAAGGATTCATAGGAATAAGCCCTGGCTGTTTTGGGGCAGAGCCATGGAACTGTGGTTCTTCAAGATGTACAGCCAGACCTGTAGAGAGATGGAGATTGAAGAGAACGATTCTGATGGTCTCTTTGTTTATATGAGGCCTGGTACTGTTTACTGCAGGAAACTTTCCAATTTGTCATCTTTTTTTTTTTTTTTTTTTTTTTAATTCAAATATACACCATCCAATTTTTTTTTGTTGTTTTTCCTGGATGTAGAGCACTTTTCTTGCCTAGAATAATGTAATAGTTTTTATAATTGAATGGATTTATTTCCAAGGCATGTTTAAGCTTGTCCGTTCTTGGCTCAGCAGCTAATAACTTTCTTTCTGCTCTTGTTCTCCTCTTTACTTAGCTTTCAGAAATATGATCTAATGATTTCCAGTGTGTATTTAATAAATTAATATGCACCAATTTTGCAAGGCAATGAAATGAGGGACATAGCGGTCAAATAGCTCACCACTCTTCTTCTCACCTCCTCCTCATCTCCTCAGTTTTTCCTATAAAAACTAAGTTCTGGGCACCTCATGCTCTTTGGTATTTTTACTTGCAGCAACCCCTGTGTTTTTTCTTTCACAGGACCTCCTGTGCGGCTGGTGGATGGAGAAAGCACCAAGGAGGGACGGGTTGAAGTATTCCTGAATGGGCAGTGGGGCAGCATCTGTGATGATGGCTGGACAGACAGAGATGCTACAGTAGTTTGCAGGCAATTGGGCTTCAGGTAAGATGACTGGTACATGCATCTTACAAATACAAATTGCTCTCAGGAGGAATCTTCTTTCTGAACCTGTTTCTGGGAGATTCATTTCCCTTGAAATTTCTCTTTAAAACATGCTGGTGCATCAGTTTCACCTGCCTCTTGCTTAATGCACATTAGCCATTCTCTCTCTCATTGCAGTGGTGCAGCAAAAGCCAGGGCAATGGCTTATTTTGGTGAAGGCCAAGGGCCCATCCATCTGGACAGTATAGAATGTAGAGGCACAGAGCACGCTCTGGGGCAATGTGTCAGACCTGACACTGGGATTCACAGTTGCTGGCACAGTGAAGATGCTGGTGTGATTTGTGACTATGTGGAAGAGAAGGTCCAGGATATCAGGAGAACAGGTGATGTGCCCTTTCTTCTACACAGAAATCTGGGGCTCAAGGTTTAGGATTTCTGCATGCTTTTTCACTGTAGTTTTTATCTTTTTCAGTTGAAACTTTAACTACAAAATAAGCATGTTCTCTCTTGCAGCTCCTGGTTACTCTTCCTTTGTTTTCACTGTCTCTTCTAATCTAGACTAGTCAGAGGAGCTCTAACCACGTCAGGTCTTTGAGCCTGCAGAACTTCCCTTGAGTCATATCATTATACTCTTCCTTAGAGCAGTAACTATAAGCAAACTTTGGGCTTTGGAGCACTGAGGAAAGATGTAGAGCCAATTCTTGCCATAGGACTACAGATTCTGGAGGTAAGCTCCTCCACTAAAACTGTGGAAACCATTGGGAACAAATCTTATATAAATTCCTTTGCACAACACAATGCAGTCAACTACCAGGAGGATTAATGCCTTCAGGGGACAGGAGGGATATCTTGGCTCTGTGACAGCAGTTGTTGATACTCAAGCTGAAGGTATCTATCCAACTGTGCTAACTTTACTGTGCAGGTCCAGAGTCCAGTGTGTGTGGCATGCGCCTACTTCATCGTCGCAAGAAAAGGATCATAGGTGGAAACAAGTCTCTCAGGTAATTGCTGAGAAAGGCAGAACAGGTTCCAGCTTTCCTAACTTCATTTGAACCAATGGTCTATCTAGGGAAGAATGCTTGTCAGCTGAACTCAGATAAGGCAGAGTGAACGGGAAAAGCAACAACTCCCGTGTATGTGATGCTTACTGTTCTTCTGTTTCTTCTTCAGAGGTGGTTGGCCATGGCAGGCCTCACTACGGTTGAAGGGTTTCCAGAGAGATACCCGTCTGCTCTGTGGGGCAACACTGATCAGCAGTTGCTGGGTAGTGACTGCAGCCCACTGCTTCAAAAGGTGTGTTTGTAAATGGGAGCTCTAAGGGATTCTCAAAGACAAAGAAGATAACCTCAAATGAGGTTGTTCTCCCAACCCAATGGAAACACATGAACAAAGTTTCTAAACCAAGACCTTCAGGTTATGATGTGTGTGATTTTTGGAGCACTTATGGGGATGACTCAATTTAGGCTTGCGTTATCCCTCACTGCTTATACCTGCCCTCTTAACTTTGAAGTTTTACACCTTAAAGGGAACCATCATTTTGCTATTAATCATAGAATCATCTCCCAGTACTTTAAGGAAATGTGAAAAGAGAAAGCCATGAGCCCGTTACAACTGTTGTAACCCTTTCTATAGAAAGAAGTATTGTGCATGGTAAATAGTGACTGTAACAGCTGGCATTATCACATCTGTGGGAAGAGATCCCACAGTCCTGTAGCTGGCACTTCTTTATAAGTTTGTGGGTTGAGTCTCAAAGCAGTTGAGACTTGCATGAGTCTAATTCTCTGTTAGTAGAAATATCAAGGTATTGCATGTCTTTTTCTCTAGGTTTGGTGTTGATGTGCGACGCTACCTGCTGCGGGTAGGTGACTACCACACAGCTGTGAAGGATGAGTTTGAGAGAGAGCTGCCTGTGGAGCGGATTGTCCTCCACAGGAACTACTGGGCTGGCAGCAACGATAATGACATTGCCCTGGTCCGAATGCGAGGCAGAGAGGGGCATTGTCTCTCCTTCAACAGCCACGTTCTGCCTATCTGCCTTCCTGATAAGAAAGAGAAGTCTGACATAAACAGGCAAGCCTGCATCATCTCTGGTTGGGGAGACACAGGTAAGTGACAAAGCTCTTAGGAGCAAGATAGGGATGGGGAGAATCTGGACTGAGGAATCTATATGCACAATTATTTTACGTCTGTTCAATTCAAGGCCATGTTTTTAATGCTCCTATTATTTCTGCCAAGTGCATGGTGTCAAGGAACAGGAAATAAAGCAATTTTTGTGCCACTGTTTTCTTCTGATGTTAAGGTTGTCTTGAAGCCTGTCCATGATGGAAGTTTTGGTTGCCATAGCAATCTTCTGAAGTTGTGAGGGAGAGGAAACCTGCCAGCTCATCACAGTTCTCTCATTCTCTCCCCTTTCCGCATGCATGTTTGCCCACAACAGAGCCATTGCACATGCAGAGCTGGTGCACAAAATCTGTATATTGTTCAGGAAGGTCCCCATGTTTCCATGGTCTCCTGCCTTCTTTATAGATCACAGTAGTAAAGTGAGGGCTTTGCAGTGGAAGGAGTGTTCCTCATAAATCTTGCTTGTAAAGAGCATGTGCCTAGGTAGTGAGCTGAGACAAAGTGCTCTTTCTGTACAGTAGGTGACCTTTCTTGGAAGTCCAGCCACTGTGATGAATCTCCCTGGATATTGTTCCAGGGACAGCTGGGCTCTGACATTGGTTTCTGCACAAGCTTTGAGAACCTGCCGTACATGCCGTTTTACACAACATTACTCTGAAACTTCTAGGTTAAAGGGAGGAGAGAATATTCTAGAAAGTATTAATGACTAAATTGTTAACACTGTCAAGGCAATGTTTTAAAATGCTGGGCTTGGTGGCGTTCTGACATGAATGCATTAGTCTGGGGACAGCTTTGAACTCTAAGTAAGACGTTGTGACCAGTTGTGCAGTCCTTTCCCACTTGGGGTTCGTAGATGCAAAGGAGGGCTTAAGGAAAGGAAGCCTTTCTGGGCTGCTGTGACTGGAGAAAATCCATATGTTCAGAAAGACTTGCTGCCAAAACACAAATAGCCCCAGGAGTTTTCTGTTGTTTTTGGACTTAGCCATCCTTTCCAGCTGTTTCTCTAGCTGTTACTCAAGTGTTTGATTGAAAATACAGATTTGCCTTTGAAGTTAGTTATACCAGGTGCACATGTCACTTTGGGGTGTCTGCAGAGGATCAAGGAGTAATTTAGTCATGTAGTTCCTTTAAGTTATGCTGGTACTTAACATGTAGAATCTCTCCCACACACCAAACCCATCTTTCTCAATGAGTTAACAACTACCTCGTGAACTTACTGTAAGTCCATAAATTACTTTAAATCTTGAGCACCAGAAGTTTGCACTCTAAGAAATGAGCCTTAAATTCTGATCAAGTCTATGGTAACCAAAATTTGAGCAAATAGAAATAAGTCTGGCCAAAGATGATGTAAGCTCCCTTTGAATAATATTTGGATGCTTCTGAAACGTGTTCCAAAACTTCTCTGAGGATTGAGCATTTCACAAATGTTACTTCATTTATTCCTTTGTGAAAACACTGTCATTTTAGAGAGAAAGAAATGAAGGCTCTAAGAGGTGAAATAAGCTGAACAAAGTTCAAGTTATTCGTTGGCAGAACCAGGAGTAAGACTCATCCTTTGATCTATCCCCTTTCTCCAACCTCTTCCCTGCTTCTTTGATGTTACAGCTCTTTTTTGTGGTCTGGTTTTGCACTTCTCTGAAGTTCTGGTCGTTCAGAGATGCTGAGTTTGGCCTAATTCTGTGCCACAATCTTGATGTGAAATGTACAAGTATCCATTTTTGTGCAGAGAACTGTTGCTCTAGGCTGCTGCTGTTGTCTGTATGTGAATTGGTTTAGCTGGTCTGTTCTGTTCCAGGGAAATCTTATTCAAGAACACTACTGCAGGGGGTGGTGCCTCTTCTGCCACGGGAAGACTGTGAGGTCCGTTATGGGCAGAAGTTCACGAACCGCATGATTTGTGCTGGGAACCTCTCTGAAGATAAACGAGTGGACAGCTGCCAGGGTGACAGCGGAGGGCCACTCATGTGTCAGAAGTCAAATGGACGCTGGATCATTTTGGGAATCACTTCCTGGGGTTACGGGTGTGGTCGGAAGGATTCCCCTGGTGTGTACACAAAGGTCAGCAGATACGTACCCTGGATCAAGAAAGTGACCAAGCTAAAATGAAAATGTCTGAGCCCCAGGAACTTCAACTTGTCCTTCTCCCTGCAGCAGCTGAAAGCTGTGGCTTCTGGCCTGGGAATGGTGGAAATGTGTGTTTTCTTTTGGACACTGGGAAAGTAATTTAACATAGAACTGGGAGAAAAACAGCTATGGTTGATTCTTTGGTCTCACTTTAGTTCTTAATCTCTGAGCAGACAAAGCAAGTGCACACTGGTAGGACAAATTAGCCTGTGTTGCTCTGACAACAAGTTTGAGTCCTGTAATGCAATCAATGCTTATTTCTTTGGTCCCAACACACGGAAATGGTAGAAATGAAGATATGCCTGTCTCTGTAAATCTGTTCACCAGTTTTTGTATGTTCACACACTTGAAAATCACTGCAAAGACAGGTGAGATGCTTGTAAGTTGCTGCAAGCTCTGGCATACTTTTTCATAACATGTCTCTCTTCCATTCCAGAAATGAGAAGATTTGACCTGAGCTGAGGAGCAGGCTAACAATTGGCCTTTTTTTTCCCCTGATATGTCTCTAGGGGGAACCTTTTCTCTTCTGAATATTAGATTCTAAAATGTCTGTCCCTGCTAAGAGGTGCTTGTCCTTCCAGCTGTAATCCTTGTGCCACACATTTCTGGTCAGATGCTACGGCTTTATTGCTGCTTTCTCAAAATTGTGGTTCTTCTGTGGTTTGTTTTTTGTTTCTCCATAAAGCAGCGTCTCCTGGAATCAATTGTTTGTGTGAGAGTAAATCTTCGCTTTTAAGAGACAATAGCTTTCTTGCTCTCATGATTACTGTGAATGACTTAAAAATGTGACTTCACTGTGACTGGAATAGACACTATTACTTTTCGTTAAATCCAAATATAGTGTTAAGTGTTCAGGTGTTGATTCATAGTTTAACAGCACTGCAGGGACTTTATCTTGATATTTTATTCATCATTATTATTAACTGCCCTTTGTGATCTTAGCCTTTAGTATCTCTGTGTTCATAGTCCTCCTGTGAAGCATGGAAATACTCTGGAGTGTAGACACCAAACAAACACTAGAGTGAGTAGTTTTCTTGAGGTGCAAGGCAGTTTCCTGCATTCCTGGAGTATATGCAGCCTTTGTACAACAGTTTCTCTCTTCTTTTTATGTTTCTCTTTTCATTCATCTCAGTGGAATTGGGTTTTGGCTTGACTTAAGGGTCTGCAAGCAGTGCCATCAAGCTACTACTGTTTTAGGGTCAGACCTTCTCAACCTGGACATAAATAATACGGAGAGAATACAAGTGTTATTGAACACTTCAGTTTCTTCCTTCTCTCATTCAAACAAATGGACGTAATTTCCTGCTCTGAGGCCTTAATTACTTTCTAGGTTAATTGATTATTTTTGAGTAGGGAGAAAAATACAAAAGCAGAAGAGCTAAGTGTGTTAACAGTTGTGCAGCTCACAGTGGTGTGTTCTGTATACGTGTAGCCAAGCCAGAGAGAAGACAGGCCTGTTCATGAGCAGCCTTGGTGCACAACCAATGATCCAAACATGGAGTAATAATACAGTCTGAGACATGTGGAACTTTTGCCAAATGTGCATGTTTTGGATTCACTCAGTCACACACTAGCCTGCTGACTGCAAGGTCTGTACTCAAGGCACTGAGATGTTTGGTACCTGGGAATTATCAAGGCAAGAATGGAAGACAGCACAACCTGTGGATTAGCTATGTCATATGATAGGACAAGTAGTGATAGTGTATTAGAAATTGCCTTGAGTTAAACAAGCAGTGACTGCCAGAAGTTTTAATTTCTCTTCTACAAAGCAGCTTAATCTAAAAGTGACCTGCATAGGTGTCTGATTTTTGCTAAACTGAACAGTTAATTTACCTTCTCCAGTGATTACTGTACAGTTGGCTTACAAGTGCTCTAATGGACTTTGAAAATCATACATGGAAACTTTATTTTTAAAAAAGAATTAAAGGAATCTTTGAAACATGCAATGTTAGAACACCTGCAAATTGCCCTTTGAGACAGACCTGATCTGTTAGTGCCCCTTCTTGAGGGCTGAATGTCTGCAGTGTGCTTGTGTTGATGACTCTATTTGAAGAGCTAGGCTTGGTCCTTGCAGTGCTGTGCTTGGCTCCGTGCTGCCTGTGCTGTCCATGGCTGCTGGCGGAGTGTCCCTAAGGCACAAGCTGCAGGCTAGACTGCTGGTTTTCTCTTAGGAGTTAAAATGAGAGGAGAACCGAGGACAATTATGTTACAGACCTCTCTATTCCAGAGTGGCAGTAACAGTACCTGTTTGGGAAATGGGGAGGGATTTAGTTTTCACTTTCAGCCTCCCCCAAGCCTGAATGCTACATCAGCTCAAACATAGTGCTGTCACGCCTCTAGTTTAACCTGGTTTGAACTTCTAGCTTATACTCATAACCCCAACAGGCTTAGAAATATAGAAAGGATTGAAGGTTTTTTCCCTAAGCCTACTTAACTTGTTGCCATTCAGGAGTTAGAAAAAATGCCTATGCAACATAAGTGAGACACAGACCTGGCACAGCATTCTGTGATTCCCATGTTCCAATTCAAAATATTTCCCCTGTATTTTGTCACCATGAAAGCTGTGAGAATCACGGTACTTAACATTCTGTGAGTCCTGAATGAGCTAGGAGGAAGGGAGGAAGTACCTCACCTAGTTTTACACTTACTTGTGCTAAGCAAACCTGCAAACACGCTTGTGAGTTGTCCTAACCTGTTCAAAACATCACTGTTCCTCTTTGTGGCCCAAACCAAACTCACATGCTTTGCCACAGGGGGTTACTGGAATTATCTGATCAGAAGACCAGCACTCAGCCGCTCCAAAGTTGTATTTTGTACCTAACGTTGGCCAGCAGCAGACATGTCAAAGCACAGTGTGTGTGCGTTTGTACTGAACAAGTTTTAACAGCCTTTTTCTTTTTTTTTCTGGGAAATCTTGTTCTTGGACCATTTATGTTAATTACTTGCATTGCTATCACTGTTCAAATTAAAAGTACTAGTACTTGTCCCTCCAGGTACTGCTCAAACACTACGTGCTATACTTTCATGATTTTTTCTTTTCGGAAGTATCAATGTTTATATCCCAAACTTAAAAAAAAAAGTTTATTGTAAACATCCCTCGTCTTTCACATAAATGTTTAATCTCTTATTTAATCCAACTAAGCTCTACAGCCTCAGTATTTTCTGACAATGAGAACCAATATAATTTCATTCTCCACAGTACAATTGTCTTTTTATAGATCCTGAATGCATTGCCTTTTGTTTTTACTGAATCCCATCTATCCTTGTGTTCTCAACTATGAGAGGAAATGAGAGCCCTTGCTTTATACTCTTGTCCATTATGCTGCAGTCTTTTGAAAACTGTGACTTCTCTGTCTCTCTTCATTCCAAACTGCCTAGGTACCTGATAACATATGAGCTGTCTCTCCACGCCTTCTCTTTCTGCTGGGTCTTTAAGCTTTGGTAACCAGAACTGAAAACAGTTTGTGAGGGGAAGATGTGCCATCTGCTGATTACTTTCAGTATTTTCAATAGTAGGCAATGCTGTAAGTTTGTTCAGTGCTGTGTATTATGTATGTATGCTAGCTTTAAACTTGCTGGTGTGGTTTTAGTGGCAGCCCTCCTACAGCAAGGTAAAAACCAACCAAGGTTGATTCACCCAGTGTCTGGCAGCTGCAGCAGCCCCTTCAAGCACAGCCAGCTGCTGTAGGTATATCTGTGGAACAGAACGTGGCTCTGGGCAGGGGGTACCTGATGAGTCCTTAGCAGCATTCGTTGTCTGGTTGAGGGTAATGCCCATTCCTCCCTTCCAGGAACTGATAGTTCAGTTACTGGCATCTGCGATGCGCTATGGGGATGCTTTGTAAGACAAGTTCCTGCAGTAGTGTGGTGCGTGTTGGTTGAATGAAAAACAGTGCCTCTGTGACTGGGGAACATTTGTTAGATAGAGTGTCTAAGGAGCACCTAACATGGCTCCTGTTAGCCCTCTTCCTACAAGAATACCCCGGTGCTTTACAAAGGCGGACCCAGTGCTAGTGCCTTCCTGCCCTCTAGGGGCTACATGGGTACTCTCATCAGCCCTGTCTTGATACCAGTCCAGGCTTGGGCCGGTTGAAGCTGGATTAAAGATTTATCCATTTCCTGTAGCTGAATGCTTTTCAGATGATTTATAAGAATTATGTTTCCATGCTGTAATTAATTGGGCAGCTATTTATGAACCTGAACAGGATTTCAATTACTCCTGTAATCCTTGTACCTCTGTAGCAGAGAATAACAAATCAGTTCCTCAAAGGTATTAGTGGAGGGATTGGTTAGGAACTAGGAACATGAGTATTTGCTGTCTCAGAGATAGGAAAACAGGGTTTGCTTTATGTCTGTCTGCCTTATTTTCTGAAGCCAATATCCTGAAGACTCTTCATCCCCAAAGTAACTGTTGTGATCCATCAACCACTTAAAGACACATATTTATGTATATAAGAGGAAGGTTATTAGTAGCTGAACTGCAGTGCAATACGTAACATCTTCTTGCTTTTCTGGGAGTTCCTTGCAGCTAGAAAATGTGGGCATGGGAATAGAATGGTCACTGATGGTAACCAGCCTGGAACTGCTCCCGGTGGGATGAGGAACTGTGACCTGGAGCAAGGGCTTGGGCTGTGTTTTTACTTATTCAAGAAAATATTTAATTCCCCATGTCAAGAAGGAACATTTGTTCAGCCCACTCAGTCCTATTAAAAACCCTTTCTACTAACAGGGGCCTGAGTAGCTCTGAAATCAGTCTAGTGCCAAAACTGTCATGTCCCCTGGATCAAAACCAGTGACTCACAAGATATGCTAATAAATTAATTGTGCTGTGACTGTGTGGGGTTCTGTCTTATTTTTAGTATAGGAACCTGTTCCAAGGGCAGGTTTTAGGATTTTTTTTCAGCAATGAATTATGCTAATTAAATTTTTGTATTAATGTTATTTCTAGAGGAGCTTTAATGTGTGAAAGAATGTTACAGAGTTAGTTATCCTATTAGCTACCATTAAAATGCAACACAACAGCTCTTCAAATGCCACATTTTGTGGCCATTTGGAACAGGCAGAGGGCACCTACAGATGAACTCATGCTCAAGACAAACAGGATTTGATATATCAGTTTCCTAGTTCATTGTTGTTGTTGATCTTTACACACTACTTTTGAATGAACTTGTTCAGCATGATTTTGTCTCGTTTGATGCTAGGATTCATGTGTCACCGAGTGAAGGACCAAAGCCAAATTTTGGATAAGAACCGGGAGGAATGAAACATAATCTGATTGAGACACTGACGTGAGAACACTGTTTTCTTCCTCCCCTCCAAAGCTGAAATTGCATTACTGTACAAAAGGTCTGTTTAGAAAAGCAACCCACTGACTGCTCCAGTGACTTTCTCAAGTTCTTAGGGTTAGTCTGGGGTTTGATGTGGTGATGGCTGCAGGTACAAAATATTATAGCATATAATTTCTTGTGCATGCTGTCTCCAGTCTCCTGTTGGGAACCTACGTGCACTTGCTAAAGAGAGCGCAGCTTGTGGTTAACACCTCCCTTGCTTCATGTTTGACTTTGAGGTTTCTACACCTACATGTTTCTGCTTCTGCTTGTGTGAAGCTGAGAGCTCATGGCTGAGGTTTTGCAAGAGTGTCTGGCGTGAACATATCAGTGGGCAAAGCTGAGTTAAGGGCGTTTTAGTGGTCTTAGGCACTGTTTCACCAAGTAAGCTCCAAAGCAGGTAATGCTTGGGAAAGAAACAAAGTTGAAACTGAAGTTAAGATTACAAATCTGTCAGGTCTCTTATTTTGTACTGAAGTACTTGACTGCTGCTTTCATATTGTGAACAGACCTCAAGCAGAGTACACAATTAGCTTACCCACGGTAGACTGACAGCTGTAGGATAGTTGGCTTTGGATTTTGAAACTGAAGAAGGAAATCAAAAGGAAATAGATTTTTATTCCATGCAATATTCTAACTAGGATAGCTACCATACTCCTTAAGAGAGGAAGAGAAACATTCAGGTGTCGCTGACATTAAAAAAAAAAAAGTATCTTACTTGGGTTCAAGTTCCTCTTTCTACTAGAGGGAAGACAGTATGCTGCATAGGCAGTCTTGGATTGCTGGGCTGGATGCTGTGCCACTCTTAACAAAATTGGCTTGTCCACAGGGGGGGATACCAAGGGTTGGTTAGAGATTTGCTGTAGGATTGTGTTTATGTGTGAAAGTGAAGAGAAAAAGCAGAACTAGCAAAATAGATCCCTGAGTAAGTGGATGATCCATCTACAGCCGTTTATATTTAGAAAAAAATATGGATTTAACAGGTGTGAATGGGACAGGAGTAGAACTGACCAATTCCAAGAAATGAGTGAAACCCCATTGCACCACCTGATCTTCCCCTCCCTGCTTTTCAAATCCCTCAACTTCTGCCAGAAATGAATGGCACCTTTCTCCTCACAGATTTTCAAAATGAGGAGAGGGAGCTGCATTGGATCAGCCTTACCAAAAGAAATGCTGTGCTACTCTGACATCAGCCAAACAAATGGCCTTGTTTCTCCCGTTTGTATCTTTGCAGGCCTTCACATGGATGTCAGGCCAGCTTTAGCACAAAGGGCCAAGCGGAAAAGAGCTGTAACTCTGTGCTGTGTTCATGTTGACTTGTTGACCAACAGGAGAGACAAACCAGTAGGAATTAAATGTGCATTCAGTGAATCCTGCTGTGAGGTGTTTGTTAACACGCCAACATCCCATGGCCACATCAGCTCGTGGCTCAGGATCCAGCAGCAGGTAGCTGTCAGGTATTTCCATTAGAAGAGATCATGCAGAGAGTTGCTGTGCCACTTGTGTGACATGCTAGCCTGGGCAGTGGACCCTCCTCACTGTGAAGGTAAAGACTGTGGGAGAGATTGGTGGTGGAAATGTAGCTGGAGAACGTGGCTGAAACCCATTAAAAAGTTTACATTTCTTTATTTCCTTCTCAAAAGTAGAACAAAATCCCTTTGGAACAACAACAAAAAACAAACTAGAAAAATCGAACAACAACAAAAAAAAAACCCAAAGCACCAAGCTGCTTCTTTGCAGTTTAATTAATCCGCTTTGTTTAAAACTGAGCTGTATGCAAAGAAGTAAATGTGCTTCTACTGGCTATTTTTTCACTCTTTTCCCACTCCCCTTCTGCATGTACAGGCTTGCTAGAAAGAAAGAAGGATTATAATCACTGACTGTGGGATGGAGACCTGTTTAAGAAAGGACAAGTGAACTATTCAGATGACTGCATGCTTTGTGTTTGTGGAACCAAGCACACCAGAGAAAAGCTTTTACTTTAGGTTGATTATTTCACTATCTCTAGTAAGACTAAAGATAGGAAGCTTTTGTGATTCAGCACAACTTTTGAGATCTCAATTTAAACTCTCCAAATATTTAAACCAACACTAGGTTGATAAAGACTTGAGAAATCTTTATTGTCATAACATGCCTTGTCTTTGCAATTACAGGGGCTTAGTACATCTATTTGGGCTGATGAAGCTTTTTTTCAATGTGGTGTAGGTAGGCAGAGGGGATGCACTGTTTGCATTGCGTGGGTCTGCTCAGTTGAAGCAGGAGAGTCCTTGTGTACAAGATGCCTGATGAAATGCAGTGCATGCTTTTATTCATTAAATTCATGCTATTTATTCTTGATAAATATAAATTGCTAGATTCAACATCAATTGTGAGAACAATGATGGTAATAGAACGACACAAATCTATTTTTCTTACCCAGAGAAGATGTGAGGTTACTTAGGGAATTGCATTAAAGCTTTGAACAGCAAATTTATAGGAATTTGTCACAGCATTTTGCAAGTACATGGCTGAAAATGGATACCTGCCTAAAAAAGATAGTAGCCTCTGAGTCAGATCATAGAACAAACAACTGCCAGTACCTGTCACAGTTCTCTATATCTAGAGAAGAAATCTGAAGATAGGAGCAGCTGATGTAGTTTAAGATCCCTAAATCCCCTAAGGGAGGAGGAATCCAATTCAGAGAGCTTGCTTCCTGGATGGCTATGGTCTAGGACATCTGCAGGTTAAAAAAAAAGGATAAGAAAAGCACTCTATGAGGGTCCACGTTAACAGTCAACTGGTTTGTTTTACAGAGCACTCTGCAGTAGATCTTACTTTGTCAGTTAGGTCTAAGACAAAATACTTTCTCCATTACTTCCTACTGAAACAAAAAAGGGAGAGCCAGATAGAGCAGCCCAGGTAATTTTCAGTCATTGCATCTTGCATGGTATTTTAGTGTCTCCTCCAAATGCACAAAAGAGCCTAGTTAAACTTTACATAGTGTAAAATGTATTGACCCTCACCTGCACTTTTGAGTACAAAACTCAAAGTATTTTTTCTTAAATGGAGTGCTGGTGTGTGGTCATGGTGACAATGCTTTTTAAGAGAAAATCGTGCATCGTACAGACTTCGTATTGGCTTCTTAAACTTCTGATGGGACCTAACATTAATTAGATTTCTAAATAAAAATTCTCACGTCTCTATCTCTGAGGTTGGATTATTTTTCTGAGGAATATCTGTGCAGAAATGGGCAGACTATTTAATTGTCTATTAAATGTTGTATAGTGTAGTAATTGCACCTCAGATTCATCTGTTATTCCTATATTTAAGTGTTGAAGTACCTCATCTTTATATTTTGAAAGACTGTAGTGCTGAGAGACACCTACAGTGCAAATGTTGCTATGGCCAGCTATATCTGAAGTAGTGGGTTTCATGGCATGTAGAAAGTTGCACAAAGATGTGAAGATGCACAAAGCTTGTAAACACTACACAGCAAGGTTACTGTAAGTGACTGGATTATTTCAGCTAGCCAAGATCTGCTTACATGCTTTGCAAAATAGCATCTATTGGTCTTTATGTGAAAAAGTACACTTCCTTTTTTTCCCAACAGTGATGATCTTCTACATACCAGTCAGCTGATTGCACTCTCAACAACACATACAGAAACTGGCTTCTACAGCAAAGGCATGCTGAGAGTCAGCTACAGTAGCACCTCTTTTTTTTTTTTTTTTTTTTTTTTTTTCCTTTGATTACCATTTTTGATTGCTAAAACTGCAGATTGATAGAGGAGGAATACTATATTTAAAACTTTGCTTATGTATTTCTTGGCAGACTGAAACAAAAGCTAGGGAATTAATCTCTCCTTTTCAGAATTTTTAGGAAGCTTTCAAGTCTGTAACATTGCTAGTTAGGGTAATACTCTCTCTAAACAAACTGACATAACAATTGCTAAGTTTTTGTAAATGCTGAATCAAACACAGTACCCATGAAAGACAGACTATTGCTTTCATGTTTTTTTTCCACTGTAACTGTGGTGATGTCCAAATGTGGTCTCAACTTCAAAAAAAGAGCCAGCAGTGTAACAGTTGCTTTCTCTGAGAAATGAAGAACATCCCTTTTCAGTTCCTTTTGAGTTGATTCTTCTCCTTTCATTTATCTGTGAATTTATATTGCATACAAGATATCACTAGACAGCTTGGTAATGGCAGAATGAACAAAGTGTGAGAAAGAAAACTTATGCTCCTGTAGATTACTGCATAGGGAAGAAAAATCTATAATTGCAATCTGCAAAGTGCAGGAGGGCAGACTAAATATGCTCAGTAATCCTTACAGGCATTGTTACCTGTAAGCTGCATCTTACGCTTTCTGAGACATAATTGTTATATTCGTACATGAGGTCTGAGCTGTAATTCTAGTCTCTTGCATTATAACAATAATTTTAACAGCTGTTGCAAAGTGTTCCTTTAATGACCCCATTTTCCATGTATGGACCAGTGACTCATCTCACAAATAGTAAATTCATTATTTAAGAAAGCTTTAATATCAGACATACGTTCTAGTTATATAAGATTCCAGAGAACCAGTGATGCTATCAGTTCAAATTCTCCTGTGATGAGCATTAGCCCAAAACTGGAAACTGCTCAAACCAAATAGACAAAGCTTTTTTTCCCAGAGCTTCTGGTTCCTCAAGGTAGCTTTGTTTCAGCTTCATGGTATTCTGTGTCTGGGGAAGCTATGTACATTTTGCACAGGCACTTGTGCATTAGATGCAGAGCAATGGCAATGGAAACAAGCTGCATGCTCTCCCTTCTAATGTGCTAAAACACTATTTGCTCCATCTCTTCTCCAATTCCAGTGCTGTGAAATAAATATCAATGGTAGCTGGTTGTGATTCATCTGGAGATATTTATTCTCAATAGCATTGCTTTATCATGAAACAGTAATTTTCTAGAAGTGATTTTGCAACGCAGACCATCACTTTCCAAGGAACAAGAATTTAAGATACAAAAATGTACCTGCCGTTTTCCATAGCGTCATAGTGCTGAGCACAAGAAGCTATTCTTCTGCACATTCTGTATTTTACTTAGAAACAAAGCCATACATGTGCTTTTAAAATGTGCATTTGCTTGTTATTTCTGACTGCATTACTACATGCAAAAAGGCAATGAAATCTTGCAGAGTCAGAATGTTGCTGAACAGCTGGGCCCCATTGCATTAGCAGTGATAAAATCTCAAGAGTGCTTTATGTTGTTATTGAGTCTGTGTTAGATTCCAGCCATAGCAAGGATGTGTTTTACTTTCCATGCGATTAGAAATAAAAACACACTGGATCTGACTTGTACAGTACCACATGACTCACCAGTGAAAAGCAGACACTTCTGGGGTGCAGCACAGACTCTTTCGTTTCTAGTCCCCAGTGAGAGCTTAAAACTGGAAACAAATGTAAATGTTGCAATTCTGCTTCAGGGTATTTGTGAGTGCTTGTCTCTCTAATATGAGAAGTGCTGCTTTCTGAAAATTGTGTGTAATGCAGGCAAAGGAATTCTGAACAGTAATTTCACTCTTCTAAAAGAAGAATGAATGAAAAAAATATATCGCTGTATGGGAGAAACCATCCTACTGGCAGACTTGTCATCTCTGCAGGATTCCTTACTGGACTTCTTTCTTCCCAGCAGAGCACTGTTGAGATTGTCAGATACTATTTTTCATGGCCTCTTCGTCAGTGCCTATAGTTTCTGTCTGTTGGGAGATCCACAAGGGAACATACATGCCTGAATCATGCAGTAAGTTGGCTGGAAAAAGATGGATGGGTGTTTATGAGCTGTGCCTTTCCAAGCCATGGCCCCAAGGACAAAGAGAAACTTACAACCACACCTGCACTCCCTCATGTCGGCCAGAGAAAGAACACACCCAGGTCTGGTCTGCATGAGCCAGAAGGCACATTTCTTCAGTCTTCTGAAATGCATTTTAAGACAGAAGTGCAAATTTTCACCCTGCTTTGTTTGCCTCACTACTTTCCTCACCTCTTCCATGCTTTCAGCCTGTGATGTTTTAAAAAGTGAAAGCAAGATTTCTTTGGAAATTTCTTCAACGTGTGTTTTCCCAGAGCTGGAAGGGGAAGGAACATGAGCGAGGACTGTTCCAGTTGAATAGCATAAACATAATGAGCCCATTTGTAATTTGAAATATGTCATATTAGCAAAGCTTTCCTTCTGTCCTCTGTCTTTTCCTGAAGCAACTTGTATTTTCTACTGTTTCTTGTAAAAGCTAACTGCTGTGTTGCATGTGATGTTGACAAAAGATATCAGTGAGCAGTACCAGGCACCGCATCTACCTGCCTATTTACACCATTCCAGTCCTACAACAGGTCATGTCAAGATGAAGAATCTTACCCATAGTTATTTCTTCATCCCTTGACAAAATCTGTTTAGTTTCTTAGCGTGCACTTCTTTCATCTCCTTTTTCTTATCAAAACACACTTCAAAACTCCAGCTGTATTTTTAGATTCTTTTTGGACCCCCACAGTCTTGTAAACCATTTTTCCTCACCAGGAGAGCACTGTTCCTGCAGGTGAGAGCCTTCTTTCATGCAGCATTTCATTAGGCATTGTGAGATCTTCAGGTGTTCCAGCTTTCTTATAGCTCGTGACCTAGAGTCCTGTTGATGTAAACTGTCAGAACTCCCATAATCTGTAAGATGTGTGCCTCTCTCTCCATTGCTGGTGCTGTACACTAACAGGTCATCTGGCAGTACAAATGTGTTTGTGTGCAGTAAATCCCTTGGAAGGAATCCAATTGGACAGCAGTGCAGGACAAATTTTCTGCCATATTAGCCAAAGTATATGAGACAGAATTTAGCACATTGGGCTACAGTATATTGCCTGGTACCTGGCTTGTTTGGTATCATGCACCCACCCATTAGCTGAGTGCTTTACACAATGTCGGCTTTGTAGCATTGCAAGAATGTGTGTGGTAGATCCCTTGGAAGGAAGTTTTAGCCACTACCTGGGAAACTTGGGAGAAGCATCAAACCCAGTGTCAGTATGTCATTTACATACTCCCACTGACCAGCCACTAAAATGGCAAAAAACAGGAAAAACCATTTTTATCTCCTTGTTTTCTGCCTGTGATCAGCCTGGAGGAACAAGCAGCAACCAGTGGTAAAAGGGCTTCACTTTGTTACATGAAATTTTGTTCCCACTGCAGAAATTCAGCTTGCCCTTTCTGTGCATGTATCTGCTAATCTGTTTCAGGCTTGTTCCAGCTGCATCAGCCAGAGGAAGTCCAGCGGAAGGTGTATGAAGTACCTGGGGCAGGATAGTGCTCTCTGGCACACTAAGGCTGGGGAGTGAGCATGGTGAGCACTCCTTGCCCAGGTGGCCAGGCAGGGGAGCTGTGGCTGTGGCAGTCTGGGAACAGAAGTACAAGGACAGAAGTGATGGGAGTGGAGAGCCTGAGAGACACTGCTTGGCACAGCACCTGGCACTTGGCAGAACACCCAGAAACAATCCAAGACAAAATAGAACCATGCCAAATCCCCAAATCAATGAAGGACCACTGAGCAAAGCTTTTATACCTGGAGTAGTGGCATGCATACTTTATAGGGGCATCTTCTTGTGGCTACTGACTTGGATAGTCGAGAAGTATGGGGAGCATCATCCTGCCTCCTCACAGTCACTTCTGTCATGGTATTCATCTTCTTTCTTTCCACAGGAAGATTCAGATCGTCCTTCAACTTTGGGAGTTCCAAATACTGCCCTGGAGGATCCCTGCTTCCTGAATTTAAGAATTATTTATGCATCTTATTTTAAGAAGTGCTAACCTTCCTCATGGCATGAAACAGAATAATCCATTATTGACAGTCCTCCTGTGAGCCTAGCTTAGAACCTGTGCACTGTGTTAGTTTAAGTCCCTAAGGTCTCTGTCAAATTTTGTGGCAAACTGCATCTTTCCTCCAATTTCCTTACTGTCCCAAGCACGGGAATTCCCTCCTCCCATAATCAAACAGCTCTCGTACCTCTGTCTCATAAGATGGTGGTGGACTGTGTCTGAGGAAAATTATCTTTTATCAGAAGGATGAAGAAAATCATCAGATTTGCATTCTTCACCATGATCTACTGCTGTATCAACCCCAGCTATAGCTTTGGGTCAGATTTGAGCTGATCAGCAGGTCAGTGCTTTTGTTTGTAATGGTGGCTGTCGCATTGCATTTTGAGGTAGTTTCAATTGAAGTCATTTGGTAGGAAGTTAACAAAACCCCAAGTCTGGTAAATTCTTAATTGAGAAGGTACCAGCTCCGAATCTCCTTAAAAAAAAAGAGAAGTGATATTCAGGTTTCTAAGCCACAGCTTACTGATGAGGGGAAAAAGACAATAAACCGTGGATGAGAGTGAAATACCAAGTGCGGAGAATGTTGGGGTACCAGCTGGGGTCACAGTGATAAAGGTACTACTGCTGACACCTCTGGGGAACTTTTTATCAGTCAGGTCAGCATTTGATGCCCTGCTGTGATGTTTTTGAGGATGTCAACTATCCAACCATTTCCATCCTGGTGGAACCAAGGTCTAGACATTTTGATTTCACAGAACTAGGGGCAAAGCAGTCTGTTTGAAGCTCTAAATCTCCATGTTATACCTAGTATTGTTTTCTGCCTGCCCCTGCACACTATAAAAGGGACTGAGCATGTTAATTGCCTAATTGCCTGACTGCGTGTGTCATTAGCTAACAGGGTAGTTACAACATCTATTGTTAATTAATACTATTTTCACTAGCTGAAAAACAGGTTGTGTAAGTTTGTGGGCTTCCCCCTCCCACCTCCCCCCCCAAAAAGTTTAGATTTCAGTGCTCCTGAATTGATTTCATAGGTTTTAATACATATATTCTTGTGCAACTGACTATATGACCCTTCAGATGCCATAGGTACGTATACATGAGCGTAAATTAGCTCTTCCTATGAAGTGAAAATGTATACAGACAACCTGCTGGCAAAAAAAAAAAAAAAAAAAAAATCTGAGAAAAAAAAAAGCACAGAAAGCTACTAATGTGAGAGTTTATTTAGCTAATAATGATTTCTATAAGTGAACGCATTTCTCATCCATCTATTACCTCAGATATCTCCTTGGGAACATCCCTTAAAGGAATTGTGCAAGTATTTTAAGTCCAGCAGCTTTAGACAACAGCACACTAAATTAGATGAAGTCTTAGAGGAAGATCTGAGAATTAACAAACTGTGGACTGCTCCATTTGTCCTACTGGTAGGAAGAACAGAGGGATCCCACATTAATACAGGTAAAAAAATACAACTGATGCACATTTTAGTGAAATGTATTTGTGTTTGAGATCTTAAATACTAAACTGGCAAGCATTACATATGTAGGAACACACCATGTAAAAGTTTCCCTTACGACAAGGTTATCTTCTAAGGCTCACTATGAGGATCCATCACTAAACACGGGGGTTTTTTGTTCCTCTGTTTGAGGTGAATTACACTGAGGGACGAGCTGATTGATCTGAGACACTTCAGTTTCTCTCAGCTCTCGAATGTCTGTTTCTCAGCACTTCATTTTGTTTTCCCTATCATTCACATGTTTCCCTCTGCACAAACAGGAAGACACAGGTGCAGCCTATGGTTGCTCAGCTGATGCTTTCTCAGCATCACTTTACAGAGAGAACTCAGCCTTCATTTTTTTACTCTACTCTCACAGCAGAACAGATCTCTAAAATAAAACAGAATTTTAGAAGAAGCTGAAACAGAAGCTTTCAACCTAGGCATGGGAAAACCTTATGTAACTCCTTATGTAACAGGATGTGGAGTACTTTCTCATTATTAACTTCAGAGTTGCTCATGCTCCCCTGGCTCCCAACACCTGCCTTGTTTCCTCTCGGCTCTGGCATGAAGAAAAGGGGCTTTTTGGCCTGACCCCCGAGGGCAGCACACTGCGGGTGCTATTTCTGAAAGCTGCTCCTCCAATTTATTGTTGTATGAGGAAATAAAACAGGTGGAGAACGGCGCTTTCTCTCTACTCTGTCTCCTTTCCTAAAACATCTTACAAAAAAATAATCGGAAAGGGCACCGAGCAACTTCCTGCTCTCTGATCTACGCCAGATGCGCGCAGCCGATATTTCCTCCTCGCACAATCTGCGTGCTGTCCGTTCCAGGGCCCAGCGCCGCACTTCAGCACGAGCCGCTCTTCCCCAGAGCCGCCGTGCAGGGACGGCCGAGGCCCCGCGCCGTTTCCTCGTGACCCCGTCCGCTCCGCGAGAGTATTCTGAAAGAAAATAAGAAAGACTGAAGCGCTCCGCTTTCACAGAGGCACGGCTGCTGCGTGCTACCGCCGCCCAGTTCAGGCGCCGCACGGCTTTCCCCCATTCCGGTCCAGACTGCCCGCACGGCCACGGTAATCGGTGACGGGACGCGAATCGCTCCCGGTACCGCACCCCGCCGCTCCGGCCCGGCATGCCCCACGCGCCCACCCGGTGGCGGAAGCCGGAAGCGCGGTGGCGGAAGCGGGGCTCAGCTGGCGGGGGGGTGTCGCAGGTGAAGCTGGGAAGCGCGG